>NC_086445.1:628473257-628799554 GCF_028390025.1 Pseudophryne corroboree
GCCGACACAGAGGTAGCTACAGCCGTGGACTACCGTACTGCGTCTGCTAGTATAGACTGGATGATAATGATATAAAAAATATATATATATATATATCACTACTGCAGGACAGGTATATATTATATAATGACGGACCTGCTGGACACTGTCAGCACTGCAGACTCCTAAACTACTAGTATGAAGATAGAAAAAAAAAACCACCACAGGTAGGTATACAATTATGGACGAGCGACTGCCGACACAGAGGTAGCTACAGCCGTGGACTACCGTACTGCGTCTGCTAGTATAGACTGGATGATAATGATATAAAAAATATATATATATCACTACTGCAGGACAGGTATATATTATATAATGACGGACCTGCTGGACACTGTCAGCACTGCAGACTCCTAAACTACTAGTATGAAGAAGATAGAAAAAAAAACCCACCACAGGTAGGTATACAATTATGGACGAGCGACTGCTGACACAGAGGTAGCTACAGCCGTGGACTACCGTACTGCGTCTGCTAGTATAGACTGGATGATAATGATATAAAAAATATATATATATCACTACTGCAGGACAGGTATATATTATATAATGACGGACCTGCTGGACACTGTCAGCACTGCAGACTCCTAAACTACTAGTATGTAGAAGATAGAAAAAAAAACCCACCACAGGTAGGTATACAATTATGGACGAGCGACTGCCGACACAGAGGTAGCTACAGCCGTGGACTACCGTACTGCGTCTGCTAGTATAGACTGGATGATAATGATATAAAAATATATATATATATATATCACTACTGCAGGACAGCTATATATTATATAATGACGGACCTGCTGGACACTGTCAGCACTGCAGACTCCTAAACTACTAGTATGAAGAAGATAGAAAAAAAAAACCCACCACAGGCAGGTATACAATTATGGACGAGCGACTGCCGACACAGAGGTAGCTACAGCCGTGGACTACCGTACTGCGTCTGCTAGTATAGACTGGATGATAATGATATAAAAAATATATATATCACTACTGCAGGACAGGTATATATTATATAATGACGGACCTGCTGGACACTGTCAGCACTGCAGACTCCTAAACTACTAGTATGAAGAAGATAGAAAAAAAAAACCCACCACAGGTAGGTATACAATAATGGACGACCGACTGCCGACACAGAGGTAGCTACAGCCGTGGACTACCGTACTGCGTCTGCTAGTATAGACTGGATGATAATGATATAAAAAAAATATATATATCACTACTGCAGGACAGGTATATATTATATAATGACGGACCTGCTGGACACTGTCAGCACTGCAGACTCCTAAACTACTAGTATGAAGAAGATAGAAAAAAAAACCCCACCACAGGTAGGTATACAATTATGGACGAGCGACTGCCGACACAGAGGTAGCTACAGCCGTGGACTACCGTACTGCGTCTGCTAGTATAGACTGGATGATAATGATATAAAAAATATATATATATATCACTACTGCAGGACAGGTATATATTATATAATGACGGACCTGCTGGACACTGTCAGCACTGCAGACTCCTAAACTACTAGTATGAAGATAGAAAAAAAAACCCACTGCAGGTAGCTATACAATTATGGACGAGCGACTGCCGACACAGAGGTAGCTACAGCCGTGGACTACCGTACTGCGTCTGCTAGTATAGACTGGATGATAATGATATAAAATATATATATATCACTACTGCAGGACAGGTATATATTATATAATGACGTACTTGCTGGACACTGTCAGCACTGCAGACTCCTAAACTACTAGTATGAAGAAGATAGAAAAAAAAACCCACCACAGGTAGGTATACAATTATGGACGAGCGACTGCCGACACAGAGGTAGCTACAGCCGTGGACTACCGTACTGCGTCTGCTAGTATAGACTGGATGATAATGATATAAAAAATATATATATATCACTACTGCAGGACAGGTATATATTATATAATGACGGACCTGCTGGACACTGTCAGCACTGCAGACTCCTAAACTACTAGTATGAAGAAGATAGAAAAAAAAAACCCACCACAGGTAGGTATACAATTATGGACGAGCGACTGCCGACACAGAGGTAGCTACAGCTGTGGACTACCGTACTGCGTCTGCTAGTATAGACTGGATGATAATGATATAAAATATATATATATATATATCACTACTGCAGGACAGGTATATATTATATAATGACGGACCTGCTGGACACTGTCAGCACTGCAGACTCCTAAACTACTAGTATGAAGAAGATAGAAAAAAAAAACCCACCACAGGTAGGTATACAATTATGGATGAGCGACTGCCGACACAGAGGTAGCTACAGCCGTGGACTACCGTACTGCGTCTGCTAGTATAGACTGGATGATAATGATATAAAAAATATATATATATATATCACTACTGCAGGACAGGTATATATTATATAATGACGGACCTGCTGGACACTGTCAGCACTGCAGACTCCTAAACTACTAGTATGAAGATAGAAAAAAAAAACCACCACAGGTAGGTATACAATTATGGACGAGCGACTGCCGACACAGAGGTAGCTACAGCCGTGGACTACCGTACTGCGTCTGCTAGTATAGACTGGATGATAATGATATAAAAAATATATATATATCACTACTGCAGGACAGGTATATATTATATAATGACGGACCTGCTGGACACTGTCAGCACTGCAGACTCCTAAACTACTAGTATGAAGAAGATAGAAAAAAAAACCCACCACAGGTAGGTATACAATTATGGACGAGCGACTGCTGACACAGAGGTAGCTACAGCCGTGGACTACCATACTGCGTCTGCTAGTATAGACTGGATGATAATGATATAAAAAATATATATATATCACTACTGCAGGACAGGTATATATTATATAATGACGGACCTGCTGGACACTGTCAGCACTGCAGACTCCTAAACTACTAGTATGTAGAAGATAGAAAAAAAAACCCACCACAGGTAGGTATACAATTATGGACGAGCGACTGCCGACACAGAGGTAGCTACAGCCGTGGACTACCGTACTGCGTCTGCTAGTATAGACTGGATGATAATGATATAAAAAATATATATATATATCACTACTGCAGGACAGGTATATATTATATAATGACGGACCTGCTGGACACTGTCAGCACTGCAGACTCCTAAACTACTAGTATGAAGAAGATAGAAAAAAAAAACCCACCACAGGTAGGTATACAATAATGGACGACCGACTGCCGACACAGAGGTAGCTACAGCCGTGGACTACCGTACTGCGTCTGCTAGTATAGACTGGATGATAATGATATTAAAAAAATATATATATCACTACTGCAGGACAGGTATATATTATATAATGACGGACCTGCTGGACACTGTCAGCACTGCAGACTCCTAAACTACTAGTATGAAGAAGATAGAAAAAAAAACCCCACCACAGGTAGGTATACAATTATGGACGAGCGACTGCCGACACAGAGGTAGCTACAGCCGTGGACTACCGTACTGCGTCTGCTAGTATAGACTGGATGATAATGATATAAAAAATATATATATATATCACTACTGCAGGACAGGTATATATTATATAATGACGGACCTGCTGGACACTGTCAGCACTGCAGACTCCTAAACTACTAGTATGAAGATAGAAAAAAAAACCCACTGCAGGTAGCTATACAATTATGGACGAGCGACTGCCGACACAGAGGTAGCTACAGCCGTGGACTACCGTACTGCGTCTGCTAGTATAGACTGGATGATAATGATATAAAATATATATATATCACTACTGCAGGACAGGTATATATTATATAATGACGTACTTGCTGGACACTGTCAGCACTGCAGACTCCTAAACTACTAGTATGAAGAAGATAGAAAAAAAAACCCACCACAGGTAGGTATACAATTATGGACGAGCGACTGCCGACACAGAGGTAGCTACAGCCGTGGACTACCGTACTGCGTCTGCTAGTATAGACTGGATGATAATGATATAAAAAATATATATATATCACTACTGCAGGACAGGTATATATTATATAATGACGGACCTGCTGGACACTGTCAGCACTGCAGACTCCTAAACTACTAGTATGAAGAAGATAGAAAAAAAAAACCCACCACAGGTAGGTATACAATTATGGACGAGCGACTGCCGACACAGAGGTAGCTACAGCTGTGGACTACCGTACTGCGTCTGCTAGTATAGACTGGATGATAATGATATAAAATATATATATATATATATATATATCACTACTGCAGGACAGGTATATATTATATAATGACGGACCTGCTGGACACTGTCAGCACTGCAGACTCCTAAACTACTAGTATGAAGAAGATAGAAAAAAAAAAACCACCACAGGTAGGTATACAATTATGGACGAGCGACTGCCGACACAGAGGTAGCTACAGCCGTGGACTACCGTACTGCGTCTGCTAGTATAGACTGGATGATAATGATATAAAAAATATATATATATATATCACTACTGCAGGACAGGTATATATTATATAATGACGGACCTGCTGGACACTGTCAGCACTGCAGACTCCTAAACTACTAGTATGAAGATAGAAAAAAAAAACCACCACAGGTAGGTATACAATTATGGACGAGCGACTGCCGACACAGAGGTAGCTACAGCCGTGGACTACCGTACTGCGTCTGCTAGTATAGACTGGATGATAATGATATAAAAAATATATATATATATCACTACTGCAGGACAGGTATATATTATATAATGACGGACCTGCTGGACACTGTCAGCACTGCAGACTCCTAAACTACTAGTATGAAGAAGATAGAAAAAAAAACCCACCACAGGTAGGTATACAATTATGGACGAGCGACTGCCGACACAGAGGTAGCTACAGCTGTGGACTACCGTACTGCGTCTGCTAGTATAGACTGGATGATAATGATATAAAATATATATATATATATATATATCACTACTGCAGGACAGGTATATATTATATAATGACGGACCTGCTGGACACTGTCAGCACTGCAGACTCCTAAACTACTAGTATGAAGAAGATAGAAAAAAAAAACCACCACAGGTAGGTATACAATTATGGACGAGCGACTGCCGACACAGAGGTAGCTACAGCCGTGGACTACCGTACTGCGTCTGCTAGTATAGACTGGATGATAATGATATAAAAAATATATATATATATATATCACTACTGCAGGACAGGTATATATTATATAATGACGGACCTGCTGGACACTGTCAGCACTGCAGACTCCTAAACTACTAGTATGAAGATAGAAAAAAAAACCCACCACAGGTAGGTATACAATTATGGACGAGCGACTGCCGACACAGAGGTAGCTACAGCCGTGGACTACCGTACTGCGTCTGCTAGTATAGACTGGATGATAATGATATAAAAAATATATATATATATCACTACTGCAGGACAGGTATATATTATATAATGACGGACCTGCTGGACACTGTCAGCACTGCAGACTCCTAAACTACTAGTATGAAGAAGATAGAAAAAAAAACCCACCACAGGTAGGTATACAATTATGGACGAGCGACTGCTGACACAGAGGTAGCTACAGCCGTGGACTACCGTACTGCGTCTGCTAGTATAGACTGGATGATAATGATATAAAAAATATATATATATCACTACTGCAGGACAGGTATATATTATATAATGACGGACCTGCTGGACACTGTCAGCACTGCAGACTCCTAAACTACTAGTATGAAGAAGATAGAAAAAAAAAACCCACCACAGGTAGGTATACAATTATGGACGAGCGACTGCCGACACAGAGGTAGCTACAGCCGTGGACTACCGTACTGCGTCTGCTAGTATAGACTGGATGATAATGATATAAAAAATATATATATATATATCACTACTGCAGGACAGGTATATATTATATAATGACGGACCTGCTGGACACTGTCAGCACTGCAGACTCCTAAACTACTAGTATGAAGATAGAAAAAAAAAACCCACTGCAGGTAGCTATACAATTATGGACGAGCGACTGCCGACACAGAGGTAGCTACAGCCGTGGACTACCGTACAGCGTCTGCTAGTATAGACTGGATGATAATGATATAAAAAATATATATATATCACTACTGCAGGACAGGTATATATTATATAATGACGGACTTGCTGGACACTGTCAGCACTGCAGACTCCTAAACTACTAGTATGAAGAAGATAGAAAAAAAAACCCACCACAGGTAGGTATACAATTATGGACGAGCGACTGCCGACACAGAGGTAGCTACAGCCGTGGACTACCGTACTGCGTCTGCTAGTATAGACTGGATGATAATGATATAAAAAATATATATATATCACTACTGCAGGACAGGTATATATTATATAATGACGGACCTGCTGGACACTGTCAGCACTGCAGACTCCTAAACTACTAGTATGAAGAAGATAGAAAAAAAAACCCACCACAGGTAGGTATACAATTATGGACGAGCGACTGCCGACACAGAGGTAGCTACAGCCGTGGACTACCGTACTGCGTCTGCTAGTATAGACTGGATGATAATGATATAAAAAAAATATATATATATCACTACTGCAGGACAGGTATATATTATATAATGACGGACCTGCTGGACACTGTCAGCACTGCAGACTCCTAAACTACTAGTATGAAGATAGAAAAAAAAAACCCACTGCAGGTAGCTATACAATTATGGACGAGCGACTGCCGACACAGAGGTAGCTACAGCCCTGGACTACCGTACAGCGTCTGCTAGTATAGACTGGATGATAATGATATAAAAAATATATATATATCACTACTGCAGGACAGGTATATATTATATAATGACGGACTTGCTGGACACTGTCAGCAATGCAGACTCCTAAACTACTAGTATGAAGAAGATAGAAATAAAAACCCACCACAGGTAGGTATACAATTATGGACGAGCGACTGCCGACACAGAGGTAGCTACAGCCGTGGACTACCGTACTGCGTCTGCTAGTATAGACTGGATGATAATGATATAAAAAATATATATATATCACTACTGCAGGACAGGTATATATTATATAATGACGGACCTGCTGGACACTGTCAGCACTGCAGACTCCTAAACTACTAGTATGAAGAAGATAGAAAAAAAAACCCACCACAGGTAGGTATACAATTATGGACGAGCGACTGCCGACACAGAGGTAGCTACAGCCGTGGACTACCGTACTGCGTCTGCTAGTATAGACTGGATGATAATGATATAAAAAATATATATATATATCACTACTGCAGGACAGGTATATATTATATAATGACGGACCTGCTGGACACTGTCAGCACTGCAGACTCCTAAACTACTAGTATGAAGATAGAAAAAAAAAACCCACTGCAGGTAGCTATACAATTATGGACGAGCGACTGCCGACACAGAGGTAGCTACAGCCGTGGACTACCGTACTGCGTCTGCTAGTATAGACTGGATGATAATGATATAAAAAATATATATATATCACTACTGCAGGACAGGTATATATTATATAATGACGGACTTGCTGGACACTGTCAGCACTGCAGACTCCTAAACTACTAGTATGAAGAAGATAGAAAAAAAAAAAACCACCACAGGTAGGTATACAATTATGGACGAGCGACTGCCGACACAGAGGTAGCTACAGCCGTGGACTACCGTACTGCGTCTGCTAGTATAGACTGGATGATAATGATATAAAAAATATATATATATCACTACTGCAGGACAGGTATATATTATATAATGACGGACCTGCTGGACACTGTCAGCACTGCAGACTCCTAAACTACTAGTATGAAGAAGATAGAAAAAAAACCCACCACAGGTAGGTATACAATTATGGACGAGCGACTGCCGACACAGAGGTAGCTACAGCTGTGGACTACCGTACTGCGTCTGCTAGTATAGACTGGATGATAATGATATAAAATATATATATATATATATATATCACTACTGCAGGACAGGTATATATTATATAATGACGGACCTGCTGGACACTGTCAGCACTGCAGACTCCTAAACTACTAGTATGAAGAAGATAGAAAAAAAAACCCCACCACAGGTAGGTATACAATTATGGATGAGCGACTGCCGACACAGAGGTAGCTACAGCCGTGGACTACCGTACTGCGTCTGCTAGTATAGACTGGATGATAATGATATAAAAAAAATATATATATATATCACTACTGCAGGACAGGTATATATTATATAATGACGGACCTGCTGGACACTGTCAGCACTGCAGACTCCTAAACTACTAGTATGAAGATAGAAAAAAAAACCCACCACAGGTAGGTATACAATTATGGACGAGCGACTGCCGACACAGAGGTAGCTACAGCCGTGGACTACCGTACTGCGTCTGCTAGTATAGACTGGATGATAATGATATAAAATATATATATATATCACTACTGCAGGACAGGTATATATTATATAATGACGGACCTGCTGGACACTGTCAGCACTGCAGACTCCTAAACTACTAGTATGAAGAAGATAGAAAAAAAAACCCACCACAGGTAGGTATACAATTATGGACGAGCGACTGCTGACACAGAGGTAGCTACAGCCATGGACTACCGTACTGCGTCTGCTAGTATAGACTGGATGATAATGATATAAAAAATATATATATATCACTACTGCAGGACAGGTATATATTATATAATGACGGACCTGCTGGACACTGTCAGCACTGCAGACTCCTAAACTACTAGTATGTAGAAGATAGAAAAAAAAACCCACCACAGGTAGGTATACAATTATGGACGAGCGACTGCCGACACAGAGGTAGCTACAGCCGTGGACTACCGTACTGCGTCTGCTAGTATAGACTGGATGATAATGATATAAAAATATATATATATATATCACTACTGCAGGACAGCTATATATTATATAATGACGGACCTGCTGGACACTGTCAGCACTGCAGACTCCTAAACTACTAGTATGAAGAAGATAGAAAAAAAAACCCACCACAGGCAGGTATACAATTATGGACGAGCGACTGCCGACACAGAGGTAGCTACAGCCGTGGACTACCGTACTGCGTCTGCTAGTATAGACTGGATGATAATGATATCAAAAATATATATATATATCACTACTGCAGGACAGGTATATATTATATAATGACGGACCTGCTGGACACTGTCAGCACTGCAGACTCCTAAACTACTAGTATGAAGAAGATAGAAAAAAAAACCCACCACAGGTAGGTATACAATTATGGACGAGCGACTGCTGACACAGAGGTAGCTACAGCCGTGGACTACCGTACTGCGTCTGCTAGTATAGACTGGATGATAATGATATAAAAAATATATATATATCACTACTGCAGGACAGATATATATTATATAATGACGGACCTGCTGGACACTGTCAGCACTGCAGACTCCTAAACTACTAGTATGTAGAAGATAGAAAAAAAAACCCACCACAGGTAGGTATACAATTATGGACGAGCGACTGCCGACACAGAGGTAGCTACAGCCGTGGACTACCGTACTGCGTCTGCTAGTATAGACTGGATGATAATGATATAAAAATATATATATATATATCACTACTGCAGGACAGCTATATATTATATAATGACGGACCTGCTGGACACTGTCAGCACTGCAGACTCCTAAACTACTAGTATGAAGAAGATAGAAAAAAAAAACCCACCACAGGCAGGTATACAATTATGGACGAGCGACTGCCGACACAGAGGTAGCTACAGCCGTGGACTACCGTACTGCGTCTGCTAGTATAGACTGGATGATAATGATATAAAAAAAATATATATATCACTACTGCAGGACAGGTATATATTATATAATGACGGACCTGCTGGACACTGTCAGCACTGCAGACTCCTAAACTACTAGTATGAAGAAGATAGAAAAAAAAACCCCACCACAGGTAGGTATACAATTATGGACGAGCGACTGCCGACACAGAGGTAGCTACAGCCGTGGACTACCGTACTGCGTCTGCTAGTATAGACTGGATGATAATGATATAAAAAATATATATATATATCACTACTGCAGGACAGGTATATATTATATAATGACGGACCTGCTGGACACTGTCAGCACTGCAGACTCCTAAACTACTAGTATGAAGATAGAAAAAAAAACCCACTGCAGGTAGCTATACAATTATGGACGAGCGACTGCCGACACAGAGGTAGCTACAGCCGTGGACTACCGTACTGCGTCTGCTAGTATAGACTGGATGATAATGATATAAAATATATATATATCACTACTGCAGGACAGGTATATATTATATAATGACGTACTTGCTGGACACTGTCAGCACTGCAGACTCCTAAACTACTAGTATGAAGAAGATAGAAAAAAAAACCCACCACAGGTAGGTATACAATTATGGACGAGCGACTGCCGACACAGAGGTAGCTACAGCCGTGGACTACCGTACTGCGTCTGCTAGTATAGACTGGATGATAATGATATAAAAAATATATATATATCACTACTGCAGGACAGGTATATATTATATAATGACGGACCTGCTGGACACTGTCAGCACTGCAGACTCCTAAACTACTAGTATGAAGAAGATAGAAAAAAAAAACCCACCACAGGTAGGTATACAATTATGGACGAGCGACTGCCGACACAGAGGTAGCTACAGCTGTGGACAACCGTACTGCGTCTGCTAGTATAGACTGGATGATAATGATATAAAATATATATATATATATATCACTACTGCAGGACAGGTATATATTATATAATGACGGACCTGCTGGACACTGTCAGCACTGCAGACTCCTAAACTACTAGTATGAAGAAGATAGAAAAAAAAAAACCACCACAGGTAGGTATACAATTATGGACGAGCGACTGCCGACACAGAGGTAGCTACAGCCGTGGACTACCGTACTGCGTCTGCTAGTATAGACTGGATGATAATGATATAAAAAATATATATATATATATATCACTACTGCAGGACAGGTATATATTATATAATGACGGACCTGCTGGACACTGTCAGCACTGCAGACTCCTAAACTACTAGTATGAAGATAGAAAAAAAAAACCCACCACAGGTAGGTATACAATTATGGACGAGCGACTGCCGACACAGAGGTAGCTACAGCCGTGGACTACCGTACTGCGTCTGCTAGTATAGACTGGATGATAATGATATAAAAAATATATATATATCACTACTGCAGGACAGGTATATATTATATAATGACGGACCTGCTGGACACTGTCAGCACTGCAGACTCCTAAACTACTAGTATGAAGAAGATAGAAAAAAAAACCCACCACAGGTAGGTATACAATTATGGACGAGCGACTGCTGACACAGAGGTAGCTACAGCCGTGGACTACCGTACTGCGTCTGCTAGTATAGACTGGATGATAATGATATAAAAAATATATATATATCACTACTGCAGGACAGGTATATATTATATAATGACGGACCTGCTGGACACTGTCAGCACTGCAGACTCCTAAACTACTAGTATGAAGATAGAAAAAAAAAACCCACCACAGGTAGGTATACAATTATGGATGAGCGACTGCCGACACAGAGGTAGCTACAGCCGTGGACTACCGTACTGCGTCTGCTAGTATAGACTGGATGATAATGATATAAAAAAAATATATATATATCACTACTGCAGGACAGGTATTTATTATATAATGACGGACCTGCTGGACACTGTCAGCACTGCAGACTCCTAAACTACTAGTATGAAGAAGATAGTAAAAAAAACCCCACCACAGGTAGGTATACAATTATGGACGAGCGACTGCCGACACAGAGGTAGCTACAGCCGTGGACTACCGTACTGCGTCTGCTAGTATAGACTGGATGATAATGATATAAAAAATATATATATATATCACTACTGCAGGACAGGTATATATTATATAATGACGGACCTGCTGGACACTGTCAGCACTGCAGACTCCTAAACTACTAGTATGAAGAAGATAGAAAAAAAAAACCCACCACAGGTAGGTATACAATTATGGACGAGCGACTGCCGACACAGAGGTAGCTACAGCCGTGGACTACCGTACTGCGTCTGCTAGTATAGACTGGATGATAATGATATAAAAAAAATATATATATCACTACTGCAGGACAGGTATATATTATATAATGACGGACCTGCTGGACACTGTCAGCACTGCAGACTCCTAAACTAATAGTATGAAGATGGGGAAAAAAAACCCCACCACAGGTAGGTATACAATTATGGACGAGCGACTGCCGACACAGAGGTAGCTACAGCCGCGGACTACCGTACTGCGTCTGCTAGTATAGACTGGATGATAATGATATAAAAAATATATATATATCACTACTGCAGGACAGGTATATATTATATAATGACGGACCTGCTGGACACTGTCAGCACTGCAGACTCCTAAACTACTAGTATGAAGAAGATAGAAAAAAAAAACCCCACCACAGGTAGGTATACAATTATGGACGAGCGACTGCCGACACAGAGGTAGCTACAGCCGTGGACTACCGTACTGCATCTGCTAGTATAGACTGGATGATAATGATATAAAAAATATATATATATCACTACTGCAGGACAGGTATATATTATATAATGACGGACCTGCTGGACACTGTCAGCACTGCAGACTCCTAAACTACTAGTATGAAGAAGATAGAAAAAAAAAACCCCACCACAGGTAGGTATACAATTATGGACGAGCGACTGCCGACACAGAGGTAGCTACAGCCGTGGACTACCGTACTGCGTCTGCTAGTATAGACTGGATGATAATGATATAAAAAATATATATATATCACTACTGCAGGACAGGTATATATTATATAATGATGGACCTGCTGGACACTGTCAGCACTGCAGACTCCTAAACTACTAGTATGAAGATAGAAAAAAAAACCCACCACAGGTAGGTATACAATTATGGACGAGCGACTGCCGACACAGAGGTAGCTACAGCCGTGGACTACCGTACTGCGTCTGCTAGTATAGACTGGATGATAATGATATAAAAAATATATATATATCACTACTGCAGGACAGGTATATATTATATAATGACGGACCTGCTGGACACTGTCAGCACTGCAGACTCCTAAACTACTAGTATGAAGAAGATAGAAAAAAAAACCCACCACAGGTAGGTATACAATTATGGACGAGCGACTGCCGACACAGAGGTAGCTACAGCCGTGGACTACCGTACTGTGTCTGCTAGTATAGACTGGATGATAATGATATAAAAAATATATATATATCACTACTGCAGGACAGGTATATATTATATAATGACGGACCTGCTGGACACTGTCAGCACTGCAGACTCCTAAACTACTAGTATGAAGAAGATAGAAAAAAAAACCCACCACAGGTAGGTATACAATTATGGACGAGCGACTGCCGACACAGAGGTAGCTACAGCCGTGGACTACCGTACTGCGTCTGCTAGTATAGACTGGATGATAATGATATAAAAAATATATATATATCACTACTGCAGGACAGGTATATATTATATAATGACGGACCTGCTGGACACTGTCAGCACTGCAGACTCCTAAACTACTAGTATGAAGATAGAAAAAAAAAACCCACCACAGGTAGGTATACAATTATGGATGAGCGACTGCCGACACAGAGGTAGCTACAACCGTGGACTACCGTACTGCGTCTGCTAGTATAGACTGGATGATAATGATATAAAAAATATATATATATATATCACTACTGCAGGACAGGTATTTATTATATAATGACGGACCTGCTGGACACTGTCAGCACTGCAGACTCCTAAACTACTAGTATGAAGAAGATAGAAAAAAAAACCCCACCACAGGTAGGTATACAATTATGGACGAGCGACTGCCGACACAGAGGTAGCTACAGCCGTGGACTACCGTACTGCGTCTGCTAGTATAGACTGGATGATAATGATATAAAAAATATATATATATATATCACTACTGCAGGACAGGTATATATTATATAATGACGGACCTGCTGGACACTGTCAGCACGGCAGACTCCTAAACTAATAGTATGAAGATAGAAAAAAAAACCACCACAGGTAGGTATACAATTATGGACGAGCGACTGCCGACACAGAGGTAGCTACAGCCGTGGACTACCGTACTGCGTCTGCTAGTATAGACTGGATGATAATGATATAAAAAATATATATATATCACTACTGCAGGACAGGTATATATTATATAATGACGGACCTGCTGGACACTGTCAGCACTGCAGACTCCTAAACTACTAGTATGAAGAAGATAGAAAAAAAAAACCCACCACAGGTAGGTATACAATTATGGACGAGCGACTGCCGACACAGAGGTAGCTACAGCCGTGGACTACCGTACTGCATCTGCTAGTATAGACTGGATGATAATGATATAAAAAAATATATATATATCACTACTGCAGGACAGGTATATATTATATAATGACGGACCTGCTGGACACTGTCAGCACTGCAGACTCCTAAACTACTAGTATGAAGAAGATAGGAAAAAAAAACCCACCACAGGTAGGTATACAATTATGGACGAGCGACTGCCGACACAGAGGTAGCTACAGCCGTGGACTACCGTACTGCGTCTGCTAGTATAGACTGGATGATAATGATATAAAAAATATATATATATCACTACTGCAGGACAGGTATATATTATATAATGACGGACCTGCTGGACACTGTCAGCACTGCAGACTCCTAAACTACTAGTATGAAGATAGAAAAAAAAAACCCCACCACAGGTAGGTATACAATTATGGACGAGCGACTGCCTACACAGAGGTAGCTACAGCCGTGGACTACCGTACTACGTCTGCTAGTATAGACTGGATGATAATGATATAAAAAATATATATATATCACTACTGCAGGACAGGTATATATTATATAATGACGGACCTGCTGGACACTGTCAGCACTGCAGACTCCTAAACTACTAGTATGAAGAAGATAGAAAAAAAAAACCACCACAGGTAGGTATACAATTATGGACGAGCGACTGCCGACACAGAGGTAGCTACAGCCGTGGACTACCGTACTGCATCTGCTAGTACAGACTGGATGATAATGATATAAAAAATATATATATATATCACTACTGCAGGACAGGTATATATTATATAATGACGGACCTGCTGGACACTGTCAGCACTGCAGACTCCTAAACTACTAGTATGAAGAAGATAGAAAAAAAAAAACCACCACAGGTAGGTATACAATTATGGACGAGCGACTGCCGACACAGAGGTAGCTACAGCCGTGGACTACCGTACTGCGTCTGCTAGTATAGACTGGATGATAATGATATAAAAAATATATATATATATCACTACTGCAGGACAGGTATATATTATATAATGACGGACCTGCTGGACACTGTCAGCACTGCAGACTCCTAAACTACTAGTATGAAGAAGATAGAAAAAAAACCCCCACCACAGGTAGGTATACAATTATGGACGAGCGACTGCCGACACAGAGGTAGCTACAGCCGTGGACTACCGTACTGCGTCTGCTAGTATAGACTGGATGATAATGATATAAAAAATATATATATATCACTACTGCAGGACAGGTATATATTATATAATGACGGACCTGCTGGACACTGTCAGCACTGCAGACTCCTAAACTACTAGTATGAAGATAGAAAAAAAAACCACCACAGGTAGGTATACAATTATGGACGAGCGACTGCCGACACAGAGGTAGCTACAGCCGTGGACTACCGTACTGCGTCTGCTAGTATAGACTGGATGATAATGATATAAAAAATATATATATATATATCACTACTGCAGGACAGGTATATATTATATAATGACGGACCTGCTGGACACTGTCAGCACTGCAGACTCCTAAACTACTAGTATGAAGAAGATAGAAAAAAAAAACCCACCACAGGTAGGTATACAATTATGGACGAGCGACTGCCGACACAGAGGTAGCTACAGCCGTGGACTACCGTACTGCGTCTGCTAGTATAGACTGGATGATAATGATATAAAAAATATATATATATATCACTACTGCAGGACAGGTATATATTATATAATGACGGACCTGCTGGACACTGTCAGCACTGCAGACTCCTAAACTACTAGTATGAAGAAGATAGAAAAAAAACCCCACCACAGGTAGGTATACAATTATGGACGAGCGACTGCCGACACAGAGGTAGCTACAGCCGTGGACTACCGTACTGCGTCTGCTAGTATAGACTGGATGATAATGATATAAAAAATATATATATATCACTACTGCAGGACAGGTATATATTATATAATGACGGACCTGCTGGACACTGTCAGCACTGCAGACTCCTAAACTAATAGTATGAAGATAGAAGAAAAAAAAAACACCACAGGTAGGTATACAATTATGGACGAGCGACTGCCGACACAGAGGTAGCTACAGCCGTGGACTACCGTACTGCGTCTGCTAGTATAGACTGGATGATAATGATATAAAAAATATATATATATATCACTACTGCAGGACAGGTATATATTATATAATGACGGACCTGCTGGACACTGTCAGCACTGCAGACTCCTAAACTACTAGTATGAAGAAGATAGAAAAAAAAACCCACCACAGGTAGGTATACAATTATGGACGAGCGACTGCCGACACAGAGGTAGCTACAGCTGTGGACTACCGTACTGCGTCTGCTAGTATAGACTGGATGATAATGATATAAAAAATATATATATATCACTACTGCAGGACAGGTATATATTATATAATGACGGACCTGCCGGACACTGTCAGCACTGCAGACTCCTAAACTACTAGTATGAAGAAGATAGAAAAAAAAAACCACCACAGGTAGGTATACAATTATGGACGAGCGACTGCCGACACAGAGGTAGCTACAGCCGTGGACTACCGTACTGCGTCTGCTAGTATAGACTGGATGATAATGATATAAAAAATATATATATATCACTACTGCAGGACAGGTATATATTATATAATGACGGACCTGCTGGACACTGTCAGCACTGCAGACTCCTAAACTACTAGTATGAAGAAGATAGAAAAAAAAAAACCACCACAGGTAGGTATACAATTATGGACGAGCGACTGCCGACACAGAGGTAGCTACAGCCGTGGACTACCGTACTGCATCTGCTAGTATAGACTGGATGATAATGATATAAAAAATATATATATATCACTACTGCAGGACAGGTATATATTATATAATGACGGACCTGCTGGACACTGTCAGCACTGCAGACTCCTAAACTACTAGTATGAAGAAGATAGAAAAAAAAACCCACCACAGGTAGGTATACAATTATGGACGAGCGACTGCCGACACAGAGGTAGCTACAGCCGTGGACTTCCGTACTGCGTCTGCTAGTATAGACTGGATGATAATGATATAAAATATATATATATATCACTACTGCAGGACAGGTATATATTATATAATGACGGACCTGCTGGACACTGTCAGCACTGCAGACTCCTAAACTACTAGTATGAAGAAGATAGAAAAAAAAACCCACCACAGGTAGGTATACAATTATGGACGAGCGACTGCCGACACAGAGGTAGCTACAGCCGTGGACTACCGTACTGCGTCTGCTAGTATAGACTGGATGATAATGATATAAAAAATATATATATATCACTACTGCAGGACAGGTATATATTATATAATGATGGACCTGCTGGACACTGTAAGCACTGCAGACTCCTAAACTACTAGTATGAAGATAGAAAAAAAAACCCACCACAGGTAGGTATACAATTATGGACGAGCGACTGCCGACACAGAGGTAGCTACAGCCGTGGACTACCGTACTGCGTCTGCTAGTATAGACTGGATGATAATGATATAAAAAATATATATATATCACTACTGCAGGACAGGTATATATTATATAATGACGGACCTGCTGGACACTGTCAGCACTGCAGACTCCTAAACTACTAGTATGAAGAAGATAGAAAAAAAAAAACCCACCACAGGTAGGTATACAATTATGGACGAGCGACTGCCGACACAGAGGTAGCTACAGCCGTGGACTACCGTACTGCGTCTGCTAGTATAGACTGGATGATAATGATATAAAAAATATATATATATCACTACTGCAGGACAGGTATATATTATATAATGACGGACCTGCTGGACACTGTCAGCACTGCAGACTCCTAAACTACTAGTATGAAGAAGATAGAAAAGAAAAACCCACCACAGGTAGGTATACAATTATGGACGAGCGACTGCCGACACAGAGGTAGCTACAGCCGTGGACTACCGTACTGCGTCTGCTAGTATAGACTGGATGATAATGATATAAAAAATATATATATATCACTACTGCAGGACAGGTATATATTATATAATGACGGACCTGCTGGACACTGTCAGCACTGCAGACTCCTAAACTACTAGTATGAAGAAGATAGAAAAAAAAAACCCACCACAGGTAGGTATACAATTATGGACGAGCGACTGCCGACACAGAGGTAGCTACAGCCGTGGACTACCGTACTGCGTCTGCTAGTATAGACTGGATGATAATGATATAAAAATATATATATATATCACTACTGCAGGACAGGTATATATTATATAATGACGGACCTGCTGGACACTGTCAGCACTGCAGACTCCTAAACTACTAGTATGAAGATAGAAAAAAAAACCCACCACAGGTAGGTATACAATTATGGACGAGCGACTGCCGACACAGAGGTAGCTACAGCCGTGGACTACCGTACTGCGTCTGCTAGTATAGACTGGATGATAATGATATAAAAAATATATATATATATCACTACTGCAGGACAGGTATATATTATATAATGACGGACCTGCTGGACACTGTCAGCACTGCAGACTCCTAAACTACTAGTATGAAGAAGATAGAAAAAAAAAACCACCACTGGTAGGTATACAATTATGGACGAGCGACTGCCGACACAGAGGTAGCTACAGCCGTGAACTACCGTACTGCGTCTGCTAGTATAGACTGGATGATAATGATATAAAAAATATATATATATCACTACTGCAGGACAGGTATATATTATATAATGACGGACCTGCTGGACACTGTCAGCACTGCAGACTCCTAAACTACTAGTATGAAGAAGATAGAAAAAAAAACCACCACAGGTAGGTATACAATTATGGACGAGCGACTGCCGACACAGAGGTAGCTACAGCCGTGGACTACCGTACTGCATCTGCTAGTATAGACTGGATGATAATGATATAAAAAATATATATATATCACTACTGCAGGACAGGTATATATTATATAATGACGGACCTGCTGGACACTGTCAGCACTGCAGACTCCTAAACTACTAGTATGAAGAAGATAGAAAAAAAAACCCACCACAGGTAGGTATACAATTATGGACGAGCGACTGCCGACACAGAGGTAGCTACAGCCGTGGACTACCGTACTGCGTCTGCTAGTATAGACTGGATGATAATGATATAAAAAATATATATATATCACTACTGCAGGACAGGTATATATTATATAATGACGGACCTGCTGGACACTGTCAGCACTGCAGACTCCTAAACTACTAGTATGAAGAAGATAGAAAAAAAAAACCCACCACAGGTAGGTATACAATTATGGACGAGCGACTGCCGACACAGAGGTAGCTACAGCCGTGGACTACCGTACTGCGTCTGCTAGTATAGACTGGATGATAATGATATAATATATATATATATATATATATATATATATCACTACTGCAGGTATATATTATAATATAATGAATGACGGACCTCCTGGACACTGTCAGCAGAATGCGTTTATAGAATAAATAAAAAAAACACCACACGAGTGTTTAACTTTTTCAGGCAGACAATATACTGGTGGTCACTGGTCAGTCACACTGGCAGCAAAAGTGTGCACTGTTAAATATGTACTCCTGCTATAACTGCTCCCCAGTCTCCCCCACAATTAAGCGTGTGAGCAGTGAGCACTCAGCACAGTCAGATATACATAGATGATATTATCATGCAGCACACTGAGGCTGAGCACAGATATGGTATGTGACTGTGTATCGTTTTTTTTCAGGCAGAGAACGGATTATATTAAATAATAAATAAAACTGGTGGTCACTAGTATAACTATCAGCAAAACTCTGCACTCTCTGAGTACTCCTAATGCTCCAGTAAATCAAGTGTCTCACTCTCTATCTAAACGGAGAGGACGCCAGCCACGTCCTCTCCCTATCAATCTCAATGCACGTGTGAAAATGGCGGCGACGCGCGGCTCCTTATATAGAATCCGAGTCTCGCGATAGAATCCGAGCGTCGCGAGAATCCGACAGCGGGATGATGACGTTCGGGCGCGCTCGGGTTAACCGAGCAAGGCGGGAAGATCCGAGTCTGCCTCGGACCCGTGTAAAAAGGCTGAAGTTCGGGGGGGTTCGGTTTCCGAGAAACCGAACCCGCTCATCACTAATTGTAAATTGACCGGAATTCCAGGACATTTATAGACAGCAATCTTTCGTGATCCGCCCAGAGACCCTGGAGCTGATCATTTTGAACTACAGCTCCCCAACCTCTGAGACTCGCGTCCGCCGTGAGAATTATCCAATTCCAGGCGCCGAACGCAGAAGGCGTGCGCAAAAAAAATAGGGGCGTGGCTTCATGGGGAGGGGGTGTGGCCACAAAATAATACCAATTCATATTACGGTGCACAGTAGTCTCCATTATTCAAATTACACCGCACGGTAACACCACTACACTAGATAGAGACCCTTTTACACCTTACGGCGGACAGATTCCCCTTTTTACACATTACAGCACACAGCGTCCACCTTTTACACATTACTGCAGACAGCATCCCCTTTTTACACATTACGGCAGTGTCCCCTTTTTACACATTACGGCAGACAGCGTCCCCTTTTTTACACATTACGGCAGACAGCGTCCCCTTTTTACACATTACGGCAGACAGCGTCCCCTTTTTACACATTACGGCAGACAGCGTCCCCTTTTTTACACATTACGGCAAACAGCGTCCCCCTTGTTACACATTACGGCAGACAGCGTCCCCTTTTTACACATTACGGCAAACAGCGTCCCCTTTTTTACACATTACGGCAAACAGCGTCCCCCTTGTTACACATTACGGCAGACAGCGTCCCCTTTTTACACATTACGGCAGACAGCGTCCCCATTTTACACATTACAGCAGGCAAGTGTCCCCATTTTACACATTACAGCAGGCAAGTGTCCCCATTTTACACATTACAGCAGGCAAGAGTCCCCATTTTACACATTACAGCAGGCAAGAGTCCCCATTTTACACATTACGTCAGGCAGAGACCCCTTCAACAAAGAGAGAGACTAAGAAAAAAAATGAAAAAAGAACCTCTACACTCTTTGTTTGTCCCGCGCCGGCCCACCTCTCCAGTCTCCAATCTCCTGTCGTATCCCGGCTCCCCCTCCTCCCCGTCATCAGTACTGCGCTCGGGGGCGGAGTTTCATGCAATGACACTTTTGCGTTGTGATGTCATGATGCAAACGCATCATTGCACGAAACCCTGCCCCCTAAGCGGAATAGTAATGGCGGGGAGGAGGGGGAGCCAAAAAGAGCGACTTAGAGCCACGGTGGGCACCCTGTGCGAACGCCCGCCTCGCCCGCCGCAATAAATGGCTCTGTGGATACCCATTACTGACAGATACCAGTTAATAACACATACACCCATTACTGACCTAGATTACACTTACTGACACACACACGATTTATTAGCACATACATGCTTACTGACAGACACCCACACGCACACACACACACAAATTTACTGACACAGTCACCACTAACTTTAAGAAACCGATTACTGACTCACAAATACATATACAACACATATAAACTAATAAACTTACTGAAACAGGCACCTCCGGTCTCACCCTTTGGCATCCAGGAATGTAGAATGTAGCACTCTTCACTCTCCATGCAGCCAAGTATAGCTGCTGCGAGTCCCAGGGCTACATTGTGCGGCCATTCTGGTTGCCCATGCGGTGCTTGAGTCACAGCAGGAAAGGGGAGGAGCTGAAAGAGCAGCTCCTCCCCCTCCCCCTCCGGCCGGCCCATCCTCTTCACTTAGCAGCACTGTCTGGGGGGAGAAGCTCGAATTAGATGGGAGAGCTGCTCCTCCACCCTCCCTCGCGTCACTAGAGCACAGCAGCACAACTAATAGGCTGGGGGCGGAGGCGCTCAGGAGGAGAGATGCGTCACGTGATCGGCTCCTCCTCCCGCTCCGGCCAGGAGTCTTCAGTGACTGAGTGAGTGACTGGTTCCCTGTAGGCAGTGGTGGTGGAGGCGCGGCGGGTGCAGCGCTGGCGACGGCATACAATGAGTCAGTGTGACTCATTGTAATGCCGGCAGCTATGAGTCCCTTTACTGTGGTTGTGGGCCTATTTTCAATGGGGGGCCAGGAGCTGCAGCTCCATCCGCCCCATTGTTAATCCAGCCCTGATTGTGGTGCCTGTGGCTACTACTGACTTGGAGGATTCCGAGTTGCTTGATGTGGTCAGGGCTTTGAAGGTTTATGTAGCCAGAACGGCTAGGGTCAGGAAAACAGAGTCTTTGTTTATCCTGTATGCTTCCAACAAGCTTGGTGCTTCTGCTTCAAAGCAAACTATTGCTCGCTGGATCTGTAACACGATTCAGCAGGCTCATTCTGCGGCTGGATTGCCGCTACCAAAATCAGTTAAGGCCCATTCCACTAGGAAGGGGGGCTCTTCTTGGGCGGCTGCCCAAGGGGTCTCGGGATTACAGCTGTGCCGAGCGGCTACTTGGTCAGGTTCAAACACTTTTGCAAAGTTCTATAAGTTTGATACCCTGGCTGAGGAGGACCTTGTGTTTGCTCAATCGGTGCTGCAGAGTCATCCGCACTCTCCCGCCCGTTTGGGAGCTTTGGTATAATCCCCATGGTCCTTACGGAGTCCCCTGCATCCACTAGGACGTTAGAGAAAATAAGATTTTACTTACCGGTAAATCTATTTCTCGTAGTCCGTAGTGGATGCTGGGCGCCCGTCCCAAGTGCGGACTTCTTCTGCAATACTTGTATATAGTTATTGCTGCAATAAGGGTTATGTTATAGTTGCATCAGGGTTGAACTGATGCTCTGTTGTTGTTCATACTGTTGACTGGGTAAGTTTATCACAAGTTATACGGTGTGATTGGTGTGGCTGGTATGTATCTTGCCCTGGATTACCAAAATCCTTTCCTTGTACTGTCAGCTCTTCCGGGCACAGTTTCTCTAACTGAGGTCTGGAGGAGGGACATAGAGGGAGGAGCCAGAGCACACCAGAATCTAAATTCTTTCTTAAAGTGCCCATGTCTCCTGCGGAGCCCGTCTATTCCCCATGGTCCTTACGGAGTCCCCAGCATCCACTACGGACTACGAGAATTAGATTTACCGGTAAGTAAAATCTTATTTTGTCCTCAATTTCGTGCATATGGACTCGGAAGGGCATCTTAACTGGAAAAATAGGTCATCTGGAATGTATAATATCTAATGTATACACTCCTAACTCAGGTCAGGTTTCTTGTTTCAATACTTTTTCTTCTAAACTGTACAAACAAAGATAGGGTTACCTTATTGCTGGAGGAGACATCAATGCCATTCTCAATCATACCCTCGATAAATCTCCCTCTCCCCCTGGTGCACAACCTAGTCCTGTGACTCGCTTTCTAAATAAGTATGTCAGGGAATCTGGACCTTTCGATGTTTAGCATGCACTTAATCCTAATTCTAGAAACTACGCTATATTTTCCATCTTGCATCAGACTTATTCAAGAATAGATTTCTTTTTTTGCTGTACTTTAGCCTCCAAGCACATTTTTGTCTCTTCCATCATTTTCTCATGGTCCGGCCACTCGATAATTACCGCTACATTCGACTTTCTTGACACACCAACTTTCTGCCACCGTGATGCTTAAACGAGACCTTATTAAAAATTCCACAATTTAAGGACAAGATTAAGAGGCCTATTTATCTCCATCCACATCCAGGTTGTGGACAACAGGTGATAAAATCTGCCAAACTCGCACTGCGATAATTGATTACATTGCATGAATGTATCAATTATCGCATACAGGGACAGAGCTTGCTGTCCCTACGATGACACTCCGCAACATCATCAGGGTATTTTTGTAAAAAATACCTCAATGTCCAGCTGCGCATGTGCTGACATCACTGCTACCGCAGATGCCCGGTCAACCTCCCCCGTCGCGACTACCCCCGCGGGACGCACCCCCCCCCAGCAGGTCAATATACTTAACAGTCCATGGAGCCGGTCCACGCTGCTCCTGCTGGGCGCCGGATCCTGTGTGCTGCGGTGACCCCCAGTGCTGTAAAGTGTGCTGCAGCTTTGCAGCATCACTTTACTGCACCAGGGTCACACTGCAGCATATGGGGGATCTGATGCCCGGCAAAGCTCACCGGGGCAGCGGACACTGGCTCCCTGGACAGGTGAGTATGTTTTTTGGGTTATTTGTATATATTTTTTTTCTTTTTACACTCCATCGGACACACACAGCTGAACTCTGGAACTGGGTGCGGCACAGCCAGGGGCAGAGAAAGCTGGGCAAATGCCTGCCTATCGCAGTGCTGCCCTGTGATCTCGCCAGCCTGAGCTGGCGAGATTATCACAGAACACACTGCAGTATTTTCTCACATTTTTTTTAGTAAATTCGGCCACATCACATTTCCCATTATAAGTATGGAGAATGCGATGTGTATTACTAAAAAAAGTAAATTAAAGGGTTTGGATAAATTCAGGTGATACTAAAATAATGTGAAAGGGCGTGAAAACACAATTTTTCACATTATTTTAGTAAAAATAATGTTAATAAATAGACCTCTAAATCTGCCGTTATAGACTCCTTCTCCCTCAATGTCACAGAGTCTTCCTGTTATACCTTAATTTGGGAAGTGCATAAAGCCGTAATCCGGGGACACATTATCGGTTATCCTTCTCATAGAAACAAGGAGCATAGTTTACAATTGGCTTCTTTAACCAAAGTTCCCTGAGAACTGAACCCTACCGGACTTCACTGCCCGAGCCCGGATCCGAGTCAGGCTCGGGTTTTCCTGCCTGACTTGGAAACCAAAACGAGGCAAAATGTCATCATCCCGCTATCGGATTCTCGCGGGGTTTGGAATCCATATAAGGAGCCCTGCATCGCCGACATTTTTACTCCGTCATTGGAGAGTGTAGAGAGAGGACGTGTCTCCGTCCTCAGTGTCCTGCATCAGTTCAGTGTTAGTGTCTTGTGCTGCATCAGTCCAGTCACAGTGGTGGTGTCCTCTGCTGCCATATGTCCAGTGCTGCTGTATAAGTCCAGTCCAGTGGTGCTGTGTGGTGCTGCATCAGTTCAATGGTAGTGTATTGTACTGCATCAGTCCAGTCAAAGTGGTGGTGTCCTCTGCCGCCATATGTCCAGTGCTGCTGTATAAGTCCAGTCCAGTGGTGCTGGGTTGTCCTCCATCAGTTTAGTGGTGGTGTCCCTGTGCTGCCGTATATGTCCAGCGGTACTGCCGTATAAATCCAGTAAACCAGCCGCATAATTCCAGTGATCCTCCCGTATAATTCCAGTTGTATTGGCGTATAAGTCCAGTCCAGTGATATTGCCGTATATGTCCAGTGATACTACCGTATATGTCCATTGATACTGCTGTATAAATCAAGTGATCCTGCCGTATAATTCCAGTAATCCTGCCGTATAATTCCAGTGGTACTGGCGTATAAATCCAGTCCAGTGATACTGATATATATGTCCAGTGATACTGCAGTACATGTCCATTGATACTGCCATATATGTCCAGCGGTACTGCCGTATAAATCCAGTGATCCAGCTGTATAATTCCAGTGATCCTGCCGTATAATTCCAGTGATCCTGCCATATAATTCCAGTGGTACTGGCGTATGTTACGTTCTTGGTGCTCTGGACAAAGAGGTGTAGTGTAGCAACTCCAAAGCACCAGAACGTGACGCTGAAGTAATGGCCAGGTGTGATGGTAAACCCTAGCAACCTACCTCCGTTGTTTCACCCGCGTGGTCAGTTCACGCCTGCGAGACTATGGTCTCTTGGGCCTCCGGCAGCCGCGTTTGAAGGGCGGATTAGGTCTGCCCAACTCCGATGCCCCCAGGTCTTAATGTGAGACAAGGCGTGAACCGAGACGGGATGATAACAAGGGGATCTCTAACTAAACAAAACAGAGAGCTAGGGGCTACTAAGAGACCTAAAACTAAACGTATGTGCGGCACAGCCGCCAGGATAAACAGCAACAAAGGAAATGCTGTCAACACGCCGACACAATACTGTTGTGTACCGGCGGTGACAGCATATGCAGAATCTTTTGCAAAACACCAGTAACTAGTATAAACAAAAGAATACAGCGGCCTAGGCCGACAACGTGGCAAAGCCGCTACTCACGAAACCGGTACAAATACTGGCAAATGGACAGGAACCCCCAATGTAGCAGACACAGGCTCACAGGACCGGAGGACAGGCAGAATCCCAAACGACAGACCGGTGGACACCAAGAAGCCAGATACTCGATCAGGCACAGACAAAGCCACAGGACTTCTGGACAGGAATGCTTCAAGGCAGGATACTGGATCAGACAATGGATCGGACACTGGATCAGACACTGGATCAGGGCTGGAAGCAGCTAGACAGAAACTGCTAGACAGAAGCTCAGAAACTATCACCGGCGTCTGTGAAATGCACTGAGCCAGAATATAACAGGGAGCCCTAATTAATTAGGTCGTGCAGCTGCCCTGTTGCACGACTCCAAACTGACAAGATGCAATTAACAGACAGGTGAGGCCAAACACATGGAAACAGGCTGCAATTACTCAGACTCACCACCGGCAGCAAACAAGAGTCTTCTAAACCAGAGCAAAGGGAAATCCTGGCCTGCAAGAGAACTATAACATAAAATACATAAACGGAAAACAGGAATGAACCACTACCTGTGGTTCATAACAGCGTATAAGTCCAGTGATCCTGCCATATAATTCCAGTGGTACTGGCGTATAAGTCCAGTGAAACTGCTATATAATTCCAGTGATCCTGCTGTATAATTCCAGTGATCCTGCCATATAATTCCAGTGGTACTGGCGTATAAATCCAGTCCAGTGATACTGACGTATATGTCCAGTGATACTGCCATATATGTCCAGGGGTACTGCCGTATAAATCCAGTGATCCTGCTGTATAATTCCAGTGATCCTGCCGTATAAATCCAGTGGTACTGCTGTATAATTCCAGTGATCCTGCCGTATAATTCCAGTGATCCTGCCGTATAATTCCAGTGGTACTGGCGTATAAATCCAGTGAACCTGCCGTATAAATCCAGTGATCCTGCCGCATAATTCCAGTGGTACTGGTGTGTAAATCCAGTGATCTTGTCGTATAATTCCAGTGATCCTGCCATATAATTCCAGTGATACTGGCGTATAAGTCCAGTGAACCTGCCGTATAAATCCAGTGATCCTGCCGTATAATTCCAGTGGTACTGGCGTATAAATCCATTCCAGAGATACTGATGTATATGTCCAGTGATACTGCAGTATATGTCCATTGATACTGCCATATATGTCCATCAGTACTGCCGTATAAATCCAGTGATCCTGCTGTATAATTCCAGTGATCCTGCCGTATAAATCCAGTGATACTGGCGTATAAATCCAGTGATCCTGCTGTATAATTCCAGTGATCCAGTCGTATAATTCCAGTGGTACTGGCGTATAAATCCAGTGATCCTGCCATATAATTCCAGTGGTACTGGCGTATCCGCCATTAGTGCAGTGGGACTGCAGTGCCAACCCTAGATGCGCCAGGTGTTTGTGCCGCACACTTGTGTCGCTTAGCTTAGTCATACAGCTACCTCAGTGCCCTCTTTTACCTCTTGGCATGATGTGCTGTTTGGGTACTATTTTTTTTTTAAGTTCCCTCCTGTCTGACACTGCAGTTCCACTCCTAGATGGGCCAATTGTTTGTGTCGCTTAGTTTAGTCATACAGCTAAATCATTGCACCTCTTTTTCATCTTTGAATGATGTGCTGTTTGGGGCCTAGTTTTTTTAAGTGCCATCCTGTCTGCCACTGCAATGCCACTCCTAGATGGGCTAGGTGTTTGTGCCACACACTTGTGTCACTTAGCTTAGTCATACAGCAACCTTGGTGCACCTCTTTTTCATCTTTGCATCATGTGCTGTTTGGGGCATGGTTTTTTAAAGTGCCATTCTGTCTGACATTGCCGTATAAGTCCAGGGGTAATGCTGTATTAGTCCAGGGGTACTGCCGTATAAGTCCACCAATTGCAGATTTTTTTTAAAAATGACAGGGGTGTGCAGGAGATGTCCTCAGTGTCCTGCATCAGTTCAGTGTTAGTGTCTTGTGCTTCATCAGTCCAGTCACAGCGGTTGTGTCCTCTGCTGCCATATGTCTAGTGCTGCTGTATAAGTCCAGTCCAGTGTTGCTGTGTGGTGCTGCATCAGTTCAATGGTAGTGTATTGTGCTGCATCAGTCCAGTCAAAGTGGTAGTGTCCTCTGCCGCCATATGTCCAGTGCTGCTGAATAAGTCCAGTCCAGTGGTGCTGGGTTGTCATGCATCAGTCCAGTGGTGGTGTTCCTGTGCTGCCGTATATGTCCAGCGGTACTGCTGTATAAATCCAGTAAAGCAGCCGTATAATTCCAGTGATCCTCCCGTATAATTCAAGTTGTACTGGCGTATAAGTTCAGTCCAGTGATATTGCCATATATGTCCAGTGATACTGCCGTATATGTCCATTGATACTGCTGTATATGTCCAGTGGTACTGCCGTATAAATCAAGTGATCCTGCCGTATAATTCCAGTCATCCTGCCGTATAATTCCAGTGGTACTGGCGTATAAATCCAGTCCAGTGATACTGATGTATATGTCCAGTGATACTGCAGTACATTTCCATTGATACTGCCATATATGTCCAGCGGTACTGCCGTATAAATCCAGTGATCCTGCTGTAGAATTCCAGTGTTCCTGCCGTATAAATGCAGTGGTACTGGTGCATAAATCCAGTGATCCTGCCGTATAATTCCAGTGATCCTGCCGTATAATTCCAGTGGTACTGGCATATAAATCCAGTGATCCTGCCATATAATTCCTGTGGAACTGGCGTATAAGTCCAGTGAAACTGCCGTATAATTCCAGTGATCCTGCTGTATAATTCCGGTGATCCTGCCATATAATCTCAGTGGTACTGGCATATAAATCCAGTCCAGTGATACTGATGTATATGTCCAGTTATACTGCAGTATATGTCCATTGATACTGCCATATATGTCCAGGGGTACTGCCGTATAAATCCAGTGATCCTGCTGTATACCGTATTTTTCGGACCATAAGACGCACCTGACCATAAGACGCACCTAGTTTTTAGAGGAGGAAAACAGGAAAAAAAAATATTCTGAACCAAATAGATTCTGTTACATTGTCTTATATAGCGCAGCAAATTCCTTTGCGCTTTACAATTGTAAACAGAGATAAAACAAATTGGGTAACAACAGACAGACTTGGAGGTAAGAGGGCCCTGCTGCAAGCTTACAATGTATACTGTAGACACAGACATCAGCTTTACAGGCTCTGAGAAAGGAAGAGGTGAGGGGGGGAGAGCGGGGGGACTCACTTTATTGCCTGTCAGTTTACGCTGCCCAAAGCACTCTACTCTGAGGAAGGAATCGGAGGAGGTGAGGGGAGGGAGCGGAGGAGTCACGTGATGCCGGCGCTCTCAGATGACGGGCTCTGAGATGACGGCAAAGCAGCAGCAGCAGACAGGACCCGCCGCTACCCGCACCCGATAACTGCTGCCTCTCCCACCCAGTGCGCTCCCACCCAGCGCATTGAGAGCGCTCCATAAGGTCTTTATTGCTCTGCATATGTATTATTCGGACCATAAGACGCATGTACTTTTCCCCCCACATTTTTCGGGAGAAAAAGTGCGTCTTATGGTCCGAAAAATACGGTAATTCCAGTGATCCTGACGTATAAATCCAGTGGTACTGCCGTATAATTCCAGTGATCCTGCCGTATAATTCCAGTGATCCTGCCGTATAATTCCAGTGGTACTGGCGTATAAATCCAGTGAACCTGTCGTATAAATCCAGTGATCCTGCCGTATAATTCTAGTGGTACTGGCGTATAAATCCAGTGATCCTGCTGTATAATTCCAGTGATCCTGCCATATAATTCCAGTGGTACTGGCGTATAAATCCAGTCCAGTGATACTGATGTATATGTCCAGTGATACTGCAGTATATGTCCATTGATACTGCCATATATGTCCAGCGGTACTGCCGTATAATTCCAGTGATCCTGCTGTGTAATTCCAGTGGTACTGGCGTATAAATCCAGTCCAGTGATACTGATGTATCTGTCCAGTGATACTGCAGTACATGTCCATTGATACTGCCATATATGTCCAGCGGTACTGCCGTATAAATCCAGTGATCCTGCTGTATAATTCCAGTGATCCTGCCGTATAAATGCAGTGGTACTGGTGCATAAATCCAGTGATCCTGCCGTATAAATCCAGTGATCCTGCCGTATAATTCCAGTGGTACTGGCATATAAATCCAGTGATCCTGCCATATAATTCCTGTGGTACTGGCGTATAAGTCCAGTGAACCTGCCGTATAATTTCAGTGATCCTGCTGTATATTTCCAGTGATCCTGCTATATAATCTCAGTGGTACTGACATATAAATCCAGTCCAGTGATACGGATGTATATGTCCAGTGATTCTGCACTATATGTCCATTGATACTACCATATATGTCCAGTGATCCTGCCGTATAAATCCAGTGGTACTGCCGTATAATTCCAGTGATCCTGCCGTATAATTCCAGTGATCCTGCCGTATAATTCCAGTGGTACTGGAGTATAATTCCAGTGATCCTGCCGTATAATTCCAGTGATCCTGCCGTATAATTCCAGTGGTACTGGCGTATAAATCCAGTGAACCTGTCGTATAAATCCAGTGATCCTGCCGTATAATTCCAGTGGTACTGGCGTATAAATCCAGTCCAGTGATACTGATGTATATGTCCAGTGATACTGCAGTATATGTCCATTGATACTGCCATATATGTCCAGGGGTACTGCCGTATAAATCCAGTGATCCTGCTGTATAATTCCAGTGATCCTGCTGTATAAATCCAGTGGTACTGGCGTATAAATCCAGTGATCCTGCCATATAATTCCAGGGATCCTGCCGTCAGGGCCGGTTCTTGCCCTTGTGGTGCCCCGGGCAAAGTATAGGGGCGTGGCTTCAAATGGGGGCATGGTCAGTTACGCCCCCATTTGTGCCCCCTGTAGCGCCGCTGAAAGACAGAAAAAAAGTATACTTACTATCCCCGTTCCTGATCCAGACCACTGCAGACCCCCTCCGCCGTCGCCGCTTTTCTCCTCTCCTCTCCTCGATCTATGGGAGAGACGTTATTACGTCTCTCCCATAGAACAGCATAGACACTAGAGGTCAATTATGACCCCTAGTGTCTGTGCCACTATGCTGTGCGGTGCGCGATGATGTCATCGCGCACCGCACAACAAAGTTCCTCTCCATGAAGGGAAACTAGACGCTACGCGTCTGGTTAACCTTCAAAGTGGGGGGCACAGCGGGGGGCACAGTGGTGGATCTTGCCATGGTGCGGCGCCCTCCGGATGGCGCCGGCGCCCTCCGGAAGGTGGCGCCCTGGGCAAAAGTCCTGCTTGCCTGTGGCAAGATCCGCTACTGCCTGCCATATAATTCCAGTGGTATTGGCATATAACTCCAGTGATCCTGCCATATAATTCCAATGGTACTGGCGTATAAATCCAGTGAAACTGCCGTATAATTCCAGTGATCCTGCTGTATAATTCCAGTGATCCTGCCATATAATTTCAGTGGTACTGGCATATAAATCCAGTCCAGTGATACTGATGTATATGTCCAGTGATACTGCAGTATATGTCCATTGATACTGCCATATATGTCCAGGGGTACTGCCGTATAAATCCAGTGATCCTGCTGTATAATTCCAGTGATCGTGCCGTATAAATCCAGTGGTACTGCCGTATAATTCCAGTGATCCTGCCGTATAATTCCAGTGATCCTGACGTATAATTCCAGTGATACTGGCGTATAAGTCCAGTGAACCTGCCGTATAAATCCAGTGATCCTGCCGTATAATTCCAGTGGTACTGGTGTATAAATCCAGTGATCTTGTCGTATAATTCCAGTGATCCTGCCATATAATTCCAGTGGTACTGGCGTATAAGTCCAGTGAACCTGCTTTATAAATCCAGTGATCCTGCTGTATAATTCCAGTGGTACTGGCGTATAAATCCAGTCCAGTGATACTGATGTATATGTCCAGTGATACTGCAGTATATGTCCCTTGATACTGCCATATATGTCCATCGGTACTGCCGTATAAATCCAGTGATCCTGCTGTATAGTTCCAGTGATCCTGCTGTATAAATCCAGTGGTACTGGCGTATAAATCCAGTGATCCTGAGGTATAATTCCAGTGGTCCTGCCGTATAATTCCAGTGGTACTGGCGTATAAGTCCAGTCCAGTGATACTACCGTATATGTCCAGTGGTACTGGTGTATAAATCCAGTGATCCTGCTGTTTAATTCCAGTGATCCTGCCGTATAATTCCAGTGATCCTGCCATATATGTCCAGTGGTACTGCCATATAATTCCAGTGATCCTGCCGTATATATATATATACCCTGTTGCAAAGCGGATTACTGAGGCCATAACAACTATGCTGATGTTAAACGTGGGTCCGGTATCCGCCATCAGTGCAGTGGGACTGCAGTGCCAACCCTAGATGCGCCAGGTGTTTGTGCCGCACACTTGTGTCGCTTAGCTTAGTCATACAGCTACCTCATTGCCCTCTTTTACCTCTTGGCATGATGTGCTGTTTGGGTACAATTATTTTTTTAAGTTCCCTCCTGTCTGACACTGCAGTGCCACTCCTAGATGGGCCAATTGTTTGTGTCGCCTAGTTTAGTCATACAGCTACATCATTGCACCTTTTTTCATCTTTGAATGATGTGCTGTTTGGGGCCTAGTTTTTTTAAGTGCCATCCTGTCTGCCACTGCAGTGCCACTCCTAGATGGGCCAGGTGTTTGTGCCGCACACTTGTGTCGCTTAGCTTTGCCATCCAACTACCTCATTGCACCTCTTTTTCTTCTTTGCATGATGTGCTGTTTTGGGCCTTTTTTTTATATCTGCCATCCTGTCTGCCACTGCAGTGTCACTCCTAGATGGGCCAGATGTTTGGGGCACATACTTATGTCGCTTAGCTTAATCATACAGCCACCTCATTGCACCTCTTTTTCTTCTTTGCATGATGTGCTGTTTGGGGCCTAGTTTTTTTAAGTGCTATCCTATCTGCAACTGCAGTGCCACTCCTAGATGGGTCAGGTGTTTGTGCCGCACACTTGTGTCGCTTAGCTTAGTCATACAGCCACCTCGGTGCAACCTTTTGGCCTAAAAACAATATTGTGAGGTGTGAGGTGCTCAGAATAGACTGGAAATGAGTGGAAATGAATCTTATTGAGGTTAATAATACAGTAGGATCAAAATTACCCCCAAATTCTGTGATTTTAGCCAGTTTTATGTTGTTTTTTTCCAAAAATCATCCTGATCCAAAACTAAACCAAAACACGAAAGGGTGGTTTGGCAAAACCAATCCTAAACCAAAACACGAGCAGGGAATTAGAACCAAAACCAAAACACAAAACACGAAACGTGCCCGCCGCACCTTGCTACTTCCCACAAAATTCACCCTCTCTGTAGCCTTTATGACCAACTCACTACTGCTAGGGCCTCTCTTAATGCCCTCTTAGCTGAATAAATTGAAAAATCTCTTCGCTGGCTGGGTCAACACTTTTATTAAAAAAGCAATAAAGCCGACTCTCTACTAGCGAACAAACTGAAGGCCCAGAATACCTTGACTGCTATCCCAGCGATTCATGATGAAAAGGGCACTCTCCAATACAACCCGACTTCTATTAATTCTATTTTTAAGATTTATTACGAGCACCTTTACAACATCTCTGATACTGCTAATCCAACACCCCTCATTGATTGCTCAACCTCTGACTACCTGACATAATGCAATCTTCCCCGCATAGACTCTGAACAATTGGCCACTCTAGATAGTCCCATTACTGAGGAAGAGATTACCCTAACCCTCCAAACACAGAAACCCTCCAAGTCCTGATAGATTCCCGATGTCTTATTAAAAAAAAAAATCAAACCCACCCTAATTCCTCATATGACGAAGATATTTAATTATATCCTGAATGGAACTTCATTCCACCCAGGTACAACTAAAGTTACAATCACGATTATCCCAAAGCCTAACAAAGACCCATCGTCTGTATCTGACTATCGTCCCATCTCCTTACTCAACACTGATCTAAAAGTCTTCACTAAGGTACTTGCCAACAGGTTAACTCAGTTACTACCAACTGTCATTGACCCCGATCAGGTGGGCTTGGTCCTGTCCAGGCAAGCAATAGATAACACTAGACGCACAATCGATATTGTTCATTATATCAATATCAATAAACTCCCTTCTCTAGTGTCTGCTCTGGACGCGGAGTAGGCATTTGACAGGGTCTCCTGTCCATTGATGTTTCAAATGCAATGCCACTTTGGCTTCCAGGGTATATTTCTACAGGCTATACAAGCTCTATATTGCAATCCATCTGCCACAGTTCAAGCAAATGGTCTTCTTTCTGTTCCTTTTCTAATCACCAATGGAACTAGGCAAGTATGTCCTTTGTCACCTATTATTTTTGCACTCGTGATTGAGCCACTGGCTTGTCGCATAAGAGAAAACCATGATGTTACCAGTGTTACAGTTCAACATTCACAATACACTCTTTATTTGTGTGCAGATGACATTTTACTTACACTGACCAAGCCACTTATTTCCCACTCAAATTTGTTTCGCGAGTTGTCCGTTTTAGGCAACTTGTCAGGATGTAAAGTTAACCATGCCAAGTTCGAGGCCCTTCTTCTCCATCTTCCGGACTCCACAAAACAACTGTTACAGTCTAACTTTGACTTTACATGGAGGAGAGCCTCATTGAAATATCTTGGAGTCCATATTACTAAATCCTATAGCTCTCTCTATAAAACCAATTATCCTCTCCTTTTCAAAGCAATACACAGGGATATCCAACAATGGCATCTATACTTTCTTTCTTGGATCAGACGTATCAACACGGTAAAAATGAATATTCTTCCTAGACTACTCAATTTTTTCGAACATTACTCATACTGGTTCCTCCTCCTACTCTTAACGCGCTTCAATCTTCGATTTGTAAATTTATATGGAACCACAAAAAAACGCGTCTCCGTTGAGATATCCTTGCCAAACAAACACAGAACAGTGGACTGGGACTACCTATACTTCAACGGTACTATAACGCCACTTGGTTAAGCAAGATGGTAAAATGTCACTCTCCTCAACATGTCAAGAGATGGGTTGATTTGGAAGGCGACCTAGTGGGTATTTCTTCGATGTCCCACATGTTGTGGTTACCTCACAAACACCATCCTCCATTAGTCTATTCTTCTACTACAGCAGAACTGAGTCTTCGCATTTGGGAAAAGCTTAATAATAAACTAAAACTATTTTCACAACCGTCCCATCTCAGCCCATTATGGAACAATCCTGTATTCACTAGATTTATGTCTACATCTTGACACGGATGTGTGGGACAATAGCCGCACAACCATCTCCAAATGTTCCATTAGTGTAGCAATCTGGGAGAACTCTTACAAAGTGTACACCAGATGGTATCTGGTTCCAGAGTGTCTGCTCCGAATATATCCTAGCGCTTCCAACTTATGCTGGAGAAACTGTAGTCAAATTGCTGTCCCCATTAGCCATTAGGGGAGGTCTTTTACTTCTCATTTACTTTTGGAAACCTTTCGCTATTCACTTTTTCTTGTTTCATAACTGCCCTCATTCACGAAATCTCATCAACGATTCGTTATGAGAAATTAATATCCTACAACCATACCACATTGAATTTGCCCAATCTTGTCCAATCTTGGAAGCAATAGTGTTGGGCCCGGTCAGTACCATAGAGGGGACTCCATTGGAATAACAGGTGTTGTACATTTTTTCAGGAGCTGGATGCTTTACCATCCTTCCCCCCCCCCCCCCCTAAACTGAATTTGCACATTGCACATTGAATAACATCATCCACCCAGTCCTCTCTAGATTCACCTCATACGTACTGACAAGAGACCTGTTTTCAAGTGTATGAAGTCAAAAGGCCACCCTATACATAGACAACAAGTTTTCTGTGTATATTTTCCCCCTTACAAGTTCAATAGCTACAGAAATTCAGATTAAGGGTAATCAGCGACTCTGCGGAGCAGAGACTCTCCCATATATGGATTTAGGGGTATATGATTACTGAGAGTATCTATATGTTCTATGTGTCATATTTTCACCTAACTTAAAGGCATTCTTTTACACATATATGTATTGTAATAGTGATACCTGCATATACAGGTGCAAACTAGGGGCAAATGTGTCCCGTGTAACGTATTGACTTATTTTGAGTGTCATTAAAGAATTTTCTTCTTTGTTCTTTTTTTGTATACTGTAATTACAGAATCAAAAGTTATGTTTTACAGCAAACTAGCTGGAGTACCCGGCGTTGTCCGGGATTTTCAGAATGTCTGTTTACAAAAATATATTTAAATATTAAACACACAGTATAAATAACATTGTATATAGCTGATTACCCGTGCTTTGCTACGGGGTGAGGATGGTAAATTAGAATTATAGTTGTTCGTTAATTTACGTTGGTTGGAGATCTAGTATACAGTAGAGATGAGCGCCTGAAATTTTTCGGGTTTTGTGTTTTGGTTTTGGGTTCGGTTCCGCGGCCGTGTTTTGGGTTCGACCGCGTTTTGGCAAAACCTCACCGAATTTTTTTTGTCGGATTCGGGTGTGTTTTGGATTCGGGTGTTTTTTTCAAAAAACCCTAAAAAACAGCTTAAATCATAGAATTTGGGGGTAATTTTGATCCCAAAGTATTATTAACCTCAAAAAACATAATTTACACTCATTTTCAGCCTATTCTGAACACATCACACCTCACAATATTATTTTTAGTCCTAAAATTTGCACCGAGGTCGCTGTGTGAGTAAGATAAGCGACCCTAGTGGCCGACACAAACACCGGGCCCATCTAGGAGTGGCACTGCAGTGTCACGCAGGATGTCCCTTCCAAAAAACCCTCCCCAAACAGCACATGACGCAAAGAAAAAAAGAGGCGCAATGAGGTAGCTGACTGTGTGAGAAAGATAAGCGACCCTAGTGGCCGACACAAACACCGGGCCCATCTAGGAGTGGCACTGCAGTGTCACGCAGGATGTCCCTTCCAAAAAACCCTCCCCAATCAGCACATGATGCAAAGAAAAAGAAAAGAAAAAAGAGGTGCAAGATGGAATTATCCTTGGGCCCTCCCACCCACCCTTATGTTGTATAAACAAAACAGGACATGCACACTTTAACCAACCCATCATTTCAGTGACAGGGTCTGCCACACGACTGTGACTGATATGACGGGTTGGTTTGGACCCCCCCCAAAAAAGAAGCAATTAATCTCTCCTTGCACAAACTGGCTCTACAGAGGCAAGATGTCCACCTCATCTTCACCCTCCGATATATCACCGTGTACATCCCCCTCCTCACAGATTATCAATTCGTCCCCACTGGAATCCACCATCTCAGCTCCCTGTGTACTTTGTGGAGGCAATTGCTGCTGGTCAATGTCTCCGCGGAGGAATTGATTATAATTCATTTTAATGAACATCATCTTCTCCACATTTTCTGGATGTAACCTCGTACGCCGATTGCTGACAAGGTGAGCGGCGGCACTAAACACTCTTTCGGAGTACACACTTGTGGGAGGGCAACTTAGGTAGAATAAAGCCAGTTTGTGCAAGGGCCTCCAAATTGCCTCTTTTTCCTGCCAGTATAAGTACGGACTGTGTGACGTGCCTACTTGGATGCGGTCACTCATATAATCCTCCACCATTCTATCAATGTTGAGAGAATCATATGCAGTGACAGTAGACGACATGTCCGTAATCGTTGTCAGGTCCTTCAGTCCGGACCAGATGTCAGCATCAGCAGTCGCTCCAGACTGCCCTGCATCACCGCCAGCGGGTGGGCTCGGAATTCTGAGCCTTTTCCTCGCACCCCCAGTTGCGGGAGAATGTGAAGGAGGAGATGTTGACAGGTCGCGTTCCGCTTGACTTGACAATTTTGTCACCAGCAGGTCTTTCAACCCCAGCAGACCTGTGTCTGCCGGAAAGAGAGATCCAAGGTAGGCTTTAAATCTAGGATCGAGCACGGTGGCCAAAATGTAGTGCTCTGATTTCAACAGATTGACCACCCGTGAATCCTTGTTAAGCGAATTAAGGGCTGCATCCACAAGTCCCACATGCCTAGCGGAATCGCTCCGTGTTAGCTCCTTCTTCAATGCCTCCAGCTTCTTCTGCAAAAGCCTGATGAGGGGAATGACCTGACTCAGGCTGGCAGTGTCTGAACTGACTTCACGTGTGGCAAGTTCAAAGGGCATCAGAACCTTGCACAACGTTGAAATCATTCTCCACTGCACTTGAGACAGGTGCATTCCATCTCCTATATCGTGCTCAATTGTATAGGCTTGAATGGCCTTTTGCTGCTCCTCCAACCTCTGAAGCATATAGAGGGTTGAATTCCACCTCGTTACCACTTCTTGCTTCAGATGATGGCAGGGCAGGTTCAGTAGTTTTTGGTGGTGCTCCAGTCTTCTGTACGTGGTGCCTGTACGCCGAAAGTGTCCCGCAATTTTTCTGGCCACCGACAGCATCTCTTGCACGCCCCTGTCGTTTTTTAAAAAATTCTGCACCACCAAATTCAAGGTATGTGCAAAACATGGGACGTGCTGGAATTTGCCCATATTTAATGCACACACAATATTGCTGGCGTTGTCCGATGCCACAAATCCACAGGAGAGTCCAATTGGGGTAAGCCATTCCGCGATGATCTTCCTCAGTTGCCGTAAGAGGTTTTCAGCTGTGTGCGTATTCTGGAAAGCGGTGATACAAAGCGTAGCCTGCCTAGGAAAGAGTTGGCGTTTGCGAGATGCTGCTACTGGTGCCGCCGCTGCTGTTCTTGCGGCGGGAGTCCATACATCTACCCAGTGGGCTGTCACAGTCATATAGTCCTGACCCTGCCCTGCTCCACTTGTCCACATGTCCGTGGTTAAGTGGACATTGGGTACAACTGCATTTTTTAGGAGACTGGTGAGTCTTTTTCTGACGTCCGTGTACATTCTCGGTATCGCCTGCCTAGAGAAGTGGAACCTAGATGGTATTTGGTAACGGGGGCACACTGCCTCAATAAATTGTCTAGTTCCCTGTGAACTAACGGCGGATACCGGACGCACGTCTAACACCAACATAGTTGTCAAGGACTCAGTTATCCGCTTTGCAGTAGGATGACTGCTGTGATATTTCATCTTCCTCGCAAAGGACTGTTGAACAGTCAATTGCTTACTGGAAGTAGTACAAGTGGGCTTACGACTTCCCCTCTGGGATGACCATCGACTCCCAGCGGCAACAACAGCAGCGCCAGCAGCAGTAGGCGTTACACGCAAGGATGCATCGGAGGAATCCCAGGCAGGAGAGGACTCGTCAGACTTGCCAGTGACATGGCCTGCAGGACTATTGGCATTCCTGGGGAAGGAGGAAATTGACACTGAGGGAGTTGGTGGGGTGGTTTGCGTGAGCTTGGTTACAAGAGGAAGGGATTTACTGGTCAGTGGACTGCTTCCGCTGTCACCCAAAGTTTTTGAACTTGTCACTGACTTATTATGAATGCGCTGCAGGTGACGTATAAGGGAGGATGTTCCGAGGTGGTTAACGTCCTTACCCCTACTTATTACAGCTTGACAAAGGGAACACACGGCTTGACACCTGTTGTCCGCATTTCTGGTGAAATACCTCCACACCGAAGAGCTGATTTTTTTGGTATTTTCACCTGGCATGTCAACGGCCATATTCCTCCCACGGACAACAGGTGTCTCCCCGGGTGCCTGACTTAAACAAACCACCTCACCATCAGAATCCTCCTGGTCAATTTCCTCCCCAGCGCCAGCAACACCCATATCCTCCTCATCCTGGTGTACTTCAACACTGACATCTTCAATCTGACTATCAGGAACTGGACTGCGGGTGCTCCTTCCAGCACTTGCAGGGGGCATGCAAATAGTGGAAGGCGCATGCTCTTCACGTCCAGTGTTGGGAAGGTCAGGCATCGCAAACGACACAATTGGACTCTCCTTGTGGATTTGGGATTTCAAAGAACGCACAGTTCTTTGCGGTGCTTTTGCCAGCTTGAGTCTTTTCAGTTTTCTAGCGAGAGGCTGAGTGCTTCCATCCTCATGTGAAGCTGAACCACTAGCCATGAACATAGGCCAGGGCCTCAGCCGTTCCTTGCCACTCCGTGTGGTAAATGGCATATTGGCAAGTTTACGCTTCTCCTCCGACAATTTTATTTTAGGTTTTGGAGTCCTTTTTTTTCTGATATTTGGTGTTTTGGATTTGACATGCTCTGTACTATGACATTGGGCATCGGCCTTGGCAGACGACGTTGCTGGCATTTCATCGTCTCGGCCATGACTAGTGGCAGCAGCTTCAGCACGAGGTGGAAGTGGATCTTGATCTTTCCCTAATTTTGGAACCTCAACTTTTTTGTTCTCCATATTTTATAGGCAGAACTAAAAGGCACCTCAGGTAAACAATGGAGATGGATGGATTGGATACTAGTATACAATTATGGACGGACTGCCACGGTTAGGTGGTATAAAAAAACCACGGTTAGGTGGTATATATTATAATAATAATACAATTATGGATGGACGGACTGCCTGCCGACTGCCGACACAGAGGTAGCCACAGCCGTGAACTACCGCACTGTACACTGGTTGATAAAGAGATAGTAGTATACTCGTAACAACTAGTATGACACTATGACGACGGTATAAAGAAAGAAAAAAAAATACCACAGTTAGGTGGTATATATTATAATAATAATACAATTATGGATGGACGGACTGCCTGCCGACTGCCGACACAGAGGTAGCCACAGCCGTGAACTACCGCACTGTACACTGGTTGATAAAGAGATAGTAGTATACTCGTAACAACTAGTATGACACTATGACGACGGTATAAAGAATGAAAAAAAAACCACGGTTAGGTGGTATATATTATAATAATAATACAATTATGGATGGACGGACTGCCTGCCGAGTGCCGACACAGAGGTAGCCACAGCCGTGAACTACCGCACTGTACACTGGTTGATAAAGAGATAGTAGTATACTCGTAACAACTAGTATGACACTATGACGACGGTATAAAGAAAGAAAAAAAAATACCACAGTTAGGTGGTATATATTATAATAATAATACAATTATGGATGGACGGACTGCCTGCCGACTGCCGACACAGAGGTAGCCACAGCCGTGAACTACCGCACTGTACACTGGTTGATAAAGAGATAGTAGTATACTCGTAACAACTAGTATGACACTATGACGACGGTATAAAGAATGAAAAAAAAACCACGGTTAGGTGGTATATATTATAATAATAATACAATTATGGATGGACGGACTGCCTGCCGACTGCCGACACAGAGGTAGCCACAGCCGTGAACTACCGCACTGTACACTGGTTGATAAAGAGATAGTAGTATACTCGTAACAACTAGTATGACACTATGACGACGGTATAAAGAAAGAAAAAAAAATACCACAGTTAGGTGGTATATATTATAATAATAATACAATTATGGATGGACGGACTGCCTGCCGACTGCCGACACAGAGGTAGCCACAGCCGTGAACTACCGCACTGTACACTGGTTGATAAAGAGATAGTAGTATACTCGTAACAACTAGTATGACACTATGACGACGGTATAAAGAATGAAAAAAAAACCACGGTTAGGTGGTATATATTATAATAATAATACAATTATGGATGGACGGACTGCCTGCCGAGTGCCGACACAGAGGTAGCCACAGCCGTGAACTACCGCACTGTACACTGGTTGATAAAGAGATAGTAGTATACTCGTAACAACTAGTATGACACTATGACGACGGTATAAAGAAAGAAAAAAAAATACCACAGTTAGGTGGTATATATTATAATAATAATACAATTATGGATGGACGGACTGCCTGCCGACTGCCGACACAGAGGTAGCCACAGCCGTGAACTACCGCACTGTACACTGGTTGATAAAGAGATAGTAGTATACTCGTAACAACTAGTATGACACTATGACGACGGTATAAAGAATGAAAAAAAAACCACGGTTAGGTGGTATATATTATAATAATAATACAATTATGGATGGACGGACTGCCTGCCGACTGCCGACACAGAGGTAGCCACAGCCGTGAACTACCGCACTGTACACTGGTTGATAAAGAGATAGTAGTATACTCGTAACAACTAGTATGACACTATGACGACGGTATAAAGAAAGAAAAAAAAATACCACAGTTAGGTGGTATATATTATAATAATAATACAATTATGGATGGACGGACTGCCTGCCGACTGCCGACACAGAGGTAGCCACAGCCGTGAACTACCGCACTGTACACTGGTTGATAAAGAGATAGTAGTATACTCGTAACAACTAGTATGACACTATGACGACGGTATAAAGAAAGAAAAAAAAATACCACAGTTAGGTGGTATATATTATAATAATAATACAATTATGGATGGACGGACTGCCTGCCGAGTGCCGACACAGAGGTAGCCACAGCCGTGAACTACCGCACTGTACACTGGTTGATAAAGAGATAGTAGTATACTCGTAACAACTAGTATGACACTATGACGACGGTATAAAGAATGAAAAAAAAACCACGGTTAGGTGGTATATATTATAATAATAATACAATTATGGATGGACGGACTGCCTGCCGACTGCCGACACAGAGGTAGCCACAGCCGTGAACTACCGCACTGTACACTGGTTGATAAAGAGATAGTAGTATACTCGTAACAACTAGTATGACACTATGACGACGGTATAAAGAATGAAAAAAAAACCACGGTTAGGTGGTATATATTATAATAATAATACAATTATGGATGGACGGACTGCCTGCCGACTGCCGACACAGAGGTAGCCACAGCCGTGAACTACCGCACTGTACACTGGTTGATAAAGAGATAGTAGTATACTCGTAACAACTAGTATGACACTATGACGACGGTATAAAGAATGAAAAAAAAACCACGGTTAGGTGGTATATATTATAATAATAATACAATTATGGATGGACGGACTGCCTGCCGACTGCCGACACAGAGGTAGCCACAGCCGTGAACTACCGCACTGTACACTGGTTGATAAAGAGATAGTAGTATACTCGTAACAACTAGTATGACACTATGACGGTATAAAGAATGAAAAAAAAACCACGGTTAGGTGGTATATATTATAATAATAATACAATTATGGATGGACGGACTGCCTGCCGACTGCCGACACAGAGGTAGCCACAGCCGTGAACTACCGCACTGTACACTGGTTGATAAAGAGATAGTAGTATACTCGTAACAACTAGTATGACACTATGACGACGGTATAAAGAAAGAAAAAAAAATACCACGGTTAGGTGGTATATATTGTAATACAATTATGGATGGACGGACTGCCTGCCGAGTTCCGACTGCCGACACAGAGGTAGCCACAGCCGTGAACTACCGCACTGTACTGTGTCTGCTGCTAATATAGACTGGTTGATAAAGAGATAGTATACAATACATACAACAATATACTACTATACTGGTGGTCAGGCACTGGTCACCACTAGTCACACTGGCAGTGGCACTCCTGCAGCAAAAGTGTGCACTGTTTAATTTTAAATTAATATAATATTATGTACTCCTGGGGGCTCCTGCTATAACAACCTGCAGTGCTCCCCAGTCTCCCCCACAATTATTATAAGCTTTGCCTTTTATACATTGATGTGCAGCACACTGGGCTGAGCTGAGTGCACACAGACTGAGTCACACTGTGTGACTGGCTGCTGCTGTGTATCGTTTTTTTTCAGGCAGAGAACGGATATAGCAGAGAACGGATATATTATATTAAAATAAATAAAAGTTAACTAACAACAACTGCACTGGTCACTGTGGTAAACTCTGTCTGACTCTGCACAATCTCTCTCTCTCTTCTAATCTAATTTCTAATGGAGAGGACGCCAGCCACGTCCTCTCCCTATCAATCTCAATGCACGTGTGAAAATGGCGGCGACGCGCGGCTCCTTATATAGAATCCGAGTCTCGCGAGAATCCGACAGCGTCATGATGACGTTCGGGCGCGCTCGGGTTAACCGAGCAAGGCGGGAGGATCCGAGTCTGCTCGGACCCGTAAAAAAAACATGAAGTTCGTGCGGGTTCGGTTTCAGAGAAACCGAACCCGCTCATCTCTAGTATATAGGCATATCTTGCTTCCCTGATGCACTTTGTGTAGTGGCCGGACCCCTTTTTGGTCCCACAAGGGACCCTGCTCTTCCCACTATACAACTCTCAGTCTGTGGCTTCCTGCTGCCTCCATTCCCCTCCTCACATCATGTCAGTGCCCCAGTGAAATTATTGATTTTTTTTTTCAGTTTCTTATATAGCGCAGCACATTATGTATCTCCTGATATACTCTGTGCTGCTGGGGGGGGCGTGCTACTTCCACTATATAACTCTCAGTGTGGGTTTGTGCTACCTGCATTCCCCTCCTCACATCATGTCACTGGCCCTGTCACATGCAGCCCTGTCACCACTGACATATCATGCATGTCCTGATATAGTCTGTGCTACTGTCCCACCCCTAGGGATGCTAGTGGTGTGTTACCCCCACAGTGTTTGTTCCCAGAGTGTAAGTCATGTGTGTAGCAAGTTTGGTGTAAATTGCTCCAGGCATTCCAGAGTTATGTTGTCTGCTGAAAAACTCTGCGCTGCTGCCTCGCCCCTAGGGGTGCTAGGGGTGTCTTACCCCCGCAGCGTTTGTTCCCAGCTTGTAAGTCATATGTGTACCAAGTTTGTTGTAAATAGGTCCAGGCATTCTGGAGTTATGCTGTCTCCTGAAATACTCTGTACTGATGTCCCACCTCTAGGGGTGCTAGGGGGGTCTAACCCCCACAGAGTTTGTTCCCAGATTGTAAGTCAGATGTGTACTAGGTTTGGTGTAAATTGCTCCAGGCCATCTACAGTTATGCTGTCTGCTGACATACTCTGTGCTACTGTCCCACCCAGTGCTTAAAGTGGTCCTAGAGAGGTGGTGGAACTCACCCCCCTCCCCACGGCGCCCATGAAATAAATACCCAAGTGGAAATTTTGAAGTGGGGGTATGGAAAAGTGAAGGGTGCAATTATGTGCGCGCCGAAGGCGCGTGCACTCCTGACAAGGGGGCGTGGCCACGCAAAAGGGGGCATGACCTTCAGTGTAGTTTACCACACCATATACCCCTTATACACATTATGCACCACAATAGTAGGACCCCTTTCACATTATAGCTCACAGTATGAGCCGAAATTCACATTTATACTACACAGTATGAGCCACATTCATATTACACCACACAGTATGAGCCAAATTCACATTACACCACACAGTATGAACCAAATTCACATTACACCACACGGTATGAGCCTAAATTCACATTACACCACACAGTATGAGCCTAAATTCACATTACACCACACAGTATGAGCCGAAATTCACATTATAGCACACGATATGAGCCGAAATTCACATTATAGCACACAGAATGAGCCAAAATTCACATTATAGCACAGAGAATGAGCCGAAATTCACATTATAGAGTGACAGAGTGACAGGGAGAGTGACAGCAGGGACATGGAAAGTGACAGCAGGGACATGGAAAGTGACAGCAGGGGAATACAGTAGGGACTAGGGAGAGAGAAAGGCAGCAGGTTAGATTACCTGTTTAGCAGCGGCGGTGGTCTGCGGTGCTGTGGATGAGTAGGCTGTGGAAGGCGTGACGTGGAGGAGGCTGTGGGCCTCGGAGATAGTGCGGAGGAGGAGGCTGTGGGTGCGCAGAGGTCCGAGGGCGGGGCGGCAGAAGAGGCTGAGGGCGGCTGCAGTGGATCTGGAACCAGGCTGGCTTTATTATCCCTGCCTTCGCATCGAGCTCCTGTGACCACGGCGCTAATATTTCAAAACTGCTGCGGACCGGCAGCCAATCAGCGACAGATTTGAACTAGTAGTGCCGCGGTCACAGAAGCTCGATGCAGCGGCAGGGATAATAAAGCCGGCCTGGTCCCAGATCCGCTGCAGCTGGGAGTCTGGAACCTGGGCTTCCAGTGCGGCGGCGATGGTAGGGGCGGAGCGACGGAGGGCGGACCGGGAACGCAGCTTCTTTGTCGGCCCATACAGTAATGCCCCCAGCAGTAGCATCCCTTATACAATGCCCACAGTAGTAGTGCCCCTTATGCAATGCCCCCAACAGTAGTGCCCCTTATGAAGTGCCCCCTTTACAATGCCCTCATTAGCTGTGCACCCCATCAGTAATGCCCTTAATGGTAATGCCCCTGTGTAGTATTGCCCCTAGTCGTTTAGCCCCAGTAGTCATGCCCATACTGGTAATGCCCCTGCAGTTATGACCCCAGCAATTTACTCCCCCCCCCTCTAGTTTAGCCTCTGAGTGGTAATGCCCCCAGTAGTTTTGCCCTCATGTAGTTTGCCCCGTGTAGTTTAGCCCCCAGTGGTAATGCCCCCTGCAGTTGTGCCCCCAGTTGTTTAGCCCCTGTAGTTTAGCCCCCATGTAGTTTGCCAAAGTTAGTAATGTCCCCAGTAGTTTGCCCCCTTGTAGTTATACCCCCAGTAGTTTAGCTCCTGTAATTATGCCCCCTTGTAGTTTAGCCCCCAGTAGTAATGCTGCCAGTAGTTTGCCCCTTTGTAGCTTGCCACCTTGTAGTAATGCCCCCAGTAGTTTGCCCCCAGTAGTTTGCCCCAGCAGTAAAGCCCCCCAGTAGTTTGCCCCCAGTACTAGAGCCCCCCAGTAGTTTGCCCCTCTGTAGTTTGCCCCAGTAGTAAAGGCCCCCAGTAGTTTGCCCCCAGTACTAGAGCCCCCCAGTAGTTTGCCCCTCTGTAGTTTGCCCCAGTAGTTTGCCCCCAGTACTAGAGCCCCCCAGTAGTTTGCCCCTTGTAGTTTGCCCCAGCAGTAAAGCCCCCCAGTAGTTTGCCCCCAGTACTAGAGCCCCCCAGTAGTTTGCCCCTCTGTAGTTTGCCCCAGTAGTAAAGGCCCCCAGTAGAAACGCCTGTGGTACACATATAGGAGGGAGGGGGGGGGGAAAGAACTATACTTACCTAGCCCCGCTCCCGCCGCAGTCCTCTCTCGCCGCCCGCTCCTCTGCACTATGAGAGAGACGTCATGACGTCTCTCCCATAGCGCGCACTGACAGAGCCGGAAGCCGGAGCTCAGTACTGAGCTCCTGCCTCCGGCTGCCGCTGCGGAGATGGAGACGGGCGCCCGCTGGTAACGCGATCTCAGCGGGCACCCGGCATCTCCCTGCAGCGCCGCCCGGGACATCGGGTTAGGTGAGCCGGGGGAGGCGGAACTGCGTTCCGTCTCCTGGTGGAACTGACGGAACGCAGTTCCGGCCCGTTCCGGCTCACTTTAACCCCTGGTCCCACCCCTAGGGGTGCTAGGGGTGTCTGACCCCCACAGTGTTTGTTCCCAGATTGTAAGGCAGATGTGTACCAATTTTTGAGTACATTGCTCCAGCAATTCCAGAGTTATGCTGTCTCCTGATGTACTCTGTGCTGCTGTCTCCCCCCCTAGGGGTGCTAGGGATTTCTAATTGTTTTAGTTGCCTCCGCCGTGTTTTAATACGCTCGTACGTAACATTTCATGATCTTTGCTTGTAAACTGTGGATTTTTATAGAAAGACAGAAGGATAGATTTTCGCTTTTATATAGTAGATGCAGTGGCGGATTGGGAACAAAATGCGGCCCTGGAAAAATTTGTACTAGTGGCCCCACATGGGCAGCACCAGAGGTGTAAGGTCTAGCCATGGGCCCTGGCAGCAGCACCCTCCCCCCAAGACTTTCCAGATAGTGGGCATGTCCAGCATCAAGGGGGATGTTAAAAAGAAATACAATTAAATATTATGAGCACATTATATGATACACCTTCAGAATTTAGGAAACTATATCATTCTTTAGAAATATATATTTTCTTGCTTATTACACCAACCTTATCCCAATCACTATTCACTCAATCTTATATGTCAACCAAGCATGTACACAGAGCATACACTAGATCATCTGCAATCAGAGGCTAAGTGGCAAAGTAATTTTCATATATGCAAATTATTTTGCATCTTATTCATTATGTCTATAAAAAGGACCACATGTCCTCAAACAAAACAGGCCCCACGGGTGCGTCGGCCCACCGGGGATCTTCCCTGTAAACCCTATGGCCAATCCGCCTCTGAGTAGATGTATGTACTTTCTCTCACGATGCAGACCTGGGTTTCCTACTACTTTATCAACTGCATGATTGTATAAAATATACATTAAAGAGTGCTCCTGGAAGATACTTTTTTTTGTCTTTTTCTTCCTTCGAATTATGTACTCCATCTGGTCACCCTGGTACTCTTATCATAAAATCCTACTCCAGGGCCTAAGCTGATCCTTTTTATATGGCTCGAATACTCGAGACACACTTTGGTTTCCCTAGTCCCCAACTCGCAAAGTATTCCTTTTCCTCATTGCTCTCCCCCTCATTTTCTCTGCTTTTATGTTCTCCTGGTTATTCATTTTCTTTCTTGCTCCTACTATTCAACTATCTCATTGTCACGCAATCAGTACACACTTACTTCGATAGACTTTTTTAATTACTGAGATAACTTTGTGCTTTATTGTTCATTTAGTAATTTGCAATGGTTTTGAACACTGATTTAGTGATGTACTAGATGCGATGCGATATAAGCTACATGTTTTCATTATTGTCTGCATTTCTTTTGTGTACGTTTTATTTTATTACTCAGTAAACACCTACAGGATTTTTAAAAAAATGTTTTCTTTTGAAGAATAGGGTAATTAATGATTTATTATAGTGGTTGTAATATTCTGAATTAAAAAATAATTGCCCCAGGCCCATTAAGAGCTAACACAAGTGTATCTGGTATGTTGATGTGTAATGCACACTGACAGTCAGATAAACACTGTCCAATTCCTTTGCCCCAGTGAAATCATCATTAATTATCATCGGGATGCAGTTAATTTGCCGATGGTCAGGTTTACCGGCGGTCAGTATACCAATGCCGGAATCCCAACCGCTGACAATGCCGACAGCCAGAATAATGGCTAACAGAGGCTATTACCACTCATGGGTGTCCACAACACCCATAGAGTGGGAATAGAACCTGTGGTGAGTGCAGCGAGCCACTGAGCCCGCAAAGGAACTCTTTGCACTCGTCCTGCTGCCGGCATACTGACAGCCAGGATGCCGGCATCCCAAACGTCAGAATATCATACAGATCCCTTATCATCAGCATGTTTTGTTTGTACCTCACTACAGTATATAGGGGGTGATTCAGACCTGATCGCTGTGCTGCTAATGTTACTGACCTCCGATCAGATAGTCGCCGCCCAAGGGAGAGTGGAAATTCACCCGTGCAAGTGTGCGATCGCATGTGGGCAGCTGCAAATCTGTTCACACCTCACTCAGTTTGTGCAGTCTCTGCGCAGCCCAGGGCTTACTCCGAGAGTGCGATACAAACATGCTGATCAGGGCCAGAGCTGATGTCAGACACGCTCCCTGAAACCACTTGAGCACGCCTGCGTTTTTCCAGACACTCCCTGTAAACAGTCAGTTACCACCCACAAACGGCCTCTTCCTGCCAATCACCTTGTGAACGCCCATGCGAATGAAATTTTCGCACCATCCTGTAGCTGACTGGTGATGCCCGTTGTTATTGTCCGACACGCGTGCGCACTACGGTGCATACGCATACGCAGTTATGACCTGATCGCCCACTGTGCGAAAACACACAGCAGCGATCAGGTCTGAATCAGGCCCAGAATACTGTAAGGAGTGACAAACAAATACTTCAAATTATGAAATATAAGATACAGATGTGTCCACATACACCTTTCCTATTATCCAGCCACATGGCCCCAGTTGGCGTTCCCTGGACTCTGCGATTTAGCCACACCTTGTGATTTTTCATAAAATCTGCTACTTTAATCTGCTACTTGATACAAATTCTTTGGATGCAGAAAAATTTGGGAATCCATCCAATCAATATCCGTAGTGGAGCGTCTTAGTCGTGCTAAGCATCTTGTGCCATACAACACAAGAAAGGAAAGGTATATGTGGACACTTCTGCATACTGTTTTTATAATATTTTTAATGTTCTATTGCTATTTTTGAATGTATAATAAAGGTCAGGATATTACAAAAGCAAATGATCATGCTTTCAATCCACCAATGAATAATTATGTGCCCCAGATAGTGCCTTGAAGATGATGCTGTGCGGGTCATTAACATCATTTTTTATTGTATTTCTTCTCCATATACTGTAATTGAAACAATTATGGAGTCCACTCCTTAAAAAGCAATGGTAATTTCCTATAAATAGAAAATGAGCTTTTACGTACATTTCAACAAGATTTTTGTGTCTTTTTTTTTTGTGTACTGCAAAAGTGCAAAACCAGTAACCCCTTGTGGAATCACATTCTGTTACACATAGGGGGGTCATTCAGATCTGATCGCTAGGCAGCGATTTTTCTGCCCTACGTTCAGATAGTCGCCGCCTACAGGGAAGAGTGTATTTTAGCTGTGCAAGTGTACGATCGCTTGTGTAGCTGAGCTGCACAAACTGATTTTGTGCAGTCTCTGCACAGCCCAGGACTTACTCTGCCGCTGCGATCACACCAGGCTGTTCGGGACCGGATTTGACGTCAGACACCCTCCCTGAAAACGCTTGAGCCCGCCTGCGGTTTTCCGGACCCACAAACATCTACTTCCTGTTAATCTCCTTGCGAACGCCCGTGCAAATAGATCCTTCGCACAATCCCGCCACTAACCGGCAGCCGTCTGTCGCGCCTGTGCATTGCAGTACATACGCATGCGCAGTTCGGATATGATCACCCGCTGGGCGAAAATGCACAGCAGCGATCAGATCTGTATGACCTCTATAGAACTTTATCCACCTGACACTTCATCAAAATTTGGGGGCATAGTGGGAAGGGAAAAAAGAAGCCTAGCAATGTAAGGAACTGTTATGCAAAGACAAATAAAGTAGAAGCAGAAAAACAATGGCCCTCATTCCGAGTTGTTCGCTCGTTAGCTGCTTTTAGCAGCATTGCAAACGCTAGGCCGCCGCCCTCTGGGAGTGTATCTTAGCTTAGCAGAATAGCGAACTAAAGATTAGCAGATCTGCTACTAAATAATTCCTTGCAGTTTCTGAGTAGCTCCAGACCTACTCCTAGATTGCGATCACCTCGGTCTGTTTAGTTCCTGGTTTGACGTCACAAACACACCCTGCGTTCGGCCAGCCACTCCCCGGTTTCTCCAGCCACTCCTGCGTTTTTACCAGGCACGCCTGCGTTTTTTAGCACACTCCCTGAAAACGTCCAGTTTCCGCCCAGAAACACCCACTTCCTGTCAATCACACTACGATCACTCGAGTGTTGGAAAAACGTTGTTCGAGCTTGTGTAAATCTACTAAGAAACAAGTTAAATAACTTAGCACATGCGCGCTGTATACCATGCGCATGCGCATTTTCCATCTAATCGCTCCGTTGCGAAAAACAGCAACAAGCGAACAACTCGGAATGACCACCAATATTAGAACTTATAAGAATACCATTACACAAGGGATAAAATCAACTCAGTAGGTGAAAAAATTAATTCAAGAACCAGAGAGCGCTATTCAGATGTGAGACCAGATTGAGGAGACAAAACGTGTCCTCAAGGAGACTTGGAGATCAATGTAATAAAACAAACCATTGTAGATTTTTCATCAAGCATAAAAATAAGATGTAAGTCACCAGCACTACCACAAATTTGAGTACTCAAATGATATATCTTTTGGATCCAGGAGAACTGAATGCAGATATGTCATGTGATGAAAAATAAGATATGATAAAAAAAAACGGCTTATTAGTAGAGATGAGCGGGTTCGGTTTCTTTGAATCCGAACCCGCACGAACTTCACTTTTTTTTTCACGGGTCCGAGCGACTCGGATCTTCCCGCCTTGCTCGGTTAACCCGAGCGCGCCCGAACGTCATCATGACGCTGTCGGATTCTCGCGAGACTCGGATTCTATATAAGGAGCCGCGCGTCGCCGCCATTTTCACACGTGCATTGAGATTGATAGGGAGAGGACGTGGCTGGCGTCCTCTCCATTTAGATTAGATTTAGAAGAGAGAGAGAGAGAGAGAGATTGCTGTGATACTGTAGATTAGAAGAGAGTGCAGAGTGCAGACAGAGTTTAGTGACTGACGACCACAGTGACCAGTGACCACCAGAGACAGTGCAGTTGTTTGTTTTATTTAATATATCCGTTCTCTGCCTGAAAAAAACGATACACAGTCACACAGTGACTCAGTCTGTGTGCACTGCTCAGCCCAGTGTGCTGCACATCAATGTATTGTATATAAAGCTTATAATTGTGGGGGAGACTGGGGAGCACTGCAGGTTGTTATAGCAGGAGCCAGGAGTACATGATAAATAATATTATATTAAAATTAAACAGTGCACACTTTTGCTGCAGGAGTGCCACTGCCAGTGTGACTAGTGGTGACCAGTGCCTGACCACCAGTATATTAGTAGTATTGTATACTATCTCTTTATCAACCAGTCTATATTAGCAGCAGACACAGTACAGTGCGGTAGTTCACGGCTGTGGCTACCTCTGTGTCGGCACTCGGCAGGCAGTCCGTCCATCCATAATTGTATTATATACCACCTAACCGTGGTTTTTTTTTTCTTTCTTTATACCGTCGTCATAGTCATACTAGTTGTTACGAGTATACTACTATCTCTTTATCAACCAGTGTACAGTGCGGTAGTTCACGGCTGTGGCTACCTCTGTGTCGGAACTCGGCAGGCAGTCCGTCCATCCATAATTGTATTATAATATATACCACCTAACCGTGTTTTTTTTTTCGTTCTTTATACCGTCGTCATACTAGTTGTTACGAGTATACTACTATCTCTTTATCAACCAGTGTACAGTGCGGTAGTTCACGGCTGTGGCTACCTCTGTGTCGGAACTCGGCAGGCAGTCCGTCCATCCATAATTGTATTATAATATATACCACCTAACCGTGTTTTTTTTTTCGTTCTTTATACCGTCGTCATACTAGTTGTTACGAGTATACTACTATCTCTTTATCAACCAGTGTACAGTGCGGTAGTTCACGGCTGTGGCTACCTCTGTGTCGGCACTCGGCAGGCAGTCCGTCCAACCATAATTGTATTATATACCACCTAACCGTGGTTTTTTTTTCATTCTTTATACCGTCGTCATACTAGTTGTTACGAGTATACTACTATCTCTTTATCAACCAGTGTACAGTGCGGTAGTTCACGGCTGTGGCTACCTCTGTGTCGGCACTCGGCAGGCAGTCCGTCCAACCATAATTGTATTATATACCACCTAACCGTGGTTTTTTTTTCATTCTTTATACCGTCGTCATACTAGTTGTTACGAGTATACTACTATCTCTTTATCAACCAGTGTACAGTGCGGTAGTTCACGGCTGTGGCTACCTCTGTGTCGGCACTCGGCAGCCCGTCCATAATTGTATATACCAGTGACCTAACCGTGGTTTTTTTTTCTTTCTTTATACATACATACTAGTTACGAGTATACTATCTCTTTATCAACCAGTCTATATATTAGCAGCAGACACAGTACAGTGCGGTAGTTCACGGCTGTGGCTACCTCTGTGTCGGCACTCGGCAGCCCGTCCATAATTGTATATACCACCTAACCGTGGTTTTTTTTTCTTTCTTTATACATACATACTAGTTACGAGTATACTATCTCTTTATCAACCAGTCTATATATTAGCAGCAGACACAGTACAGTGCGGTAGTTCACGGCTGTGGCTACCTCTGTGTCGGCACTCCGCAGCCCGTCCATAATTGTATATACCAGTGATCTAACCGTGGTTTTTTTTTCTTTCTTTATACATACATACTAGTTACGAGTATACTATCTCTTTATCAACCAGTCTATATATTAGCAGCAGACACAGTACAGTGCGGTAGTTCACGGCTGTGGCTACCTCTGTGTCGGCACTCGGCAGCCCGTCCATAATTGTATATACCAGTGACCTAACCGTGGTTTTTTTTTCTTTCTTTATACATACATACTAGTTACGAGTATACTATCTCTTTATCAACCAGTCTATATATTAGCAGCAGACACAGTACAGTGCGGTAGTTCACGGCTGTGGCTACCTCTGTGTCGGCACTCCGCAGCCCGTCCATAATTGTATATACCAGTGACCTAACCGTGGTTTTTTTTTCTTTCTTTATACATACATACTAGTTACGAGTATACTATCTCTTTATCAACCAGTCTATATATTAGCAGCAGACACAGTACAGTGCGGTAGTTCACGGCTGTGGCTACCTCTGTGTCGGCACTCGGCAGCCCGTCCATAATTGTATACTAGTATCCAATCCATCCATCTGCATTGTTTACCTGAGGTGCCTTTTAGTTGTGCCTATTAAAATATGGAGAACAAAAATGTTGAGGTTCCAAAATTAGGGAAAGATCAAGATCCACTTCCACCTCGTGCTGAAGCTGCTGCCACTAGTCATGGCCGAGACGATGAAATGCCAGCAACGTCGTCTGCCAAGGCCGATGCCCAATGGCATAGTACAGAGCATGTCAAAACCAAAACACCAAATATCAGTAAAAAAAGGACTCCAAAACCTAAAATAAAATTGTCGGAGGAGAAGCGTAAACTTGCCAATATGCCATTTACCACACGGAGTGGCAAGGAACGGCTGAGGCCCTGGCCTATGTTCATGGCTAGTGGTTCAGCTTCACATGAGGATGGAAGCACTCAGCCTCTCGCTAGAAAACTGAAAAGACTCAAGCTGGCAAAAGCACCGCAAAGAACTGTGCGTTCTTTGAAATCCCAAATCCACAAGGAGAGTCCAATTGTGTCGGTTGCGATGCCTGACCTTCCCAACACTGGACGTGAAGAGCATGCGCCTTCCACCATTTGCACGCCCCCTGCAAGTGCTGGAAGGAGCACCCGCAGTCCAGTTCCTGATAGTCAGATTGAAGATGTCAGTGTTGAAGTACACCAGGATGAGGAGGATATGGGTGTTGCTGGCGCTGGGGAGGAAATTGACCAGGAGGATTCTGATGGTGAGGTGGTTTGTTTAAGTCAGGCACCCGGGGAGACACCTGTTGTCCGTGGGAGGAATATGGCCGTTGACATGCCAGGTGAAAATACCCAAAAAATCAGCTCTTCGGTGTGGAGGTATTTCACCAGAAATGCGGACAACAGGTGTCAAGCCGTGTGTTCCCTTTGTCAAGCTGTAATAAGTAGGGGTAAGGACGTTAACCACCTCGGAACATCCTCCCTTATACGTCACCTGCAGCGCATTCATAATAAGTCAGTGACAAGTTCAAAAACTTTGGGTGACAGCGGAAGCAGTCCACTGACCAGTAAATCCCTTCCTCTTGTAACCAAGCTCACGCAAACCACCCCACCAACTCCCTCAGTGTCAATTTCCTCCTTCCCCAGGAATGCCAATAGTCCTGCAGGCCATGTCACTGGCAAGTCTGACGAGTCCTCTCCTGCCTGGGATTCCTCCGATGCATCCTTGCGTGTAACGCCTACTGCTGCTGGCGCTGCTGTTGTTGCCGCTGGGAGTCGATGGTCATCCCAGAGGGGAAGTCGTAAGCCCACTTGTACTACTTCCAGTAAGCAATTGACTGTTCAACAGTCCTTTGCGAGGAAGATGAAATATCACAGCAGTCATCCTACTGCAAAGCGGATAACTGAGTCCTTGACAACTATGTTGGTGTTAGACGTGCGTCCGGTATCCGCCGTTAGTTCACAGGGAACTAGACAATTTATTGAGGCAGTGTGCCCCCGTTACCAAATACCATCTAGGTTACACTTCTCTAGGCAGGCGATACCGAGAATGTACACGGACGTCAGAAAAAGACTCACCAGTCTCCTAAAAAATGCAGTTGTACCCAATGTCCACTTAACCACGGACATGTGGACAAGTGGAGCAGGGCAGGGTCAGGACTATATGACTGTGACAGCCCACTGGGTAGATGTATGGACTCCCGCCGCAAGAACAGCAGCGGCGGCACCAGTAGCAGCATCTCGCAAACGCCAACTCTTTCCTAGGCAGGCTACGCTTTGTATCACCGCTTTCCAGAATACGCACACAGCTGAAAACCTCTTACGGCAACTGAGGAAGATCATCGCGGAATGGCTTACCCCAATTGGACTCTCCTGTGGATTTGTGGCATCGGACAACGCCAGCAATATTGTGTGTGCATTAAATATGGGCAAATTCCAGCACGTCCCATGTTTTGCACATACCTTGAATTTGGTGGTGCAGAATTTTTTAAAAAACGACAGGGGCGTGCAAGAGATGCTGTCGGTGGCCAGAAAAATTGCGGGACACTTTCGGCGTACAGGCACCACGTACAGAAGACTGGAGCACCACCAAAAACTACTGAACCTGCCCTGCCATCATCTGAAGCAAGAAGTGGTAACGAGGTGGAATTCAACCCTCTATATGCTTCAGAGGTTGGAGGAGCAGCAAAAGGCCATTCAAGCCTATACAATTGAGCACGATATAGGAGATGGAATGCACCTGTCTCAAGTGCAGTGGAGAATGATTTCAACGTTGTGCAAGGTTCTGATGCCCTTTGAACTTGCCACACGTGAAGTCAGTTCAGACACTGCCAGCCTGAGTCAGGTCATTCCCCTCATCAGGCTTTTGCAGAAGAAGCTGGAGGCATTGAAGAAGGAGCTAAAAGGGAGCGATTCCGCTAGGCATGTGGGACTTGTGGATGCAGCCCTTAATTCGCTTAACAAGGATTCACGGGTGGTCAATCTGTTGAAATCAGAGCACTACATTTTGGCCACCGTGCTCGATCCTAGATTTAAAGCCTACCTTGGATCTCTCTTTCCGGCAGACACAGGTCTGCTGGGGTTGAAAGACCTGCTGGTGACAAAATTGTCAAGTCAAGCGGAACGCGACCTGTCAACATCTCCTCCTTCACATTCTCCCGCAACTGGGGGTGCGAGGAAAAGGCTCAGAATTCCGAGCCCACCCGCTGGCGGTGATGCAGGGCAGTCTGGAGCGACTGCTGATGCTGACATCTGGTCCGGACTGAAGGACCTGACAACGATTACGGACATGTCGTCTACTGTCACTGCATATGATTCTCTCAACATTGATAGAATGGTGGAGGATTATATGAGTGACCGCATCCAAGTAGGCACGTCACACAGTCCGTACTTATACTGGCAGGAAAAAGAGGCAATTTGGAGGCCCTTGCACAAACTGGCTTTATTCTACCTAAGTTGCCCTCCCACAAGTGTGTACTCCGAAAGAGTGTTTAGTGCCGCCGCTCACCTTGTCAGCAATCGGCGTACGAGGTTACATCCAGAAAATGTGGAGAAGATGATGTTCATTAAAATGAATTATAATCAATTCCTCCGCGGAGACATTGACCAGCAGCAATTGCCTCCACAAAGTACACAGGGAGCTGAGATGGTGGATTCCAGTGGGGACGAATTGATAATCTGTGAGGAGGGGGATGTACACGGTGATATATCGGAGGGTGAAGATGAGGTGGACATCTTGCCTCTGTAGAGCCAGTTTGTGCAAGGAGAGATTAATTGCTTCTTTTTTGGGGGGGGTCCAAACCAACCCGTCATATCAGTCACAGTCGTGTGGCAGACCCTGTCACTGAAATGATGGGTTGGTTAAAGTGTGCATGTCCTGTTTTGTTTATACAACATAAGGGTGGGTGGGAGGGCCCAAGGATAATTCCATCTTGCACCTCTTTTTTCTTTTCTTTTTCTTTGCATCATGTGCTGATTGGGGAGGGTTTTTTGGAAGGGACATCCTGCGTGACACTGCAGTGCCACTCCTAAATGGGCCCGGTGTTTGTGTCGGCCACTAGGGTCGCTAATCTTACTCACAGTCAGCTACCTCATTGCGCCTCTTTTTTTCTTTGCGTCATGTGCTGTTTGGGGAGGGTTTTTTGGAAGGGACATCCTGCGTGACACTGCAGTGCCACTCCTAGATGGGCCCGGTGTTTGTGTCGGCCACTAGGGTCGCTAATCTTACTCACACAGCTACCTCATTGCGCCTCTTTTTTTCTTTGCGTCATGTGCTGTTTGGGGAGGGTTTTTTGGAAGGGACATCCTGCGTGACACTGCAGTGCCACTCCTAGATGGGCCCGGTGTTTGTGTCGGCCACTAGGGTCGCTAATCTTACTCACACAGTCAGCTACCTCATTGCGCCTCTTTTTTTCTTTGCGTCATGTGCTGTTTGGGGAGGGTTTTTTGGAAGGGCCATCCTGCGTGACACTGCAGTGCCACTCCTAGATGGGCCCGGTGTTTGTGTCGGCCACTAGGGTCGCTAATCTTACTCACACAGTCAGCTACCTCATTGCGCCTCTTTTTTTCTTTGCATCATGTGCTGTTTGGGGAGGGTTTTTTGGAAGGGCCATCCTGCGTGACACTGCAGTGCCACTCCTAGATGGGCCCGGTGTTTGTGTCGGCCACTAGGGTCGCTAATCTTACTCACACAGCTACCTCATTGCGCCTCTTTTTTTCTTTGCGTCATGTGCTGTTTGGGGAGGGTTTTTTGGAAGGGACATCCTGCGTGACACTGCAGTGCCACTCCTAGATGGGCCCGGTGTTTGTGTCGGCCACTAGGGTCGCTTATCTTACTCACACAGCGACCTCGGTGCAAATTTTAGGACTAAAAATAATATTGTGAGGTGTGAGGTATTCAGAATAGACTGAAAATGAGTGTAAATTATGGTTTTTGAGGTTAATAATACTTTGGGATCAAAATGACCCCCAAATTCTATGATTTAAGCTGTTTTTTAGTGTTTTTGGAAAAAAAACACCCGAATCCAAAACACACCCGAATCCGACAAAAATAATTCGGTGAGGTTTTGCCAAAACGCGTTCGAACCCAAAACACGGCCGCGGAACCGAACCCAAAACCAAAACACAAAACCCGAAAAATTTCAGGCGCTCATCTCTACTTATTAGTGGAATGGTCTTAATACAATTGCGTTAGAAGATCAAACGGCATGCATTCATTGGGAGAATCCAGTTACCCGTGAACAGCTCACAGGGGGTACGAGTTGCTGTTGTGGCAGTGTGTAAATGCAGGCTGCAAAAACCCTCTTTCGCCTAATTTTAGTGAAGTCAAATGTGAAAACAATGCTCATTTGTTTCTTTGATACGAGAGGGATTGTGCACTACGAATTTGTACCCCAGGGTCAAACTGTCAATAAAAATAAGATTTTACTTACCGATAAATCTATTTCTCGTAGTCCGTAGTGGATGCTGGGACTCCGTAAGGACCATGGGGAATAGCGGCTCCGCAGGAGACAGGGCACAAAATAAAAGCTTAAGGATCAGGTGGTGTGCACTGGCTCCTCCCCCTATGACCCTCCTCCAAGCCTCAGTTAGGATACTGTGCCCGGACGAGCGTACATAATAAGGAAGGATATTGAATCCCGGGTAAGACTCATACCAGCCACACCAATCACACCGTACAACTTGTGATCTGAACCCAGTTAACAGTATGATAAACGCAAAGGAGCCTCTGAAAAGATGGCTCACAACAATAATAACCCGAATCTTTGTAACAATAACTATATACAAGTATTGCAGACAATCCGCACTAGGGATGGGCGCCCAGCATCCACTACGGACTACGAGAAATAGATTTATCGGTAAGTAAAATCTTATTTTCTCTGACGTCCTAGTGGATGCTGGGACTCCGTAAGGACCATGGGGATTATACCAAAGCTCCCAAACGGGCGGGAGAGTGCGGATGACTCTGCAGCACCGAATGAGAGAACTCCAGGTCCTCCTCAGCCAGGGTATCAAATTTGTAGAATTTAGCAAACGTGTTTGCCCCTGACCAAGTAGCTGCTCGGCAAAGTTGTAAAGCCGAGACCCCTCGGGCAGCCGCCCAAGATGAGCCCACTTTCCTTGTGGAATGGGCTTTTACTGATTTTGGCTGTGGCAATCCTGCCACAGAATGTGCAAGCTGAATTGTACTACAAATCCAACGAGCAATCGTCTGCTTAGAAGCAGGAGCACCCAGCTTGTTGGGTGCATACAGGATAAACAGCGAGTCAGATTTTCTGACTCCAGCCGTCCTGGAAACATATATTTTCAAGGCCCTGACAACGTCAAGCAACTTAGAGTCCTCTAAGTCCCTGGTAGCCGCAGGTACCACAATAGGTTGGTTCATGTGAAATGCAGAAACCACCTTAGGTAGAAATTGAGGACGAGTCCTCAATTCCGCCCTGTCAGAATGAAAAATTAAGTAAGGGCTTTTATATGATAAAGCCGCCAATTCTGACACACGCCTGGCTGAAGCCAAGGCTAACAGCATCGACACCTTCCATGTGAGATATTTTAAGTCCACAGTGGAAAGTGGTTCAAACCAATGTGACTTTAGAAAACTCAACACCACATTGAGATCCCAAGGTGCCACTGGAGGCACAAAAGGAGGCTGTATGTGCAGCACCCCTTTTACAAATGTCTGAACTTCAGGTACTGAAGCCAGTTCTTTCTGGAAGAAAATCGACAGGGCCGAAATTTGAACCTTAATGGACCCTAATTTTAGGCCCATAGACAGTCCTGTTTGCAGGACATGAAGGAAACGACCCAGTTGAAATTCCTCTGTAGGGGCCTTCTTGGCCTCACACCACGCAACATATTTACGCCAAATGCGGTGATAATGTTTTGCGGTTACGTCCTTCCTGGCTTTGACCAGAGTAGGGATGACTTCTTCTGGAATGCCTTTTTCCCTCAGGATCCGGCGTTCAACCGCCATGCCGTCAAACGCAGCCGCGGTAAGTCCTGGAACAGACAAGGCCCCTGCAGTAGCAGGTCCTTTCTTAGAGGTAGAGGCCACGGTTCGTCCGTGAGCATCTCTTGAAGTTCCGGGTACCAAGTCCGTCTTGGCCAATCCGGAACCACGAGTATAGTTCTTACTCCTCTCCTTCTTATGATTCTCAGTACTTTTGGTATGAGAGGCAGAGGAGGGAACACATACACTGACTGGTACACCCACGGCGTTACCAGAGCGTCCACTGCTATTGCCTGAGGGTCCCTTGACCTGGCGCAATATCTGTCCAGTTTTTTGTTTAGACGTGACGTCATCATGTCCACCTTTGGTTTTTCCCAACGGTTTACAATCAGGTGGAAGACTTCTGGGTGAAGTCCCCACTCTCCCGGGTGAAGGTCGTGTCTGCTGAGGAAGTCTGCTTCCCAGTTGTCCACTCCCGGAATGAATACTGCTGACAGTGCTATCACATGATTTTCCGCCCAGCGAAGAATCCTTGCAGCTTCTGCCATTGCCCTCCTGCTTCTCGTGCCGCCCTGTCTGTTTACGTGGGCGACTGACGTGATGTTGTCCGATTGGATCAACACCGCCTGACCCTGAAGCAGAGGTTTTGCTTGACTTAGGGCATTGTAAATGGCCCTTAGTTCCAGAATGTTTATATGAAGAGACGTTTCCAAGCTTGACCACAGGCCCTGGAAATTCCTTCCCTGTGTGACTGCTCCCCAGCCTCTCAGGCTGGCATCCGTGGTTACCAGGATCCAATCCTGAATGCCAAATCTGCGGCCCTCTAGTAGATGAGCACTCTGCAGCCACCACAGGAGAGACACCCTTGTCCTTGGCGACAGGGTTATCCGCTGATGCATCTGCAGATGCGATCCGGACCATTTGTCCAGTAGATCCCACTGAAATGTTCTTGCATGGAATCTTCCGAATGGAATCGCTTCGTAAGAAGCCACCATTTTCCCCAGGACCCTCGTGCACTGATGCACTGAGACCTGTCCTGGTTTTAGGAGGTTCCTGACTAGCTCGGATAACTCCCTGGCCTTCTCCTCCGGGAGAAACACCTTCTTCTGGACTGTGTCCAGAATCATTCCTAGGAACAGTAGACGTGTCGTTGGAATCAGCTGCGATTTTGGAATATTTAGAATCCACCCGTGCTGACGTAACACTACCTGAGATAGTGCTACTCCGACTTCTAACTGTTCCCTGGATCTTGCCCTTATCAGGAGATCGTCCAAGTAAGGGATAATTAAAATGCCTTTTCTTCGTAGAAGAATCATCATTTCGGCCATTACCTTGGTAAAGACCCGAGGTGCCGTGGACAATCCAAACGGCAGCGTCTGAAACTGATAATGACAGTTTTGTACTACAAACCTGAGGTACCCTTGGTGAGAAGGGTATATCGGGACGTGGAGATAAGCATCTTTGATGTCCAGAGACACCATATAGTCCCCTTCTTCCAGGTTTGCTATCACTGCTCTGAGTGACTCCATCTTGAATTTGAACCTTTTTATGTAAGTGTTCAAGGATTTCAGATTTAAAATTGGTCTCACCGAGCCGTCCGGCTTTGGTACCACAAACAGCGTGGAATAATACCCCTTTCCTTGTTGCAGGAGGGGTACCTTGATTATCACCTGCTGGGAATACAGCTTGTGAATGGCTTCCAAAACTGCCTCCCTGTCGGAGGGAGACTTTGGTAAAGCAGACTTCAGGAAACGACGAGGGGGAAACGCCTCGAATTCCAGTTTGTACCCCTGCGATACTACCTGTAGAATCCAGGGATCCACTTGCGAGTGAGCCCACTGCGCGTTGAAATTCTTGAGACGGGCCCCCACCATATCTGAGTCTGCTTGTAAAGCCCCAGCGTCATGCTGAAGACTTGGCAGAAGCAGGGGAGGGCTTCTGCTCCTGTGAAGCGGCTGCATGGTGCAGTCTTTTTCCTCTTCCTCTGCCCCGGGGCAGAAAAGAGTGGCCTTTTGCTCGCTTGTACTTATGGGAACGAAAGGACTGAGTTTGAAAAGACGGTGTCTTTTTCTGCTGATGTGGAGTGACCTGGGGTAAAAAGGTGGATTTTCCAGCCGTTGCCGTGGCCACCAGGTCCGATAGACCAGCCCCAAATAACTCCTCCCCTTTATACGGCAATACTTCCATGTGCCGTTTGGAATCCGCATCCCCTGACCACTGTCGCGTCCATAACGCTCTTCTGGCAGAGATGGACATAGCACTTACTCTTGATGCCAGGGTGCAAATATCCCTCTGTGCATCACGCATATATAGTAATGCATCCTTTAAATGTTCTATAGTTAACAAAATATTGTCCCTATCCAGGGTATCAATATTCTCGGTCAGGGACTCCGACCATGCGACTCCAGCACTGCACATCCAGGCTGAGGCGATTGCTGGTCGCAGTATAACACCAGTATGTGTGTATATACTTTTTAGGATATTTTCCAGCCTTCTATCAGCTGGTTCTTTTAGGGTAGCCGTATCAGGAGACGGTAACGCTACTTGTTTTGATAAACGTGTGAGCGCCTTATCTACCCTAGGGGGTGTTTCCCAACGCGCCCTAACCTCTGGCGGGAAAGGATATAATGCTAATAATTTTTTAGAAATTAGCTGTTTTTTATCGGGGGAAACCCACGCTTTTTCACACACCTCATTTATTTCCTCTGACTCAGGAAAAAATATTGGTAGTTTTTTCTCACCCCACATAATACCCTTCTTTGTGGTACTTGTAGTGTCAGAAAGGTTCAATGCCTCTTTCATTGCCGTGATCATGTAACGTGTGGCCCTACTGGACATTACGTTTGTCTCATCACCGTCGACACTAGACTCAGTATTTGTGTCAGGGTCTGTGTCGACCCACTGAGGTAACGGGCGTTTTAGCGCCCCTGACGGTGTCTGAGACGCCTGGACAGGCACTAATTGATTTGCCGGCTGTCTCATGTCGTCAACAGTTTTTTGCAAATTGCTGACATTATCACTTAATTGTTTAAATACAATCATCCAGTCAGGTGTCGACTCCCTAGGGGGTGACATCACCAACACAGGCAACTGCTCCGCCTCCACATAATTTTCCTCCTCATACATGTCGACACACGCGTACCGACACACAGCACACACACCGGGAATGCTCTGATAGAGGACAGGACCCCACTTAGCCCTTTGGAGAGACAGAGGGAGAGTCTGCCAGCACACACCCAGCGCTATATATATATATATACAGGGATAACCTTATATAAGTGTTATTCCCTTATAGCTGCTGTTATTATCGTTATTTGCTGCCAAAAATGCCCCCCCTTCTCTTTTTTACCCTGATTCTGAAGCAGGACTGCAGGGGAGAGTCAGGGAGCCGTCCTTCCAGCGGAGCTGTGAGGGGAAAATGGCGCTTGTGTGCTGAGGAGATAGGCTCCGCCCCTTCACGACGTCCTTATCTCCCGCTTTTTTGTGTAAAATGGCAGGGGATTAAAATACATCCATATAGCCCAGGAGCTATATGTGATGTATTCTGTTTTGCCACCTAAGGTATTCTGTTACATTGCGTCTCAGGGCGCTCCCCCCCCCAGCGCCCTGCACCCTCAGTGACCGGAGTGTGAAGTGTGCTGAGAGCAATGGCGCACAGCTGCGGTGCTGTGCGCTACCTTAGTCTGAAGACAGGATGTCTTCTGCCGCCGATTTCACCGGACCTCTTCGTCTCTTCTGGCTCTGTAAGGGGGACGGCGGCGCGGCTCCGGTGACCCATCCAGGCTGAACCTCTGATCGTCCCTCTGGAGCTAGTGTCCAGTAGCCTAAGAAACCCGATCCACTCTGCACTCAGGTGAGTCCGTTTCTTCTCCCCTTAGTCCCACGATGCAGTGAGCCTGTTGCCAGCAGGACTCACTGAAAATAAAAAAACCTAACTAAACTTTTATTCTAAGCAGCTCAGGAGAGCCACCTAGATTGCACCCTTCTCGGCCGGGCACAAAAATCTAACTGAGGCTTGGAGGAGGGTCATAGGGGGAGGAGCCAGTGCACACCACCTGATCCTTAAGCTTTTATTTTGTGCCCTGTCTCCTGCGGAGCCGCTATTCCCCCATGGTCCTTACGGAGTCCCAGCATCCACTAGGACGTCAGAGAAAGTTTTTATTTGAAAGTTTTGAAAAGGTTGCATCACATTTCGGGGGAAAATGTCCGGATTTGTAGCGAACAGGTGACTGGTTCTTCCATCACGACAATGCACCTACCCACACAGCTCTGAGTGTTAAACTATTTTTATCCATAAACAACATGACACCTAAAAAGCATCAAGGAAGAGGAGTTAAAAAAAAATTTGACCAATGGAAAATAGTTTGGACAAATGTATTGATTCAAGTGGAGAGTACTTTGAGGGTGACTAAAGTTTAAAAATGTACAAATAAACAATGAATACCCCCGCGCGCCGCGGATCCCCCTCAGCAGATCAATATACTTACCAATCAAGGGAGCCAGTCCGCGCTGCTCCTGCTGGACTGCCGGGTGCCGGATCCTGTGTGCTGTGGTGGCCCTCGCTGCTGTAAAGTGCGCTGCAGCACATGGAGCGGACACCGGCTCCCTGGACGGGTGAGTATGGGTTTTTTTAAAGCTTTTTTTTTTCTTTTTACACTGTGATCAAGAAAAAGAACAAAGATGGGAGCGCTGATGGTATCTCTTAAAGACACACCTTAAAAATTAATTATTAATACTCATCACCAATGCAGACTAAATAAAATAACAATTTTTAATTTTCCACATAAAAAAACAAAAAACACAATAGTAACATTAAAATTATAATGAGGTATTGTTCAGATGAAAAAACAATAGAAAACACCTAGAAGAGTTTCTATCTAATTTCCTTTTCCCTAATAAAACCTTTCAAGCTCTATTGTAGATATTGCACATAGTTCTTATTTATTACCAAAGAGTCCCCCGAGCGGATCCGGATGTTAAGTTGTGCTGGCCAAATAGGGATACTGTATCATTTTTGCACATATAATTGTATCTATATTATTTTCTAAATAAAGTTCTTCCACATGTGCTACAGTGTAGCAAGGTATAATCAGCTGATAACAATGTCCACTCGTGAGTGTTGTGAACAAAGAATCCCTAGCACACAGACCTTTTGTGGATGGTTTACATGGGTCCCACGGCACTGATATCCACTAATGCTGCCTCTTGAATACCCCCTACTGGACCCGCCAGCGTTTTACAACATGGGAGGAGGAGGAGGATTTTAGTCCGTGCACTTCATGTGGTCCCGTTACCTTACTGACGTCAGTGCTGTGTTGGATTCCTGTTCAGAAATAGTGTGCACAGCGGCACTCCGTTGAGCTGTCGTGTTACGCGTTTCTCCGCCTATCTCCTTGGCGGCTTCCTCAGACTCGCCCTGAAAGTGTCTGAGGAAGCCGCCGAGGAGATAGGCGGAGAAACGCGTAACACGACAGCTCAACGGAGTGCCGCTGTGCACACTATTTCTGAACAGGAATCCAACACAGCACTGACGTCAGTAAGGTAACGGGACCACATGAAGTGCACGGACAAAAATCCTCCTCCTCCTCCTCCCATGTTGTAAAACGCTGGCGGGTCCAGTAGGAGGTATTCAAGAGGCAGCATTAGTGGATATCAGGAAAAGGAAATTAGATAGAAACTCTTCTAGGTGTTTTCTATTGTTTTTTCATCTAAACAGTACCTCATTAGCATTTTAATGTTACTATTGTGTTTTTTGTTTTTTTTATGTGGAAAATTAAAAATTGTTATTTTATTTAGTCTGCATTGGTGATGAGTATTAATAATTAATTATTAAGGTGTGTCTTTAAGAGATACCATCACCGCTCCCATCTTTGTTCTTTTTCTTGTTTTTTTCCAATGCAGGGGTGCAAATACCCTTCATTCTGGGCAGCAGCAGTGGCATCATTTTAGATATGCCTTTAAGAAATTAAATAACTAGGTGAAATTTCTCCACCAGGAGGTCAGCGCAAAACCTTTTTTCTTGTTATACACTGTGATCAGCTTGTGTGTCCATCGGACATACATAGCTGATCACTGGAGTCGGGTCCCGCTTAGCTTTCTCTGCCAGGGGCAGAGAAAGCTGGGCAAATGCATGCCTATCGCAGTGCTGCCCTGTGATCTCGCCAGCCTGAGCTGGCGAGATTATCACAGGGCACACTGCGTTATTTTTTCACATATTGGGTGTAATTCCAAGTTGATCGCAGCAGGAAATTTTTTAGCAGTTGGGCAAAACCATGTGCATTGCAGGGGGGACAGATATAACATTTGCAGAGAGAGTTAGATTTGGGTGGGTTATTTTGTTTCTGTGCAGGGTATAAATACTGGCTGCTTTATTTTCACACTGCAATTTAGATTTCAGTTTGAACACACCACACCCAAATCTATCTCTCTCTGCACATGTTATATCTGCCTCCCCTGCAGTGCACATGGTTTTGCCCAATTGCTATCAAAAATCCTGCTGCGATCAACTTGGAATTACCCCCATTGTTTTTTGTCAATTTAGCCACATCACATTTTTCATTTTAAGTATGGGGAATGCTATGTGGCTTACTAAAAAAAAGTGAATTAAAGGGTTTGGAGCAGCTTTTCATGATAACTGCTTCAAATGCCCTTTAGTACATTCAGGTGATACTAAAATAATGTGAAAAGGGTGTGAAAACACCCTTTTTCACATTATTTTAGTAAAAATAATGTTAATAAACAAACCCCTAAGTCCTTTTTCTTTTGGGTATCCCGTCATACATGCAATTGAAAACACTGTATTCATGTGCTATGAGTCTATTGTGATGCAGCCAGAGTAAAGAAAACGAAAGCATCATCATCATTAACATCATTCATTTCTGCTATATCTTTATTATCTGAAGACAAATGAATACAATAAATAAACAAATAAATAAATTAGTTCCGTTGCTTCCTTTAAATAAGTAACCAACACCAGTATTATAGCCTGGGCTGTTTACACTATAACAGAGGGAAAAGGAGCATGAGCCTTATGCAAAGGTGGCACCATGCTAAGCCAAGGTGGACAAGTCATTTGTCAAAGGAAGGCCTGCGATACTGGTTCCCCTGTCATTATGTGATATCAGGCTCAGCCCGATTTGCACAGGGTGGAATTTCCTAGGGACACAGGCTTGCAAAACCTTTTAATCAAAATACACACTATCACAAAGCCCTATATTACCTCTTTATTGAACTCTTTAATCCACAGGGAATTGTATTTCTTCACTTTTGAAGCAATCCAAATCAATTGAAAATAAAAATAAATAAAAGAGAATGATTTTACGGCTAGGTAATCTTTATACAACAAGAGGAATAGGTAAGACCCAAACCCCACAGTCAGTAAGGTAATAAATGTAAAATATAAAATAAAATAACTTTTATTAATATGCTTCTAAAATATGTTGACACAGTACAGGTACATCGCAAACATGAGAAAATGAATAGAAATATATATGGGTACTATACTCTCAAATGATGATTGTTTACATGATAGGGACAGCACAAGATTTGATTGATGTGCAAGGTGAAGATTTGTGAGAAGGAGAGTATCATAGGTATTACCCCCTTCTAATGGGGCAAAAATGTACAGTTTAAAATCTTTGTAGAGCATAAAAATATGCACTTATTTAAGATATCAATAGCCCCTAAACTATAATACAAATCCATTACCCAAGCAGATATATTTAATATGAATAAAGTATCCAAAAGTATTAAATTATAAATGCAAATCAGGGAACCACGCAAGTAGACCACAGGAATTATTGAGCTTCTTAAAGCCATAAAAATAGTATACTGCAGCTCCCAATTTACAAAATTATGTTAAAAATGTTTTGTTGTTTTCTCTTACGTCCTAGAGGATGCTGGGGTCCACATTAGTACCATAGGGGTATAGACGTGTCCACCAGGAGCCATTGGCACTTTAAGAGTTTGAGAGTGTGGGCTGGCTCCTCCCTCTATGCCCCTCCTACCAGACTCAGTTTAGAAAATGTGCCCGGAGGAGCCGGTCACAGCTAGGGAAGCTCTCCCCTAGAGAGATTCTCTAGTAAAGTTTATTTTACAATTTATTATTTTACAGGGAGGCTGCTGGCAACAGCCTCCCTGCTTCGTGGGACTAAGGGTGGGAGTAGTGTCCGCCCTGCGGGGTCTGAGCCACTATTTCCGCTAACAGGACACTGAGCTCCTGAGGGGATAGATCGTTCCTCACCACAGGGGCTCGCTCACCCGAGCTGCATGCCGCCACCCCCTTACAAAGCTGAAGATCAGTGGCGAGTGAGTCACCGACCCCCCTAGCAAGCGGGGGGCCGGTGTGAAGATGGCGGCATCAGGGTAGGAGTGCAGTATTAACTGCTCACTCCCCCCTTTCCTCTCAGCACCCTCCTGCTCACTACCACTCCCTCTCTCTCTTCCCCCCTCTCTATCCTGCTTACTCCCTCCTCCCTCTCTCCTGCTCACTGCCCGCCCTCTCTCCTGCTCACTCCTCCTCCCTTTCGCCTCTCTCTCCTGCTCACTCCCACTCTCTTTCTCCCCCTTCTTCTCCTCTCTCTCCCCCCTCTCTCTCTCACCTGCTCACTCCCCCTTCCCCTCTCCTGCTCACGCCCCCTCTTTCTCCTGCTCAATCCCTCTCTCTCCTGGTCACTCCCACTCCCTCTCTCCCCCCTCTCTCTCTCCTGCCCACTCTCCCTCCCTCCCTCCCTCCCCTGCTCTCTGACTCCCTCACTCCCTCCTCCCTCTCTCCTGCTCTCTGAATCCCTCTCTCCCCCTCTCTCTTTCTCCTGCTCACTCCCCCCTCCCTCTCTCCCCTGCATTAGTTCGACATGGTTCAAAGGTTGACTTTGGAAAAGGTCAACATGCGTTTTCCCATTTTTTTTATTTTTTTTACTTTTTCATACTTTACGATCCACTAATAGGTATAGTAACCTGTGCACTTTGCCCAAAGCCGCTCACCATGCGAGGGGATGCTGTGCAATAAGGGGGGTTTCCGCTGATGTTACAGAGTAAACTATACAAAAAAAGTTAAAAAAAATCTCATGTCGACCTTTTTCATGCCGACCTTCAGTCCATGTCGACCTTTTTCAGGTGTTGACCTAGTACATGTTGACTAAAAGTGGTCGACCTAGTGACTGTCAACCTAGACAGAGTCAACCCAATGATCCACACCTACTTTGAATATAAGATCATTAGGACTGCACTTACGATGATCACATCACTGTACTTTTGAACCATGTGGTGACAGTCTATAGCGCTCATCTTGACATGATTATTGAATCTGTGATCCTAAGAGACATCATAGGGTATATTTACTAATGTTCGATTTTGGGATTTGGGTGATTAAGCATTCAATTTGCATTCAAGTTTGCATATGGAGATTTATTACAGGCAACATTGAATGTAGAGATGAGCGGGTTCGGTTCCTCGGAATCCGAACCCCCCCGAACTTCAGCCTTTTTACACGGGTCCGAGGCAGACTCGGATCTTCCCGCCTTGCTCGGCTAACCCGAGCGCGCCCGAACGTCATCATCCCGCTGTCGGATTCTCGCGAGGCTCGTATTCTATCGCGAGACTCGGATTCTATATAAGGAGCAGCGCGTCGCCGCCATTTTCACACGTGCATTGAGATTGATAGGGAGAGGACGTGGCTGGCGTCCTCTCAGTTTAGATAGAGAGTGAGACACTTGATTTACTAGTAATTTAATTTTAGTAATTTTGGGGAGCATTAGGAGTACTCAGAGAGTGCAGAGTTTTGCTGATAGTTATACTAGTGACCACCAATTTTATTTATTATTTAAAATCCGTTCTCTGCCTGAAAAAAAAACGATACACAGTCACATACCATATCTGTGCTCAGCCTCAGTGTGCTGCATGATACAGGTTGAGTATCCCTTATCCAAAATGCTTGGGACCAGAGGTATTTTGGATATCGGATTTTTCCGTATTTTGGAATAATTGCATACTATAATGAGATATCATGGTTATGGGACCTAAATCTAAGCACAGAATGCATTTATATTACATATACACCTCATACACACAGCCTGAAGGTCATTTTCGACAATATTTTTTATAACTTTGTGCATTAAAAAAAGTGTGTCTACATCCACACAATTCATTTATGTTCCATATACACCTTAGACACACAGCCTGAAGGTCATTTAATACAATATTTTTAATAACTTTGTGTATTAAACAAAGTTTGTGAACATTGAGCCATCAAAAAACAAAGGTTTCACTATCTCACTCTCACTCAAAAAAGTCCGTATTTCGGAATATTCCGTATTTCGGAATATTTGGATATGGGATACTCAACCTGTAATATCATCTATGTATATCTGACTGTGCTGAGTGCTCACTGCTCACACAGCTTAATTGTGGGGGAGACTGGGGAGCAGTTATAGCAGGAGTACATAACAGTGCACACTTTTGCTGCCAGTGTGACTGACCAGTGACCACCAGTATATTGTCTGCCTGAAAAAGTTAAACACTCGTGTGGTGTTTTTTTTATTTATTCTATAAACGCATTCTGCTGACAGACAGTGTCCAGCAGGTCCGTCATTCATTATATTATAATGTATACCTGCAGTAGTGATATATATATATTTTTTATATCATTATCATCCAGTCTATACTAGCAGACGCAGTACGGAAGTCCACGGCTGTAGCTACCTCTGTGTCGGCAGTGCTCGTCCATAATTGTATACCTACCTGTGGTGGTTTTTTTTTTTTCTATCTTCTTCATACTAGTAGTTTAGGAGTCTGCTGCTGACAGTGTCCAGCAGGTCCGTCATTATATAATATATACCTGTCCTGCAGTAGTGATATATATATATTTTTTATATCATTATCATCCAGTCTATACTAGCAGACGCAGTACGGTAGTCCACGGCTGTAGCTACCTCTGTGTCGGCAGTGCTCGTCCATAATTGTATACCTACCTGTGGTGGGTTTTTTTTTTCTATCTTCTTCATACTAGTAGTTTAGGAGTCTGCTGCTGACAGTGTCCAGCAGGTCCGTCATTATATAATATATACCTGTCCTGCAGTAGTGATATATATATATTTTTTATATCATTATCATCCAGTCTATACTAGCAGACGCAGTACAGTAGTCCACGGCTGTAGCTACCTCTGTGTCGGCAGTGCTCGTCCATAATTGTATACCTACCTGTGGTGGGTTTTTTTTTTCTATCTTCTTCATACTAGTAGTTTAGGAGTCTGCTGCTGACAGTGTCCAGCAGGTCCGTCATTATATAATATATACCTGTCCTGCAGTAGTGATATATATATATTTTTTATATCATTATCATCCAGTCTATACTAGCAGACGCAGTACGGTAGTCCACGGCTGTAGCTACCTCTGTGTCGGCAGTGCTCGTCCATAATTGTATACCTACCTGTGGTGGGTTTTCTTTTTCTATCTTCTTCATACTAGTAGTTTAGGAGTCTGCTGCTGACAGTGTCCAGCAGGTCCGTCATTATATAATATATACCTGTCCTGCAGTAGTGATATATATATATTTTTTATATCATTATCATCCAGTCTATACTAGCAGATGCAGTACGGTAGTCCACGGCTGTAGCTACCTCTGTGTCGTCAGTCACTCGTCATCCATAAGTATACTAGTATCCATCCATCTCCATTGTTTACCTGAGGTGCCTTTTAGTTGTGCCTATTAAAATATGGAGAACAAAAATGTTGAGGTTCCAAAAATAGGGAAAGATCAAGATCGACTTCCACCTCGTGCTGAAGCTGCTGCCACTAGTCATGGCCGAGACGATGAAATGCCATCAACGTCGTCTGCCAAGGCCGATGCCCAATGTCATAGTACAGAGCATGTAAAATCCAAAACACCAAATATCAGTAAAAAAAGGACTCAAAAATCTAAAATAAAATCGTCGGAGGAGAAGCGTAAACTTGCCAATATGCCATTTACCACACGGAGTGGCAAGGAACGGCTGAGGCCCTGGCCTATGTTCATGGCTAGTGGTTCAGCTTCACATGAGGATGGAAGCACTCAGCCTCTCGCTAGAAAAATGAAAAGACTTAAGCTGGCAAAAGCACAGCAAAGAACTGTGCGTTCTTCGAAATCACAAATCCACAAGGAGAGTCCAATTGTGTCGGTTGCGATGCCTGACCTTCCCAACACTGGACGTGAAGAGCATGCACCTTCCACCATTTGCACGCCCCCTGCAAGTGCTGGAAGGAGCACCCGCAGTCCAGTTCCTGATAGTCAGATTGAAGATGTCAGTGTTGAAGTACACCAGGATGAGGAGGATATGGGTGTTGCTGGCGCTGGGGAGGAAATTGACCAGGAGGATTCTGATGGTGAGGTGGTTTGTTTAAGTCAGGCACCCGGGGAGACACCTGTTGTCCGTGGGAGGAATATGGCCATTGACATGCCTGGTGAAAATACCAAAAAAATCAGCTCTTCGGTGTGGAAGTATTTCAACAGAAATGCGGACAACATTTGTCAAGCCGTGTGTTGCCTTTGTCAAGCTGTAATAAGTAGGGGTAAGGACGTTAACCACCTCTGAACATCCTCCCTTATACGTCACCTGCAGCGCATTCATCATAAGTCAGTGACAAGTTCAAAAACTTTGGGCGACAGCGGAAGCAGTCCACTGACAACTAAATCCCTTCCTCTTGTAACCAAGCTCACGCAAACCACCCCACCAACTCCCTCAGTGTCAATTTCCTCCTTCCCCAGGAATGCCAATAGTCCTGCAGGCCATGTCACTGGCAATTCTGACGAGTCCTCTCCTGCCTGGGATTCCTCCGATGCATCCTTGCGTGTAACGCCTACTGCTGCTGGCGCTGCTGTTGTTGCTGCTGGGAGTCGATGGTCATCCCAGAGGGGAAGTCGTAAGACCACTTTTACTACTTCCACCAAGCAATTGACTGTCCAACAGTCCTTTGCGAGGAAGATGAAATATCACAGCAGTCATCCTGCTGCAAAGCGGATAACTGAGGCCTTGGCATCCTGGGCGGTGAGAAACGTGGTTCCGGTATCCATCATTACTGCAGAGCCAACTATAGACTTGTTTGAGGTACTGTGTCCCCGGTACCAAATACCATCTAGGTTCCATTTCTCTAGGCAGGCGATACCGAAAATGTACACAGACCTCAGAAAAAGACTCACTAGTGTCCTAAAAAATTCAGTTGTACCCAATGTCCACTTAACCACGGACATGTGGACAAGTGGAGCAGGGCAGACTCAGGACTATATGACTGTGACAGCCCACTGGGTAGATGTATGGACTCCCGCCGCAAGAACAGCAGTGGCGGCACCAGTAGCAGCATCTCGCAAACGCCAACTCTTTCCTAGGCACGCTACGCTTTGTATCACCGCTTTCCAGAATACGCACACAGCTAAAAACCTCTTACGGCAACTGAGGAAGATCATCGCAGAATGGCTTACCCCAATTGGACTCTCCTGTGGATTTGTGGCATCGGACAACGCCAGCAATATTGTGTGTGCATTAAATATGGGCAAATTCCAGCACGTCCCATGTTTTGCACATACCTTGAATTTGGTGGTGCAGAATTATTTAAAAAACGACAGGGGCGTGCAAGAGATGCTGTCGGTGGCCAGAAGAATTGCGGGACACTTTCGGCGTACAGGCACCACGTACAGAAGACTGGAGCACCACCAAAAACGCCTGAACCTGCCCTGCCATCATCTGAAGCAAGAAGTGGTAACGAGGTGGAATTCAACCCTCTATATGCTTCAGAGGTTGGAGGAGCAGCAAAAGGCCATTCAAGCCTATACAACTGAGCACGATATAGGAGGTGGAATGCACCTGTCTCAAGCGCAGTGGAGAATGATTTCAACATTGTGCAAGGTTCTGCAACCTTTTGAACTTGCCACACGTGAAGTCAGTTCAGACACTGCCAGCCTGAGTCAGGTCATTCCCCTCATCAGGCTTTTGCAGAAGAAGCTGGAGACATTGAAGGAGGAGCTAACACAGAGAGATTCCGCTAGGCATGTGGGACTTGTGGATGGAGCCCTTAATTCGCTTAACAAGGATTCACGGGTGGTCAATCTGTTGAAATCAGAGCACTACATTTTGGCCACCGTGCTCGATCCTAGATTTAAAACCTACGTTGTATCTCTCTTTCCGGCAGACACAAGTCTGCAGGGGTTCAAAGAACTGCTGGTGAGAAAATTGTCAAGTCAAGCGGAACGCGACCTGTCAACATCTCCTCCTTCACATTCTCCCGCAACTGGGGGTGCGAGGAAAAGGCTCAGAATTCCGAGCCCACCCGCTGGCGGTGATGCAGGGCAGTCTGGAGCGACTGCTGATGCTGACATCTGGTCCGGACTGAAGGACCTGCCAACGATTACGGACATGTCGTCTACTGTCACTGCATATGATTCTCTCCCCATTGAAAGAATGGTGGAGGATTATATGAGTGACCGCATCCAAGTAGGCACGTCAGACAGTCCGTACGTATACTGGCAGGAAAAAGAGGCAATTTGGAGGCCCTTGCACAAACTGGCTTTATTCTACCTAAGTTGCCCTCCCACAAGTGTGTACTCCGAAAGAGTGTTTAGTGCCGCCGCTCACCTTGTCAGCAATCGGCGTACGAGGTTACTTCCAGAAAATGTGGAGAAGATGATGTTCATTAAAATGAATTATAATCAATTCCTCCATGGAGACATTCACCAGCAGCAATTGCCTCCACAAAGTACACAGGGAGCTGTGATGGTGGATTCCAGTGGGGACGAATTGATAATCTGTGAGGAGGGGGATGTACATGGTGATGAATCGGAGGATGATGATGAGGTGGACATCTTGCCTCTGTAGAGCCAGTTTGTGCAAGGAGAGATTAATTGCTTCTTTTTTGGTGGGGGTCCAAACCAACCCGTCATTTCAGTCACAGTCGTGTGGCAGACCCTGTCACTGAAATGATGGGTTGGTTAAAGTGTGCATGTCCTGTTTATACAACATAAGGGTGGGTGGGAGGGCCCAAGGACAATTCCATCTTGCACCTCTTTTTTCTTTCATTTTTCTTTGCGTCATTTGCTGTTTGGGGAGGGTTTTTTGTAAGGGCCAGCCTGCGTGACACTGCAGTGCCACTCCTAGATGGGCCAGGTGTTTGTGTCGGCCACTTGGGTCGCTGAGCTTAGTCACACAGCTACCTCATTGCGCCTCTTTTTTTCTTTGCGTCATGTGCTGTTTGGGGATAGTTTTTTGGAAGGGCCATCCTGCCTGACACTGCAGTGCCACTCCTAGATGGGCCAGGTGTTTGTGTCGGCCACTAGGGTCGCTGAGCTTACTCACACAGCTACCTCATTGCGCCTCTTTTTTTCTTTGCGTCATGTGCTGTTTGGGGAGTGTTTTTTGGAAGGGCCATCCTGCCTGACACTGCAGTGCCACTCCTAGATGGGCCCGGTGTTTGTGTCGGCCACTAGGGTCGCTGAGCTTAGTCACACAGCTACCTCATTGCGCCTCTTTTTTTTCTTCTTTGCGTCATGTGCTGTTTGGGGAGTATTTTTTGGAAGGGCCATCCTGCCTGACACTGCAGTGCCACTCCTAGATGGGCCAGGTGTTTGTGTCGGCCACTAGGGTCGCTTAGCTTACTCACACAGCTACCTCATTGCGCCTCTTTTTTTCTTTGCGTCATGTGCTGTTTGGGGAGTGTTTTTTTGAAGGGCCATCCTGCGTGACACTGCAGTGCCACACCTAGATGGGCCAGGTGTTTGTGTCGGCCACTAAGGTCGCTGAGCTTAGTCACACAGCTACCTCATTGCGCCTCTTTTTTTTCTTCTTTGCGTCATGTGCTGTTTGGGGAGTATTTTTTGGAAGGGCCATCCTGCCTGACACTGCAGTGCCACTCCTAGATGGGCCAGGTGTTTGTGTCGGCCACTTGGGTCGCTGAGCTTAGTCATCCAGCGACCTCAGTGCAAATTTTAGGACTAAAAATAATATTGTGAGGTGTGAGGTGTTCAGAATAGACTGAAAATGAGTGGAAATTATGGTTATTGAGGTTAATAATACTTTGGGATCAAAATGACCCCCAAATTCTATGATTTAAGCTGTTTTTTAGGGTTTTTTGAAAAAAACACCCAAATCCTAAACACACCCGAATCCGACAAAAAAAATTCGGTGAGGTTTTGCCAAAACGCGTTCGAACCCAAAACACGGCCGCGGAACCGAACCCAAAACCAAAACACAAAACCCGAAAAATTTCCGGTGCACATCTCTAAATTTGAATGTAGAAGCGAACATAAAAACAAATCCCACTCAAAACTGAATATCTGCAAAACATCAATGTTTTTCCATAGACAAATATAGGTTCCCCTGATTTACTAACATGGGACTTGAAAGTCAAACACAAATCGAACACAAAATTGAACTTCATATCCCGAAATAATAGACTTTGGACCTCATTCAGCAAGGATTGCAACTTCTACTAAAAGGCCAGTTGCTGCAATCAAATAGTTGACACCCAGAAAGAGAGAAAAAATGCCCATGCAGAAATTGCAAATGCATCGCAATATGCGGGATAATCGCAAAACCATGCACAATTCCCGGAACATCGTAGATTTTAACTATCTGCGCCAGGTAAGGTCATCCACATTTCTTGAGACACAAGAGGCTGAACGTGGTCATTGCTGATGAAAGAGGCCCTCCTTAAAAGCACCTGGGCACGCCTGTGTTTTTTCAGACACACCCAGAAAACAGCAGGTTTCCGCCAGCTTCCTGTCAGTCAAACTGCGGCTGCATTGCGATCACGATGTGTACGTCATTTATGTTGCTATTTTTAGTCATGCATTAACAATGCGAACGCTGCGTATGCGCAGTCATTCAATAATCGTCTGAATTGCGAATCGCAAATTTGACAATCCTTACTGAATAAGGTCCTAGTAGCAGACAGGCGATTTGAGGATTCTAAACACTATTTTATAACCTAAAACTTCATTATGATTCCTATAAAAGTAGAGATGACGGACGCTATGTTGATGTTTTTGCAATTATACGCATGTGGCAAAACCTATAACAGCGATGCCACTTGCAGTGTTTTCCTTTATGCAGAGTGATTGACAGTCAAGCACCGTTTGTGGGATTTCATGGGAGAGTGATTGAAAAAACACAGGCGTGTTGCGGTCATTTTTGGTGAATGTTGTTGGGTGCACCTGCTGCCAGGCTGACTGATTTAATCGAGTTGATGATTATCAAAGGTTGTGTGTGTGCGCTGGGAATGTGTACGCAGATGCAGTGCCTTTCTGATTGCTCCACTGGGCATTTCTGTACTTTTCATATCTGCTGGGTTTTTAAATAATTTCACACTTCCGCAACTTGTACAATGGCAGCTGCAGTCGCTATAATTTCTATCAATGCATCAGAACAGATATTAATAATACTGTAAAGTAGTGATGTGCACCGGACATTTTTCGGGTTTTGTGTTTTGTTTTTGGATTCGGTTCCGCGGCCGTGTTTTGGATTCGGACGCGTTTTGGCAAAACCTCCCTGAAAATTTTTTGTCGGATTCAGGTGTGTTTTGGATTCGGGTGTTTTTTTTACAAAAAACCCTCAAAAACACCTTAAATCATAGAATTTAGGGGTCATTTTGATCCCATAGTATTATTAACCTCAATAACCATAATTTACACTCATTTTCAGTCTATTCTGAACACCTCACACCTCACAATATTATTTTTAGTCTTAAAATTTGCACCGAGGTCGCTGGATGGCTAAGCTAAGCGACACAAGTGGCCGACACAAACACCTGGCCCATCTAGGAGTGGCACTGCAGTGTCAGGCAGGATGGCACTTCAAAAAAATTGTCCCAAAACAGCACATGATGCAAAGAAAAAAAGAGGCGCACCAAGGTCGCTGTGTGACTAAGCTAAGCGACCCAAGTGGCCGACACAAACACCTGGCCCATCTAGGAGTGGCACTGCAGTGTCAGACAGGATGGCACTTCAAAAAAATTGTCCCCAAACAGCACATGGTGCAAAGAAAAAAAGAGGCGCACCAAGGTCGCTGTGTGACTAAGCTAAGCGACCCAAGTGGCCGACACAAACACCTGGCCCATCTAGGAGTGGCACTGCAGTGTCAGGCAGGATGGCACTTCAAAAAAATTGTCCCCAAACAGCACATGATGCAAAGAAAAAAAAAGAGGCGCACCAAGGTCGCTGTGTGACTAAGCTAAGCGACACAAGTGGCCGACACAAACACCTGGCCCATCTAGGAGTGGCACTGCAGTGTCAGGCAGGATGGCACTTCAAAAAAATTGTCCCCAAACAGCACATGATGCAAAGATAAATGAAAGAAAAAAGAGGTGCAAGATGGAATTGTCCTTGGGCCCTCCCACCCACCCTTATGTTGTATAAACAGGACATGCACACTTTAACGAACCCATCATTTCAGCGACAGGGTCTGCCACACGACTGTGACTGAAATGACTGGTTGGTTTGGGCCCCCACCAAAAAAAGAAGCAATCAATCTCTCCTTGCACAAACTGGCTCTACAGAGGCAAGATGTCCACCTCATCATCATCCTCCGATTCCTCACCCCTTTCACTGTGTACATCCCCCTCCTCACAGATTATTAATTCGTCCCCACTGGAATCCACCATCTCAGGTCCCTGTGTACTTTCTGGAGGCAATTGCTGCTTCTCCACATTTTCTGGAAGTAACCTCGTACGCCGATTGCTGACAAGGTGAGCGGCTGCACTAAACACTCTTTCGGAGTACACACTGGAGGGAGGGCAACTTAGGTAGAATAAAGCCAGTTTGTGCAAGGGCCTCCAAATTGCCTCTTTTTCCTGCCAGTATACGTACGGACTGTCTGACGTGCCTACTTGGATGCGGTCACTCATATAATCCTCCACCATTCTTTCAATGGTGAGAGAATCATATGCAGTGACAGTAGACGACATGTCAGTAATCGTTGGCAGGTCCTTCAGTCCGGACCAGATGTCAGCACTCGCTCCAGACTGCCCTGCATCACCGCCAGCGGGTGGGCTCGAAATTCTTAGCCTTTTCCTCGCACCCCCAGTTGCGGGAGAATGTGAAGGAGGAGATGTTGACGGGTCACGTTCCGCTTGACTTGACAATTTTCTCACCAGCAGGTCTTTGAACCTCTGCAGACTTGTGTCTGCCGGAAAGAGAGATACAACGTAGGTTTTAAATCTAGGATCGAGCACGGTGGCCAAAATGTAGTGCTCTGATTTCAACAGATTGACCACCCGTGAATCCTGGTTAAACGAATTAAGGGCTCCATCCACAAGTCCCACATGCCTAGCGGAATCACTCTGTTTTAGCTCCTCCTTCAATGTCTCCAGCTTCTTCTGCAAAAAGCCTGATGAGGGGAATGACCTGACTCAGGCTGGCAGTGTCTGAACTGACTTCACGTGTGGCAAGTTCAAAGGGTTGCAGAACCTTGCACAACGTTGAAATCATTCTCCACTGCGCTTGATTCAGGTGCATTCCCCCTCCTTTGCCTATATCGTGGGCAGATGTATAGGCTTGAATGGCCTTTTGCTGCTCCTCCATCCTCTGAAGCATATAGAGGGTTGAATTCCACCTCGTTACCACCTCTTGCTTCAGATGATGGCAGGGCAGGTTCAGGAATGTTTGGTGGTGCTCCAGTCTTCGGCACGCAGTGGCTGAATGCCGAAAGTGGCCCGCAATTCTTCGGGCCACCGACAGCATCTCTTGCACGCCCCTGTCGTTTTTTAAATAATTCTGCACCACCAAATTCAATGTATGTGCAAAACATGGGACGTGCTGGAATTTGCCCACATGTAATGCACAAACAATATTGGTGGCGTTGTCCGATGTCACAAATCCCCAGGAGAGTCCAATTGGGGTAAGCCATTCTACGATGATGTTCCTCAGTTTCCGTAAGAGGTTGTCAGTTGTGTGCCTCTTATGGAAAGCGGTGATACAAAACGTAGCCTGCCTAGGAACGAGTTGGCGTTTGCGAGATGCTGCTACTGGTGCCGCCGCTGCTGTTCTTGCTGCGGGAGGCAATACATCTACCCAGTGGGATGTCACAGTCATATAGTCCTGAGTCTGCCCTGCTCCACTTGTCCACATGTCCGTGGTTAAGTGGACATTGGGTACAACTGCATTTTTTAGGACACTGGTGACTCTTTTTCTGACGTCTGTGTACATTTTCTGTATCGCCTGCCAAGAGAAATGGAACCTAGATGGTATTTGGTACCGGGGACACAGTACCTCAATCAAGTCTCTAGTTGCCTCTGAATTAACGGTGGATACCGGAACCACGTTTCTCACCGCCCAGGCTGCCAAGGCCTCAGTTATCCGCTTTGCAGCAGGATGACTGCTGTGATATTTCATCTTCCTCACAAAGGACTGTTGGACAGTCAATTGCTTACTGGAAGTAGTACAAGTGGTCTTCCGACTTCCCCTCTGGGATGACGATCGACTCCCAGCAGCAACAACAGCAGCGCCAGCAGCAGTAGGCATTACACTCAAGGATGCATCGGAGGAATCCCAGGCAGGAGAGGACTCGTCAGACTTGACAGTGACATGGCCTGCAGGACTATTGGCTTTCCTGTGTAAGGAGGAAATTGACACTGAGGGAGTTGGTGGTGTGGTTTGCAGGAGCTTGGTTACAAGAGGAAGGGATTTAGTTGTCAGTGGACTGCTTCCGCTGTCACCCAAAGTTTTTGAACTTGTCACTGACTTCTGATGAATGCGGTCCAGGTGACGTATAAGGGAGGATGTTCCTAGGTGGTTAACGTCCTTACCCCTACTTATTACAGCTTGACAAAGGCAACACACGGCTTGACACCTGTTGTCCGCATTTGTGTTGAAATAATTCCACACCGAAGAGCTGATTTTTTTTGTATTTTGACCAGGCATGTCAATGGCCATATTCGTCCCATGGACAACAGGTGTCTCGCCGGGTGCCTGACTTAAACAAACCACCTCACCATCAGAATCCTCCTTGTCAATTTCCTCCCCAGCACCAGCAACACCCATATCCTCATCCTGGTGTACTTCAACAGCGACATCTTCAATTTGACTATCAGGAACTGGACTGCGGGTGCTCCTTCCAGCACTTGCAGGGGGCGTGCAAATGGTGGAAGGCGCAAGCTCTTCCCGTCCAGTGTTGGGAAGGTCAGGCATCGCAACCGACACAATTGGACTCTCCTTGGGGATTTGTGATTTAGAAGAACACATAGTTCTTTGCTGTGCTTTTGCCAGCTTAAGTCTTTTCATTTTTCTAGCGAGAGGATGAGTGCTTCCATCCTCATGTGAAGCTGAACCACTAGCCATGAACATAGGCCAGGGCCTCAGCCGTTCCTTGCCACTCCGTGTCGTAAATGGCATATTGGCAAGTTTACGCTTCTCCTCAGACGCTTTCAATTTAGATTTTTGGGTCATTTTACTGAGCTTTAGTTTTTTGGATTTTACATGCTCTCTACTATGACATTAGGCATCGGCCTTGGCAGACGACGTTGATGGCATTTCATCGTCTCGGCCATGACTAGTGGCAGCAGCTTCAGCACGAGGTGGAAGTGGATCTTGATCTTTCCCTATTTTAACCTCCACATTTTTGTTCTCCATTTTTTAATGTGTGGAATTATATGCCAGTATCAATAGCAATGGCCTACTACTATATATACTGCGCACAACTGAAATGCACCACAGGTATGGATGGATAGTATACTTGACGACACAGAGGTAGGTACAGCAGTGGCCTACTGTACCGTAATGCTATATATTATATACTGGTGGTCAGCAAACTGTGCAAAACTGAAATGCACCACAGGTATGGATGGATAGTATACTTGACGACACAGAGGTAGGTAGAGCAGTGGCCTACTCTACCGTACTGCTATTTATTATATACTGGTGGTCAGCAAACTGTGCAAAACTGAAATGCACCACAGGTATGGATGGATAGTATACTTGACGACACAGAGGTAGGTACAGCAGTGGCCTACTGTACCGTAATGCTATATATTATATACTGGTGGTCAGCAAACTGTGCAAAACTGAAATGCACCACAGGTATGGATGGATAGTATACTTGACGACACAGAGGTAGGTACAGCAGTGGCCTACTGTACCGTAATGCTATATATTATATACTGGTGATCAGCAAACTGTGTAAAACTGAAATGCACCACAGGTATGGATGGATAGTATACTTGACGACACAGAGGTAGGTACAGCAGTGGCCTTCTGTACCGTACTTCTATATATTATATACTGGTGGTCAGCAAAATTATGCACTGTACACCTACTATATACTACAATGCAGCACAGATATGGAGTGTTTTTCAGGCAGACAACGTATACTGGTGGTCACTGTCAGCAATACTCTGCACTGTACTCCTCCTATATAATACTGCTGCTCCCCAGTCCCCACAATTAAGCAGTGTGAGCACAGATATATGCAGCACACTGAGCACAGATATGGAGTGTTTTTCAGGCAGACAACGTATACTGGTGGTCACTGTCAGCAAAACTCTGCACTGTACTCCTCCTATATAATACTGCTGCTCCCCAGTCCCCACAATTAAGCAGTGTGAGCACAGATATATGCAGCACACTGAGCACAGATAACGGATAAGGAGCGTTTTTTTCAGGCAGAGAACGGATAAAACTGGTGGTCACTGATCAGCAAAACTCTGCACTGTACTCCTCCTATATTAATAATACAAAGCAAGCACAAATATTTGCATCAACAATGAATAAAAACGGAGAGGACGCCAGCCATGTCCTCTCCCTAACATTTCCAATGCACGAGTGAAAATGGCGGCGACGCGCGGCTGCTTATATAGAATCCGAATCTCGCGAGAATCCGACAGCGGGATGATGACGTTCGGCGCGCTCGGGTTAACCAAGCCATACGGGAGAATCCGAGTATGCCTCGGACCCGTGTAAAATGGGTGAAGTTCGGGGGGTTCGGTTTCCGAGGAACCGAACCCGCTCATCACTACTGTAAAGGCACTGGGCATAATTCATGTTTGTACGCTAATGCATTAGCAAGTGCGACTTTCTAAGCTATGGAACTGCTAATGTTAGCAAGCGCTGCTGCCGGCCAGAAATTAAAAGAGACGCACACCAGAGTCATCGCAAATTGATTCGCAACTGTGTACACATTCACATACTACACACAGACTATGTGGGTCATTCCGAGTTGTTCACTCGCTAGCAGTTTTTAGCAGCCGTGCAAACGCTATGCCACTACCCACTGGGAGTGTATTTTAGCTTAGCAGAAGTGTGGACGAAAGGATTGCAGAGCGGCTACAAAAAAAAATTGTGCAGTTTCAGAGTAGCTCCAGGCCTACTCAGCGCTTGCGATCACTTCAGACTGGTCAGTTCCAGATTTGACGTCACAAACACGCCCTGCGTTCTCCCAGCCATGCCTGCCTTTTTCCTGGCACACCTGCTTTTTTCCAAACACTCCCTAAAAACGGTCAGTTGACACCCAGAAACACCCACTTCATGTCAATCACTCTGCGGCGGACAGTGCCATACGCGCACGCAGGGCTAACCGATGTGTCTGTTTTTTCGTAAGACGCTCCTCCGGCTGTCTATAACACTGCAGCAGTATCCGTCTTAAACTGAGAGGCTGGCTGAATGACCAGTAGGGGGAGCTGGAGAGCACAGCTCCTCTCAAGCAGTCTCCATGTGGCTTTGTGACGGAGAGCTGGTCGGGTGAGGCAGTGACTGTCTCTCCACTGACTGCAACAACTAGCAGGTGTGTGTCTTGCATTTGGGTGGGAGGTGTATTTATAAATGACAGTGGCTGGGTCAGCACTTACTCTACAGGTGTGTGGCTGACTTGCATGGGGGGGGGGGGGGGGGCGTTTTTAATAATGGTGGCCTGTTTGCTTTACTTGCTGTAAAAAATTATGCTGGCTATGTTTTATTTTAATGTGAAAGCGGTGTATTTTTGTGTTCTATCAATCTAGCTATCTGTTTGTGTCTGTGACATACATGTGTGCTATAGAGCATGGTGTGTGTGTGTGTAGCTATGAGTGTGTGGTTGTGACGTACATGTGCGCTATAGATATAGCTTTGTGTGTGTTTGTGATATACATGTGTGCTATACAGTATATAAATAAATATATATATATATATATATATATATATATATATATATATATATATATATATATATATATGTATTGTAGAACAAAGGCGGCACTCCCAGACTTATAAAGGTGAAGAAAACTTTGTATCAACGTTTCGGGGGGTCTCACCCCATCATCAGGATAACATACATAGTGTAAAGTGAACAGATTTATACTCACCGGTCTTCTGTGCTCCCGCCCGTCACTTGCCGCTGCCCCGAGATCCGTCAGTCAGCTTCCGGCTTCAGACCCCTGTCGTCAGCGGAAGCCAAGGACAGACGGGACCTGCGCCGGGAGGGTCTAGGACAAAGCAACAGAGCCCCGATGAGTCACCATAGCAACATGTAAACATTCAAAGTGTATTAAAAACTCTAAGATGCGGAAACACAACCCACAATTAAAACACGGTGCAGAACAAACAATAACACATACATGTGCATAAGAACTACCTCAATAGAAAAACACAATCTATATGAAAACACTCAGATATAAATGACCTACATGAAAACGCTATTAATATCAACATTACTGCAGAAAAAAGTTAGCATATATATGCTTATAGTTAGTATATTTCCATGTGGTCATATCTCTACTTGCAGCATATTTTTTTTAAATGAGCTACAGCCTAAGCTCCTCACTGATAGTTCAACTACTCATCACAAAAAGCAGGTCTAAACAGACTCACCCAGTAAGGATATAACCAAAATTTATAGAAAGGCAGATAGACTTAAAGACTCATTCAGCCCCTTTGGGCTAACGGTGTCAAGGGTATAAATCCACCAGGCCTCAAGCTGAAGAAGTTTCTTGGTCCGGTTTCCCCTACGTAAGGTGTCCGGGACCTGTGCAATCATTCTGTACCGCAGAGCCGACATACCACGTCTGGCCTGCGCAAAATGTCTTGCCACCGCCTGGTCACTGGTACCTGCCAATAGTGCTGCCCTAATGGCAGTCCAATGCTGGGCAATTCTCTCTTTGAATTGTCTCTCTGTCTTGCCCACATAGTGGAGACCACATGGGCAAGACAGAAGATAGACAATGAACCTGGATGAACATGATAAGGCAGACTTGATGACAAATTGCTTGCCTGAATACGGATGGCTAAATTTATTGCCCGTAATAAGAGCACTGCATGTAGTGCACCCTGTGCATCTATAGCATCCTCCCTTTCTAGACAAAAAGTGCTGTTTAGGGGGTCCCATCCCCGTGACGTCTGTGTGCACTACCAGATCTTTAATATTAGGGCCCCTAGTGAAACTGGGAAGAAGCCGTGTATTGCTCAGAGATGGCAATTCAGGATCCGAACTAATAATAGGCCAAAGTTGTTTGGCCTTTTTACATATATATTTACTTTTACTTGTGTATCTGTTAACCCACGGAAACCCCGGAGTCGTAACGGGTTTAGGTACTTTTTCCTTTATTAGGTCCTGATGATCAAGGGACAGAGCCCTACTTTTGGCCTGATCTAATAACTCATATGGGTATCCCATGGCTCGGAATTTATTAGCGATGCTCTCCACCTGTGCCTCTCTATCACTCGCTTCACTAGCAATACGACATGCTCTCACAAACTGAGAGAAAGGCAGGCTATCTCTAGTGGCCTGTGGATGAAAGCTATTGTAGCTAAGTAGAGTGTTACGATCAGTGGGTTTGACATACAGACTAGTCCTTAGCTGCTGATCAACCACACTGATGTCTACATCTAAAATATGGACTCTATTCCGACTGATGTTAGCTGTAAGTTTGGCTGGACTCGCCGAGGAATTATGTTGAAGAATAATATCCTCCAGCTGGCCCACCTCACCCGTCCAAAAAAGCAAAATATCATCGATATAACGATAATATTTAAAAACAAACTTCCTGACACTGGGGTCCTCAAAAAACAACCTGTGTTCAACTTCATGCATAAAGGAATTTGCATATGAGGGGGCCACTCGGCTCCCCATTGCACAACCCGCTTGCTGGAGAAAAAAACTCCCATCAAACAAAAAAATAAGAATTTACTTACCGATAATTCTATTTCTCGTAGTCCGTAGTGGATGCTGGGGACTCCGTCAGGACCATGGGGAGTAGCGGCTCCGCAGGAGACAGGGCACAAAAGTAAAAGCTTTAGGATCAGGTGGTGTGCACTGGCTCCTCCCCCTATGACCCTCCTCCAAGCCTCAGTTAGGATACTGTGCCCGGACGAGCGTACACAATAAGGAAGGATTTTGAATCCCGGGTAAGACTCATACCAGCCACACCAATCACACTGTACAACCTGTGATCTGAACCCAGTTAACAGCATGATAACAGCGGAGCCTCTGAAAAGATGGCTCACAACAATAATAACCCGATTTTTGTAACAATAACTATGTACAAGTATTGCAGACAATCCGCACTTGGGATGGGCGCCCAGCATCCACTACGGACTACGAGAAATAGAATTATCGGTAAGTAAATTCTTATTTTCTCTGACGTCCTAAGTGGATGCTGGGGACTCCGTCAGGACCATGGGGATTATACCAAAGCTCCCAAACGGGCGGGAGAGTGCGGATGACTCTGCAGCACCGAGTGAGAGAACTCCAGGTCCTCCTCAGCCAGGGTGTGCCCCTGACCAAGTAGCAGCTCGGCAAAGTTGTAAAGCCGAGACCCCTCGGGCAGCCGCCCAAGATGAGCCCACCTTCCTTGTGGAATGGGCATTTACATATTTTGGCTGTGGCAGGCCTGCCACAGAATGTGCAAGCTGAATTGTACTACACATCCAACTAGCAATCGTCTGCTTAGAAGCAAGAGCACCCAGTTTGTTGGGTGCATACAGGATAACAGCAAGTCAGTTTTCCTGACTCCAGCCGTCCTGGAAACCTATATTTTCAGGGCCCTGACAACATCTAGCAACTTGGAGTCCTCCAAGTCCCTAGTAGCCGCAGGTACCACAATAAGCTGGTTCAGGTGAAACGCTGACACCACCTTAGGGAGAAACTGGGGACGAGTCCGCAGCTCTGCCCTGTCCGAATGGACAATCAGATATGGGCTTTTGTGAGACAAAGCCGCCAATTCTGACACTCGCCTGGCCGAGGCCAGGGCCAACATCATGGTCACTTTCCATGTGAGATATTTCAAATCCACAGATTTGAGCGGTTTAAACCAATGTGATTTGAGGAATCCCAGAACTACGTTGAGATCCCACAGTGCCACTGGAGGCACAAAAGGGGGTTGTATATGCAGTACTCCCTTGACAAACTTCTGGACTTCAGGAACTGAAGCCAATTCTTTCTGGAAGAAAATCGACAGGGCCGAAATTTGAACCTTAATGGACCCCAATTTGAGGCCCATAGACACTCCTGTTTGCAGGAAATGCAGGAATCGACCGAGTTGAAATTTCTTCGTGGGGCCTTCCTGGCCTCACACCACGCAACATATTTTCGCCACATGTGGTGATAATGTTGTGCGGTCACCTCCTTCCTGGCTTTGACCAGGGTAGGAATGACCTCTTCCGGAATGCCTTTTTCCCTTAGGATCCGGCGTTCAACCGCCATGCCGTCAAACGCAGCCGCGGTAAGTCTTGGAACAGACATGGTACTTGCTGAAGCAAGTCCCTTCTTAGCGGCAGAGGCCATGAGTCCTCTGTGAGCATCTCTTGAAGTTCCGGGTACCAAGTCCTTCTTGGCCAATCCGGAGCCACGAGTATAGTTCTTACTCCTCTACGTCTTATAATTCTCAGTACCTTAGGTATGAGAAGCAGAGGAGGGAACACATACACCGACTGGTACACCCACGGTGTTACCAGAACGTCCACAGCTATTGCTTGAGGGTCTCTTGACCTGGCGCAATACCTGTCCAGTTTTTTGTTCAGGCTGGACGCCATCATGTTCACCTTTGGTCTTTCCCAACGGTTCACAATCATGTGGAAGACTTCCCGATGAAGTCCCCACTCTCCCGGGTGGAGGTCGTGCTGAGGAAGTCTGCTTCCCAGTTGTCCACTCCCGGAATGAACACTGCTGACAGTGCTATCACATGATTTTCCGCCCAGCGAAGAATCCTTACAGTTTCTGCCATTGCCCTCCTGCTTCTTGTGCCGCCCTGTCTGTTTACGTGGGCGACTGCCTTGATGTTGTCCCACTGGATCAATACCGGCTGACCTTGAAGCAGAGGTCTTGCTAAGCTTAGAGCATTGTAAATTGCTCTTAGCTCCAGTATATTTATGTGGAGAGAAGTCTCAAGACTTGATCACACTCCCTGGAAATTTTTTTCCTTGTGTGACTGCTCCCCAGCCTTTCAGGCTGGCATCCGTGGTCACCAGGACCCAGTCCTGAATGCCGAATCTGTGGCCCTTTAGTAGATGAGCACTCTGCAGCCACCACAGAAGAGACACCCTTGTCCTTGGAGACAGGGTTATCCGCTGATGCATCTGAAGATGCGATCCGGACCATTTTTCCAGCAGATCCCACTGAAAAGTTCTTGCGTGAAATCTGCCGAATGGAATCGCTTCGTAAGAAGCCACCATTTTTCCCAGGACCCTTGTGCAATGATGCACTGACACTTTTCCTGGTTTTAGGAGGTTCCTGACTAGCTCGGATAACTCCCTGGCTTTCTCCTCCGGGAGAAACACCTTTTTCTGGACTGTGTCCAGAATCATCCCTAGGAACAGCAGACGTGTCGTCGGAGACAGCTGCGATTTTGGAATATTTAGAATCCACCCGTGCTGTCGTAGAACTACTTGAGATAGTGCTACTCCGACCTCCAACTGTTCTCTGGACCTTGCCCTTATCAGGAGATCGTCCAAGTAAGGGATAATTAAGACGCCTTTTCTTTGAAGAAGAATCATCATTTCGGCCATTACCTTGGTAAAGACCCGGGGTGCCGTGGACAATCCAAACGGCAGCGTCTGAAACTGATAGTGACAGTTTTGTACCACGAACCTGAGGTACCCTTGGTGAGAAGGGCAAATTGGGACATGGAGGTAAGCATCCTTGATGTCCAGGGACACCATATAGTCCCCTTCTTCCTGGTTCGCTATCACTGCTCTGAGCAGAGGCGTATCTAGCACGGGGCGAGCAGGGCACGTGCCCTGGGCGCCATGGCAGCCCCAACAGAGGGGGGCGCCACCGGCACGGCCCACTCGCCCCATGCGTCAGGGATTCCGCCGGCGCTACCCGCGGCGGTTTCCCTGTCTCCCCGGCTGCTGTGCCTGTCACAATAGACAGGCAGCGGCAGCCAGGAGCCTCCCCCTACTCCCCCCTGCAAAGTGTACGCGATCGCGATCGCGGAGGTGCGCGCATGCGCGTGCGCGACCTCGGGGGGCGCGCGGCCCCTGAACAGCAGTGAGTGCAGCCTTGCAGGTGAGCGGGGTAATCTTCTTTATACTTCCCTGTCAGGACAGGGGGTGCGGGACATTTTGTGTGTGTGTGTGGGACAGTGTTCTTGTGGGACAGTGTGTGTGTGTTAATTGTGTGTGTGTCGGACAGTGTGCGTGTGTGTTGTGTGTGGGACAGTGCGTGTGTGTTAATTGTGTGTGTGTGTGTTAATTGTGTGTGTGTGTGTGTGTGACAGTGTGAGTGTGTTAATTGTGTGTGTGGGACAGTTTGAGTGTGTAAATTGTGTGTGTGTGTGGGACAGTGTGAGTGTGTATTAATTGTGTGTGTGTGGAACAGTGTGCGTGTGTTAATTGTGTGTGTGTGTGTGGGACAGTGAGTGTGTTCATTGTGTGTGTGTGTGGGACAGTGCGTGTTTGTTAATTGTGTGTGTGGGACAGTGTGTGTTATTTGTGTGTGTGGGACAGTGTGCGTGCGTGTGTGTTAATTGTGTGTGTGTGTGGGACAGTGTGCGTGTGTTAATTGTGTGTGTGTTAATTGTCCCGGCGGTTATTGGCGTCTGTAGTGTGCGCCCCGTCCACCTCCGCTGCCGCTGACAGGAGCGGCGGTGTGCGGCTCTCCCCCTCCCTCGCCGGCTCCGTCCTCCCGTCGTGGCCCTGCAGTGTGTGCCGGTCTCCCCAGCAGCAGCAGGTTAGTCTCTCTCTCCCCCCCCCCCCATTCCTCCTCCTCCTCCCCTCTCTCTCTCTCTCTCTCTCTCTCTCTCTCTCTCTCTCTCTCTCTCTCTCTCTCCTCCTGTGGATTGAAGTTTGTAAGTATCATTTTCATTTTCACAGGTACCCCTATTGGATTCTACTGGACAAGTGGACGTGACCAGCGTGGGATGTAGGTAAGTAATCTGTCTCTTATTTTTACAGGTACCCCTATTGGACAAGTGGACGTGACCGGCGTGGGATGTAGGTAAGTAATCTGTCTCTCATTTTTACAGATTCCCCTACTGGATTCTACTGACAAGTGGACGTGATTGGCGTGGGATGTTGGTAAGTAATCTGTCTCTCATTTTTACAGGTACCCCTATTGAATTCTACTGGACAAGTGGACGTGATCGGCGTGGGATGTAGGTAAGTAATCTGTCTCTCATTTTTACAGGTACCCCTATTGAATTCTACTGGACAAGTGGACGTGATCGGCGTGGGATGTAGGTAAGTAATCTGTCTCTCATTTTTACAGGTACCCCTATTGAATTCTACTGGACAAGTGGACGTGACCAGCGTGGGATGTAGGTAAGTAATCTGTCTCTCTATTTTACAGGTACCCCTATTGGATTCTACTGGACAAGTGGACGTGACCGGCGTGGGATGTAGGTAAGTAATCTGTCTCTATTTTACAGGTACCCCTATTGGATTCTACTGGACAAGTGGACGTGACCGGCGTGGGATGTAGGTAAGTAATCTGTCTCTCATTTTCACAGGTACCCCTATTGGATTCTACTGGACAAGTGGACGTGACCAGCGTGGGATGTAGGTAAGTAATCTGTCTCTCATTTTTACAGATTCCCCTACTGAATTCTACTGACAAGTGGACGTGATCAGCGTGGGATGTAGGTAAGTAATCTGTCTCTCATTTTTACAGGTACCCCTATTGGATTCTACTGGACAAGTGGACGTGACCGGCGTGGGATGTAGGTAAGTAATCTGTCTCTCATTTTTACAGATTCCCCTACTGAATTCTACTGACAAGTGGACGTGACCGGCGTGGGATGTAGGTAAGTAATCTGTCTCTCATTTTTACAGATTCCCCTACTGAATTCTACTGACAAGTGGACGTGACCGGCGTGGGATGTAGGTAAGTAATCTGTCTCTCATTTTTACAGATTCCCCTACTGAATTCTACTGACAAGTGGACGTGATCGGCGTGGGATGTAGGTAAGTAATCTGTCTCTCATTTTTACAGGTACCCCTACTGGATTCTACTGGACAAGTGGACGTGACCGGCGTGGGATGTAGGTAAGTAATGTGTCTCTCATTTTTACAGATTCCCCTACTGGATTCTACTGGACAAGTGGACGTGATTGGCGTGGGATGTAGGTAAGTAATGTGTCTCTCATTTTTACAGCTACCCCTACTGGATTCTACTGGACAAGTGGACGTGACCGGCGTGGGATGTAGGTAAGTAATCTGTCTCTCATTTTTACAGATTCCCCTACTGGATTCTACTGGACAAGTGGACGTGATTGGCGTGGGATGTAGGTAAGTAATGTGTCTCTCATTTTTACAGCTACCCCTATTATATTCTACTGGACAAGTGGACGTGACCGGCGTGGGATATAGGTAAGTATGTGTGAGTGTGTCAGTGTGCTTTAATAAATTTTTACCGGTGTGTGAGTTGTGTTTTTATTTGGGTATTTTTTCTGTTGTAGAACTACAGGTACCGGCGGGCCCGTTATTTCCCTGCATGTTGGTACTTGAGGTTCTCCAAGTACCAGCAAGCGGGGGAGGCTTTCTGGGCCTTGTAGTTCCACAACAAAAAACAATATTCTTTTTTTACTTACATGGTTATCAGCCTCCCATCCACAGCCCACGGATGGGGGGGACAGCCTCGGGCTTCACCCCTGGCCCTTGGGTGCCTGGAGGGGGGGTGACCCCTTGATTTAAGGGGTCCCCACTCCTCCAGGGAACCCCGGCCAGTGGTGACTAGTTGGGGGGGGTAATGCCACGGCCGCAGGGACCTACATAAATGTGTCCCCCGGCTGTGGCATTATGTCCCTGGCTAGTGGAGCCTGGTGCTGGTTTTAAAAATACGGGGGGACCCCTACATCTTTTGTCCCCCGTATTTTTGGAACCAGGACCGGACTAAGAGCCCGATGCTGGTTGTCTAAATACGGGGAACCCCTGTCCAATTTTTTCCCAGTATTTAAACAACCAGGACCGGCTCAAAGAGCCCGAGGCTGGTTATACTTAGGAGGGGGACCTCACGCAGTTTTTTTTTTTACATTTTTAACCCATTCAGACCCTTCTCCATTAAGTTAATGGAAACCCTGGACAACAAAATTGCATTCATGTCCTCCCACTCCCTTCCCAGTCCCAAACACTAATTATTAATTTTTTCTATAAAAATGTACAATATATCACAAGTATGATGAGCAGGCATGCAGCGGGCATTGGCGGCTTTGGACTGAGTTGCAAATTAGTGGCGGAGGGCTGGGTCAGTTGATGGTGGGCGAGTTTGTAAGCCATTGGTGGTGGCAGCGGGCATCGGCTCAGAAGCAGTGGCGGGCATTGGCTCGGTGGCGGTAGGGGTCATCGGCAGGATTCGGCGGACATTATGGCTGTAGTGCCTCACCGCACGCCACTGACCTCACCGCATGCCACTGGTGTGTGGGACAGTGTGCGTGTGTGTTAATTGTGTGTGTGGGACAGTGTGAGTGTGTGTTAATTGTGTGTGTGTGGAACAGTGTCAGTGTGTGTAAATTTTTGCAGTCCAGTGTGTGTGTGGGGGAGAGGAAAGTATGAGAATGTGTGTGTGTAGTCTGAGTGGGTGTGTGTAGGATTTGGGGGTGGCAAGTCTGTGTGTGTGTAATCAGTGTGTGTGGGATGTACTAATGGCCATTTACCGAAGACAGATATGTATTAAACCACGGGCACTGAGATGCCCTTCTCACTCACCATCCAGCTGGGTGGGCGAGCCGGGCGGGTGGAAAGCCAGCAGCAGGGGCAGCATGCCGGATATCAGCAGCCGAGGGTGGGGGCTGTAATGCACGTGTGGAGCCCAAAGCCGGAGATCAGCACCATGCTGACCGGCAATAAGCAGCTTCTGCTTCCGCGTTCAACATGCTGCTGATCTCCGGCTTTGGGCTACGCAGGGTTCGGGGGATGGGTGTCCTCTGCCGGTGTACTGCAGCTCCGGGGGTGCGGGCTCCGGAGGCTTTCAGCACTGTTGAATATCCAGCTGCCTCAAGTATGTACAGCCCGCACCCTCTGCTGCTGATATCCGGCATGCTGCTGCTGGCTGTCCCCCCGCCCGGCTCGGCCACACAGCTGTATGGTGAGAAGGGCATCTCAGTTCCTGAGGTTTAACACATATGCCTCAGAAAATGGCCTCTGCGGTAAACGATACTAATGCTTACCATGACAGTAACAGCGGGGAGGAAGGCGCACATCGGGATCCTGCAGCATGAACCCCTTCGGAGCGCAGCAGGCCACACTGAAAAGGGTGCATACCCAGTGCGGTGCTCTGCATCCCGGGTGGTGCCGAAGATGTGGAGTGTCGGAGGTGGCAGAAGCGCCGCAGCTTGGGGTGAGAAACCGCTGCAGCCCTTCCGCTGCTAAACTCTGCAATTAGTCTATTAAGGGGGTGTGCTCCCCTCATCATAGTGCCCCACAGGCCATGTTAATTCTGGGGGTAGGATCCCCTAACTCTATAATGGGAATTTTGGCTCATATCATGTGCTGTAACGTGAATTTTGGCTCATACCGTGTGCTATAATGTGAATTTCGGCTCATACTATGTGGGGTAATGTGAATTTTGGCTCATTCCGTGTGCTGTAATGTGAATTTCGGCTCATACCGTGTGCTGTAATGTGAATTTCGGCTCATACCATGTGGGGTAATGTGAATTTTGGCTCATACCATGTGGAGTAATGTGAATTTTGGCTCATACCGTGTGCTCTAATGTGAATTTCGGCTCATACCGTGTGCTATAATGTGAATTTTGGCTCATACCATGTGGGGTAATGTGAATTTCGGCTCATACTGTGTGCTATAATGTGAATTTCGGCTCATGCCGTGTGGGGCAATGTGAATTTCGGCTCATACTGTGTGCTATAATGTGAATTTCGTCTCATACCGTGTGCTATAATGTCAAAGGGGCACCAGTACTAGATAGTATAAGGGGTCCTACTACACTGAAGGACACGCCCCTTTTGAGTGACCACGCCCCTTTTCCGGAGCGCGCGCGCCTTCGGCGCGCGCATAATTGCTATCTGCTCTCTTACATTCCACCTTCAAAAATTCAACTTCGACCACTGCACCTACATACACATACATACACACCCTGACATCTTTATATGCAGTGACACCGGTGGCGTCTGCACATACTTTCCTTTTGTTTTGTTTTTTTATTATCATTTTATTTAATTTACTATTTTTATAAAAAAAAAATTATTTTTATTTTTGGGGGGGGGGGGGGGGGCGCCATTATTGATCTTGCCCTGGGCTCCAAAAACCCTAGTTACGCCTCTGGCTCTGAGTGACTCCATCTTGATTTGAACCTTTTTATGTAAGTGTTCAAATATTTCAGATTTAGAATAGGTCTCACCGAGCCGTCTGGCTTCAGTACCACAATATAGTGTGGAATAATACCCCTTTACTTGTTGTAGGAGGGGTACTTTGATTATCACCTGCTGGGAATACAGCTTGTGAATTGTTTCCAATACTGCCTCCCTGTCGGAGGGAGACGTTGGTAAAGCAGACTTCAGGAACCTGCAAGGGGGAGACATCTCGAATTTCCAATCTGTACCCCTGGGATACTAGTTGTAGGATCCAGGGGTCCACTTGCGAGTGAGCCCACTGCGCGCTGAAACTCTTGAGACGACCCCCCACCGCACCTGAGTCCGCTTGTACGGCCCCAGCGTCATGCTGAGGACTTGGCAAAAGCGGTGGAGGGCTTCTGTTCCTGGGAATGGGCTGCCTGCTGCAGTCTTCTTCCCTTTCCTCTATCCCTGGGCAGATATGACTGGCCTTTTGCCTGCTTGCCCTTATGGGGACGAAAGGACTGAGGCTGAAAAGACGGTGTCTTTTTCTGCTGAGATGTGACTTGGGGTAAAAAAGGTGGATTTTCCAGCTGTTGCCGTGGCCACCAGGTCCGATGGACCGACCCCAAATAACTCCTCCCCTTTATACGGCAATACTTCCATGTGCCGTTTGGAATCTGCATCACCTGACCACTGTCGTGTCCATAAACATCTTCTGGCAGATATGGACATCGCACTTACTCTTGATGCCAGAGTGCTCTATAGTCAATAAAATACTGTCCCTGTCAAGGGTATCAATATTTTCAGTCAGGGAATCCGACCAAGCCACCCCAGCGCTGCACATCCAGGCTGAGGCGATCGCTGGTCGCAGTATAACACCAGTATGTGTGTATATACTTTTTAGGATATTTTCCAGCCTCCTATCAGCTGGCTCCTTGAGGGCGGCCGTATCTGGAGACGGTAACGCCACTTGTTTTGATAAGCGTGTGAGCGCCTTATCCACCCTAAGGGGTGTTTCCCAACGCGCCCTAACTTGTGGCGGGAAAGGGTATAACGCCAATAATTTTCTATCGGGGGAAACCCACGCATCATCACACACTTCATTTAATTTATCTGATTCAGGAAAAACTACAGGTAGTTTTTTCACACCCCACATAATACCCTCTTTTGTGGTACTTGTAGTATCAGAAATATGTAACACCTCCTTCATTGCCCTTAACATGTAACGTGTGGCCCAAATGGAAAATACGTTTGTTTCTTCACCGTCGACACTGGAGTCAGTGTCCGTGTCTGTGTCTGTGTCGACCGACTGAGGTAAATGGGCGTTTTAAAGCCCCTGACGGTGTTTGAGACGCCTGGACAGGTACTAATTGGTTTGCCGGCCGTCTCATGTCGTCAACCGACCTTGCAGCGTGTTGACATTATCACGTAATTCCCTAAATAAGCCATCCATTCCGGTGTCGACTCCCTAGAGAGTGACATCACCATTACAGGCAATTGCTCCGCCTCCTCACCAACATCGTCCTCATACATGTCGACACACACGTACCGACACACAGCACACACACAGGGAATGCTCTGATAGAGGACAGGACCCCACTAGCCCTTTGGGGAGACAGAGGGAGAGTTTGCCAGCACACACCAAAACGCTATATTATACAGGGACAACCTTATATAAGTGTTTTCCCTTATAGCATCTTAATATATAATATCGCCAAATAAGTGCCCCCCCTCTCTGTTTTAACCCTGTTTCTGTAGTGCAGTGCAGGGGAGAGCCTGGGAGCCTTCCTAGCAGCGGAGCTGTGTAGGAAAATGGCGCTGTGTGCTGAGGAGAATAGGCCCCGCCCCCTTTTCGGCGGGCTTCTTCTCCCGTTTTTCTGACAACCTGGCAGGGGTTAAATACATCCATATAGCCCCAGGGGCTATATGTGATGTATTTTTAGCCAGCATAGGTACTTTCATTGCTGCCCAGGGCGCCCCCCCAAGCGCCCTGCACCCTCAGTGACCGTTGGTGTGAAGTGTGCTGAGAGCAATGGCGCACAGCTGCAGTGCTGTGCGCTACCTCATGAAGACTGAGAAGTCTTCAGCCGCCGATTTCTGGACCTCTTCTCTCTTCAGCATCTGCAAGGGGGTCGGCGGCGCGGCTCCGGTGACCCATCCAGGCTGTACCTGTGATCGTCCCTCTGGAGCTAGTGTCCAGTAGCCTAAGAAGCCAATCCATCCTGCACGCAGGTGAGTTCACTTCTTCTCCCCTAAGTCCCTCGTTGCAGTGAGCCTGTTGCCAGCAGGACTCACTGAAAATAAAAAACCTAACAAAACTTTTACTCTAAGCAGCTCTTTAGGAGAGCCACCTAGATTGCACCCTTCTCGGCCGGGCACAAAAACCTAACTGAGGCTTGGAGGAGGGTCATAGGGGGAGGAGCCAGTGCACACCACCTGATCCTAAAGCTTTTACTTTTGTGCCCTGTCTCCTGCGGAGCCGCTACTCCCCATGGTCCTGACGGAGTCCCCAGCATCCACTTAGGACGTCAGAGAAATAATTGTGTGTTAACGTAAATTCCAATAATTTAATAAAGAAACCCACATCAGGGCCCGTGTATACCGCACTATTGGAAATAAGTTTATATACCGCTGCCAATCCCAAATCGTGTGGTATACACGTGTATAGACTGGTAACATCTATACTTGCCATAACCAAGCCTTCAGGTATTGTGGTAATTTCAGCAAAATTTCTTAATAATGAAGAAGTGTCCTTCAGGTGTGTATCAGTGTGTTGAATAACTGGTTGGAGATAAAAATCCAAAAAGCTAGAGACCGGCTCACACAGCGACCCCTGGGCGGAAATAATAGGTCTACCAGGGGGCCGCTGTGGGTCCTTGTGCAATTTAGGGATGGTGTAAAAAACAGGGACAGTCGGTGCTGTCTTACACAAGAAGGCTTTGGTGTCACAATCAATAATGCCCTTGCTAACTCCATCCTGTACTAAATGGCATAGCTCTTTCTTAAATCTATCCGTAGGGTCCACTGTTAATTTACAAGTATTCACATACACAGGCGTTGTAGGGAGGTCATACAGGCACGTGGAGGCCACACACACTACTGAGCCTCATTTCGACTTGTTTTAAGGACATTACATCAAAGTTGGATCAGCCTGTAGTGTGTTTTCCCACTTTAATTTTGAGGGTGACTCCAAATACAGACCTCCATGGGTTAATAAATTTGATTTCCATTGATAATTTTTGTGTGATTTTGTTGTCAGCACATTCAACTATGTAAAGAACAAAGTATTTAATAAGAATATTTCATTCATTCAGATCTAGGATGTGTTATTTTAGTGTTCCCTTTATTTTTTTGAGCAGTGTATGTATATATATATATATATATATATATATAATGTGTGTGTTTGTGACATACAGTACATGTGTATAGCTGTGTATGTATGTCTGTATGTATGCATGCATATATATGAGTGTGTGTGTGTGTATATATATATATATATATATATATATACTTTAGAGAATGTCTGCACACACAATTCCTATAGCAGCTTGTTGAGGTGTCACCAAATCTTCATGTTTAGAGAAAAGCAATCCTCTGGCATGAGTATTTATAACCGTTCAAAAGTGCACTCACCAAATCAATATAGCTTCATCAGAGTTTTATTTGTGGCAAATAGGCATAGACATCATTCCGACGTTTCGGTCCCCCCTTGGGACCTTTGTCAAGGTTCAGGTGCTATGTACAAACTGCCCCCCTATATACCCCCACCCCCCATAAAACATAAAGCGATCCCAAAAACATGACATGAATCGGGATCCACTATTACCAAACAAACCTGGACAAACAATTCATATGCATAGATAAATCTACCAGATATAATTGGTCCATTTCCAGCTCTTACCAGCAACTACAGAAATCTCTCAGATCTCACCTGTAAAATCATATACACGCGCGTCCCGCTGGTGGAACGCACGCAACCGGAAGTAAGCCGAGCGGTGAACCGCATGGTACTTCCTGCAGTGTCATCAACAGAGGGGGGAGGCATCATGCTCTCACCAAAATGCCTTCCCCCTACAACATATCACCACAGGACAATAGTCCACATGTGCAAATGTATTACTTATTAAGCAGCACATCTATCGATAAGTGCATTAACTAATCCTGATATAATTTATCTATGCATATGAATTGTTTGTCCAGGTTTGTTTGGTAATAGTGGATCCCGATTCATGTCATGTTTTTGGGATCGCTATATGTTTTATGGGGGGTGGGGGTATATAGGGGGGCAGTTTGTACATACAATATACCAAAAAAAAAATGTTTAAATTTAAAATAAATTCCCTAGGGGAAATATGGAAAATATCAACTGCATGGGACCAGAGATGGCTGGTCAAGGAAGAAAATTTTTTGGTATATTGTATGTGGTGCATTGGGCAATTAGGTTTTCGATACTGTCCCACATGTGTCTATGGTCTATAATTGGGGTATAATTAATATTTTGTTTCATTGTTAATTATAAGTGGTTCCTCTATACCCGTTGTGGAGTGATGTCTCAGTCTGGTTCCGCAAGCTTTGATGAGGGTTTATTATTTGCGGCTGAAAACCAGTTAGTATCACTAACGGATGATGACGCTGAAAAGGTGTATTTTCATCACTTTGAGTTCACTAGTTCACCAGCAGAAAAACCTATTGATTTGTTCCATAGGATATTACGTTTGAAACGTAGGGAAGTTGAACTTACACTTCACGGCCAATTCCTTTCGGAATACCACCGGTCCAAACGGATACCACGTGGATTTCGGGTAAATAACACTCCCACCATTGGCAGAACGAATGCAGCATTCTGTAGCAAATGGTGTGGAGTGTTAAATAAATGTTCGCTTGACCTTATTCTATTGGTGATAGAGGAGGTAGGGATAGAATTGGTCAAAATCCGGGAAGAAATTGAGAAATTTGAAAAAAATCACCAACAGACCCTGAAAACTGACAAGTCTGATACCTGGTGTGACAAATTACAATCCCAGTTGGATGTCTTTAGAGATCAACTGGTGACGTTTAAGAGGAAAAAATTGCAGACTGTCAACCAGGATTACACCACCCACCAAGTGTATAGATGGCTAACTGGTGGACCAGGCAGTACTAGACGTTTTAGACAAAATAGACCCCGTCCATTTAGAACCCAGCAGACTAGTGACTCCTCGACCTCGCATTCAGCTTCAGATTCTGAATCCAGGGGAGCCCGACCACCCAGTGGTTTTTTAGGGAGGGGTACACGAACACCCCCTATAAGAGACCCGGAAGATCTAGAAGACCCCACCCCAGGAGAGGCAGTTTCAAAAAGAAGAGCGAGAAGGAAGAAGGATTAGATACTATATTTAATCTATCTGATTATGTCTTGAATAAAGGGGAGATGTCACTATTGTCTCTAGGCCTATCTTTTGTACTGACCTCCAGACATGATGATTTTAACCTAGCGGTTGACCATTATAAGTTTGGACGGAAATTGAGACTACGTGAGATTTTTGGTGATAAAATTACAAAAGAGGTGGGAGAAACAGTTGATCAAAAAATACTAAAAAAACCGAGTTTGTTTGACCCCCCTTCTTCTAGTCCCAGCATCCGTACGTTTTTAAGGATGACGGAAAATGATTTCAAAATGAATACCTCTAAAGGATTCGCTAATTTGACGCCTGACCAACGCGCAGCCTTAACATCATTGAGAAATAATGACAAAATAGTCGTTCGGCCCGCCGATAAAGGCGGAGCCGTGGTCATTCAGAATTTTGTGGACTATGACGCTGAGGTCAGACGCCAACTTGCGGATCCTAAGACTTACTCTAAATGTGGATGTAACCCCATGCCTCTTGTAAAAAGAAGGGTTGACTTGTTGATTGATCGATCAGTGAACGTGGGTTGGTTAAATGAGCAGATCGCATCCTTCCTGAAAGTTGACTTTCCAATCTGCCCTATGCTCTACACTCTCCCTAAGGTCCATAAGTCGATGATCAATCCGCCTGGTAGGCCTATTATTTCGGCCAAGGGGTCCCTTTTACAACCCCTTGCCATGTTTGTTGATGGTTTTTTACAAGAACTAATACCATCTATACCGAGTTATCTCAAAGACACAGGTGATTTTTTGACCAAGATTATGGACCTTGGGGAGATTAAGGGAGACGTGTTACTTGCAACACTTGATGTATCATCGTTGTATACTATCATTCCCCACAGTAAGGGTCTTGAGGCCGTGAAGAATCTATTAGTCTCATCTGATATAATCACTGTCCCCATAGACTGTATTTTGGAATTCCTAGAGATTATTTTGACAAACAATCACTTTATGTACCAAGGGGAGTACTACATGCAGTGTTCGGGGACAGCTATGGGCTCGAATGTGGCCCCTATGTACGCAGGTATATTTATGCATGAGTATGAGACTACTAACATCATGCCGAGCTATGGGAATAAAATTATATACTATAGACGTTTCATAGATGATGTTTTTTTGTTGTGGGACGGTACCGAATTAGAATTCAATGATATGCTAGAACATCTAAATAATCTGGATTCCACTGTACGATTTATGGGACATTCAGACTCCAATTCCATTAATTTTTTGGACTTGACCATCTTTAGGAATGGTACTCACCTGGGTACGACTCTATATAGAAAAGAAACAGATCGCAACACGATCCTGCATGCTACGAGCAATCATCCACCATCTTTAAGAGCTAGTTTGCCGATCTCGCAATTTATGCGGGTCCTGAGAAACAACACTGATCCAACGATTGCAGAGGAACAGATTGTAGAAATGAAAACTCGTTTTATTCAGAGGGGGTATAGTATGAGCACTATCAACAGGTGTCTGGATAAGGCTCGATCAAGAATGGTGATGGCCAAACCGACCAAGGAGCCGCGGATGATATATGTCACACAGTTTGATGCAAAATCGCCTGCTGTCAGAGCATCAATAAGGAAGCATTGGCCTATATTGAACTCAGATCCAAAGTTCAAAAATTCTCTTGCACATCCACCCATGCTGGCCTATAGGCGTGGGCGTAATTTGAAGCAACTATTGATGCATCCAGCTAGACAAGTGTCTGGCCCTGAGAACAACTGGCTGAATAGGACAAGAAAAGGTTGCTTCAAATGCCTGGGCTGTGTGACATTTCGCTCAATGCTGGTCAGTGAGAAATTTCCACACCCACTAAGTGGACAACCGATTACTATTCGGCACCGATTGCATTGTCAGATGGACCATGTTATCTACATGCTACTGTGCCCGTGCGGGCTTCCATATGTGGGGATGACCACTTGTTCATTCAGAGAGCGGATGGCTAGCCATCGCAGTTCAATCCATCAAGCGTTGCAAACAGGCCGTACGGATAAACCGGTGGCTCAGCACTTTTTAAATGAGGGACACCAAGTGGCATCACTTAAGTGCAGGATCATTGATTGGGTCCCGGTTCCCAAGAGAGGGGGTGATCGATCCCTCCTCCTAAAAAAATTGGAAGCAAGGTGGATACATAGATTGGGTTCAGTGACCCCAAATGGACTGAATGAGTCAAACCCATTAAACGTTTTTTTACGATGAGAGATTTTTTGGAAATCCAGTAGGTGATTTTTTGCCCGATGCATTCCACATGCATTATTGATTGTTTATTGTTTGTTTTTGCTTGTCAGGTGTTTATTTATATGTTATTTGAGCCATGTTTGGCTCATTTTAATTGTGGTGTTTGATCCTCTGGGTGCAGTGGAGGAGAGACGGAATGGCCGCATTAAGTCATAATTAATTATGCCCTGATTGGGTTATTTACCTGCGTTGGGTCGCTGTCGCTCTTCCACTGCATCTTGTTGATCTACTACTATATACTATGTATAGAGTTGTTGGTTATTTGTGGGGAATGTTTTTAACTGCACTGCCTGGCTCTTTTACCCTCGTCAATACAATAGATATATACATGGCCATAAACGCATTGACATACTCATATACTTGTTATTGATGGATGGGGAAGATCAATTTTGTTGTATGGATTTGGTAGCCTGCTTTTGAATAATGAGTTACACTAGTTCTGTTTAGCTTACGCTCCGTCCGTTGGACTGAGCGCCTCATTTCCTGTTTGCGTTCCACTCGGCATGCGGACACTTCCGGACGGATGACGCTTGCGTTCCATACACCGGAAGTGCTCGGTGTTGGGACGCGATGGACTTTAGAGTCTTGTTAACATATCTTTGGCGCATTCAATTTGTTTAAACAGATAGGCAGACCTGCTGATCGGGATTATGGCAACAATACATGACCTCCTGAGAGTTGCTAATTAATTATGATATAATTAGTGTCCCACCTTGATGACATCATAGGTTTTTGGCGCCTTTTTGAACCATGAGGGTATTTAGAGCCAGTCAGGCAGGACCAGCGTGACTGCTGGATGCTTGGAGTTTTGTTCCTTTCTTATTGGAAGTTGCTATTTGATGTGCAGTGCCTCCTGAGGAAGGCCCGTGGAGGGCCGAAAGCGCTTGAGGAAAACTTTGCTATCACGCTGAAATATGTAACGTATATTACAAATAAAATGAATTGATATATTTACAAAAGTCTGGAGAGTGCCCCCTCTGAATTTTATATATATATATATATATATATATATATATATATATATATATATAAATATATATATATATATATATATGATATTTTTGTAGTGTGGGGCGATCGGTGGAGCTGTACATTGATGTGTCCATAATGAAGCTGTAAAAAGGCCGCTGATATTTCATATATAATATATCTGAGGTTGTATTCTATAATAGTTCTCAGTTAGTGCCTTCTATTTATTTTTCACTTTATTTTTATTTTTTTATTTTTTACTATTATTTCTTTATTACTTTTCTGGTCATATTTTCAGCTCATAACCATTGTTTGTTTACTACTATATTGAATTATATGTGATTATATCAGGATTAGTTAATGCACTTATCGATAGATGTGCTGCTTAATAAGTAATACATTTGCACATGTAGACTATTGTCCTGTGGTGATATGTTGTAGGGGGAAGGCATTTTGGTGAGAGCATGATGCCTCCCCCCTCTGTTGATGACACTGCAGGAAGTACCATGCGGTTCACCGCTCGGCTTACTTCCGGTTGCGTGCGTTCCACCAGCGGGACGCGCGTGTATATGATTTTACAGGTGAGATCTGAGAGATTTCTGTAGTTGCTGGTAAGAGCTGGAAATGGACCAATTATATCTGGTAGATTTATCTATGCATATGAATTGTTTGTCCAGGTTTGTTTGGTAATAGTGGATCCCGATTCATGTCATGTTTTTGGGATCGCTATATGTTTTATGGGGGGTGGGGGTATATAGGGGGGCAGTTTGTACATAGCACCTGAACCTTGACAAAGGTCCCAAGGGGGGACCGAAACGTCGGAATGATGTCTATGCCTATTTGACACTCATAAAACTCTGATGAAGCTATATTGGTTTGGTGAGTGCACTTTTGAACTGTTGAACTGTTATATATATATATATATATATATATATATATATAAAAAGTGGCACTCCTCAATACTTAAAACAACCGGTTAAACAGTTAAACAAACAAAAAAGCGGTGCCCTCCAGTTCAGGCTGTACTGATGTGTACAGCGTAATACAATGTTAATATGCGGCGGCACTCGAAATAAATAGACCAGGCAGGTTTTAGTTAACCAACGTTTCAATGCTCAGACAGCGGCATTTTCATCAGGGTGTAAAACCTTGCACCCTGACGAACATGTCGCTGTCTAAGCATTGAAACGTTGGTTAACTTAAACCTGCCTGGTCTATTTATTTTGAGTGCCGCCGCATATGGACTATACATATACACACACGCACACAGAGGAGTGCCAACATTACTGTGTGTGTGTGAAATAAATAAATAAATATATGTGTGTGTGTGTGTGTGTGTATGTATGTTTGTATGTATGTATATATATATATATATATATATACTGTGTATATATATATATATATATATATACACAGTATATATATATATATATATATATTAAAAAACGGGGGGGTTGAAGGATATATAGCGACCCAGGTGTCAGTATAATAAGTATATAGTTGCCAATTATAGTAATATAAAAAGGTATTTTATTCACGTATAATTAAAAATACAAGAAACATCTAAAAAAAAAAAAAAAATATATATATATATATATACACAGGTTGAGTATCCCTTATCCAAAATGCTTGGGACCAGAGGTATTTTGGATATGGAATTTTTCCGTATTTTGGAATAATTGCATACCATAATATGATATCATGGCGATAGGACCCAAGTCTAAGCACAGAATGCATTTATGTTTCATATACACCTTATACACACATCCTGAACGTAATTTTAGACAATATTTTTTATAACTTTGTGCATTAAACAAAGTGTGTGTACATTCACACAATTCATTTATGATTCATATACACCTTATACACACAGCCTGAAGGTCATTTAATACAATTTTTTTAATAACTGTATAGTAAACAAAGTTTGTGTACATTGAGCCATCAGAAAACAAAGGTTTCACCATCTCACTCTCACTCAAAAAAGTCCGTATTTCGGAATATTCCGTATTTTGGAATATTTGGATATGGGATACTCAACCTGTATATATATATAAAATGTGTTATGGAAACCCCCCCTGATAAATCCTGAGTTTGCCCCTGATTGCGAATGAAAAGCCTCACTAGATCTTGTGTAAAACTGCATCGGCTGTTGTGAAAGTACGTCGCGCGTGCACATTGCACCGCATACGCATGCGCAGAAGTGCCGCTTTTTCACTTAATCGCTGCTCTGCAAACATTTTTATATAGCGATCAACTCGGAATGACCCCCTATATTCAAAAACAAGGAACATTGGAGCTAAGGGTTGGTCTATGGCTACACAGACTGAACATAGTAGTAGCGACTCAGACATCATGTTTTTGTACGTACAAGCTCTCAGCCGTCAGCAGATAAACACCCCGAAACCAGCGATGGCACGCCTACGTTTTCTCAACCACTCCTCATTAACACCTCCAAACGGTTACTTCCTGTCAATCATTTTGCAATGAAATCCTCATTGTTAGTGAGAGCACAGTCATAGGTGTGCGCAGGGGGGGTTCCTGGTGCGCACAGGCACCCCCTAATGTCTGGTTCCCCGATCTCACATGACTGATGCAGCGATCGCCAAGCAGGCTGATTACTGTCACCTCTGTCTACCCTGTCAGGACTGCATTACTGACCGGATGCCTGGGTTAATCAAGGATGCCACCGCCCACCCGCCACATGCCCACCTCTCTCCTTCTATGCTATGCCAACGTCAGACACTGAGGAGCAGCATGCAGCCAGCATTCCTCCTAGGAAGACAAATTCAAAACTGGCAGGCGGCCGGCAGCAGCATTGACACGTCATTCGTTTTTCCAGCAGCAGCAGTACTAGTCTGCGACTGTCAGTGTCAGTGAGTGACTGACTTGTAAGTAAGCTGCTGCTGCAGCTTGCAGGGGAAAGAGAGGGGTAGCCAGACCAGGCTGAGGAGGAGCAGTGTAATTGCAGTGAGTGCCATCAGGGGTGTTTGTTTGGTGCACACCACAACATCTGACAATGTATCTGCTTTATTAGGATTGGCACAAGGGTGGATATGTTATATTGCGTTGATGTCAATAGATGGTGCTAACACGCCTAAAAGGTGGTGCTAGACACACCCCTCCGATGGTGCACCCCCTAATAAAATGTGCTGCGCACGCCTATGAGCACAGTGGTACCTTTGCGCATACCTGGAAGTCTGCCAATAGTTGCTCCATTGTGTGAAAATCGGCCTTTGTGTACAAACATAACAGGTCCAAATTTCATGATTTTAGATGTTTTTAGCACTTGTAAAAGAAATCAAGAAACACTTGTTGATTTGCCACATCTCTAATAAAAAGGGACCCAAACATGTGGGCCACTGTGGCTGTAGGAATTATGGGCATCATTCAGAAATGGAGGCAGTGCATATTGCTCCTGCGTCTTTGCACCCCCCCCCCCCCCCCCCCCACCCACCAAATTTCCAGTATACAGCTACTCCTGTGTATAATTCCCACACGAGCCCTTGGGCTCCTGATCTATTTACCTCACGCATATCCTTGCTATAATGGGTGTATGGTGCATGGTGCACAACAGCCAATGGGTCAAGGGGGGATCTGTGACATTCACCTTGCAGCTTGATTGTACCTTGCTGTGTGCCTTCCCAAAAGATGGCCGTCCCTCCCACGCTGCATGGTGGGAGGGACGGAGTGAGGGAGGGGGCTGCTGCACACAGTTCCACCAAGCATTAATATGCTTCTGCATAGAATATGTGTGATCCTAAAAACAGAGCATAAAATAAAGTCTGAAATCAGTGAGAAATGATAAAAGTAGAATAACAAATGTAACTATCTACTCTAGTATTTAAAGAAAAAATAAACAAGAACATAACAGCTATAAATATAGTTAGAAAATGTATCTATTTAAATGTTTCTAAACATGTTAGATCACTGGTCACTTAGATGCTTGCAACTCCATGATGGGACATATTTATTTCTTATTGCACAACCTCAGTTATAAAGAGAAAGAATGGTATTTTCAAAGTCTATTTCATATTCTAGGCTTCCCCTTGGTAAGCAGAAATTCAAAAGCAGACATTCTTTAGCAACTGAAAGTACCACAGCTCCTGTAATCAGTGCAGTATTTCTGCAAACTGTCACAAATGCAGTAAGGATTTACGTGGTAATATACTTGCTGCAGACAGTGCTGGAATGAATAAAAAAAAAAAAAAAGCTGAGTTTCTATCTCAACACTAAGGAACTATTTATTATCAATCAAAAAAAAAATGGTGTAATTTTTAACCTTATTCACCAAGCATCTCCTTGGCAAAACCATGATGCAATGCAGGGAAGAGGGTATATATGAAATGAGGAAACAGATTTTTTCAATTATATTTGATAGTAGTGTAAATTAATTGATATATTATTATAGGCCGAGACAGAACTCTGGGAGGCAATGGAGTCAGCTGCCACCGGGCTACTCTCCTGAAGGGGGCACCACTCCTCAGGAATGCCACCACCAATAGTGGGGGACTGGAGTCCTGGCAGGCAGTTGCAGCCACTGGCAGACACGTATTACCACCCGCCCCCACCCTCATGCCCCCCATTGTCGTGGATTGGGGTCTTTTCTCAAAGGAGATTAGCACCAAAACTTCTGCTGTCTCCATAGGGTTTATTAGAGCTAGTACAGTCCGCGTTTCTAAAAGTAGGTGGCCGCGCGCAACTCTTATGTGCAATAAAAAGTGCTGTGCCTAACCTGCCAGTGGAACCCAGGCAAGACCCCCTGCCCCTGACTGCAGGAAGGAACTTCCAGATTTCTGAGGAACTCTATGACGTACCTGAGATATTGTAACCCTGGGAGGCCCACCAAGAGAACACCACACCGGGGGGTGGTTGGTATTAGGAGGGGATCCGGTCTGAAGATCAACAGCGTCTAGGTCGACAATGTTTAGGTCGACCACTATAGGTCGACAGTCACTAGGTCGACATGGATGGAAGGTCGACAGGGTTTCTAGGTCGACATGTGCTAGGTCGACAGGTCTAAAGGTCGACATGAGTTTTTCAAAAATTTTTTCTTTTTTTGAATTTTTTCATACTTAACGATCCACGTGGACTACGATTGGAACGGTAAAGTGTGCCGAGCGAAGCAGTAGCGGAGCGAGGGCACCATGCCCGAAGCATGGCGAGTGAAGCGAGCCATGCGAGGGGACGCGGTGCACTAATTTGGGATCCCGGTCACTCTACGAAGAAAACGACACACAAAAAAAAAAATCCTCATGTCGACCTTTAGACCTGTCGACCTAGCACATGTAGACCTAGAAACCCTGTCGACCTTCCATCCATGTTGACCTAGTGACAGTCGACCTATAGTGGTCGACCTAAACATTGTCGACCTAGGCACTGTCGATTTGATGAACCACACCCATTAGGAGGGGGAGACACTGACTCCTCCAGCCCGAACTTCTTCCCCTTCCTCCTCACTGCCCCCCCTTTTTTGGGTGTTGGTGTGTGTGTGTGTGCGTGTGTGTGTGTGTGCGTGTGTATGGAGAACAGGCTGGGTGTTGTGTGTGTATGGGACACAGGGTGGGTGTTGTTGTTTCTGTGTGTGGGTGTATGTATAGTATGTCTGTCTGTCTATCTATCTGTCTATCTATATATCGCTATCTGGGGGGGGGGGACACCAACATTTATCTTGCCTCCGGGCGACTGGGATAGACTTGCGCCACTGATTATAGCTATAGTGAAGTGAAGACATGGGGTGTTTTAACAGGGCAGAACTATCATGTGGACTGACGGGCATTTTAGAAAGAGACACACGTGCACCTGATGAAGGAAGTTTGTGTGTGTGTGTGGTTGGGGCTGGGGAGGAGGGGGGGGTTGACATAGCTAAACAATTTTTAGGAGATATAATAGCCAGAAGTGGGTTGAAGGCTTGAGGGGAAATGGGGAAAAGGGGTGGTCAGCAAATTGGTGGTGTTAGGAGTCATGAGGAACAGTGGTGTCAAGACCTAATTACATTACAGTTGCTCATTCTCAGTGGATATATGGATATACGCAGGAGATTTCAGCTTGTAAACCGCTAAAATGCTATTGCCTTAGAAATTATTGTTCCTTATGAAAACTTCTCCCACCAGCAGGTGACAGGAGTGCTAACCTACCATATATACCTGTGACGACCCAGGTTCTGGAGTGAATAAGGTCCTAGAAACCGGTTCCGGAGCCCGTTTTTTTGCTAACACCTTCAGAGGCCTGATTTTCTCCAGAATCTGGTAATCACCCATCATGTATATTTTTGCCTGGATGCTACATTATTTTATTAAAGTTGTGTATCACCATTACCTGGCTACTGCATTCTCCACATATTGCCAGTGTACCACTTTATTGTAGCGAATGCTATATTATATATTATATTTTATTTAAACCTTGATTAAATAAATTGTTACTTTGTGGAATCGCGCTATGTTCTGCTTTAAATGATGTTTACATATGGACCACTGACTGTGCATATGCTGTGAAAGAGACAAAGAAACACACAGAGGCGCCATATTGTGAAGGAAAGTAATTTAATTTATTTATCTATTAATTTATTGATTATCAATACTTCATAAAATTATTTACATTGGACTCTCCCCTGTATTACATGAGCACACCCACCTGATCCACATCCATTACATATAGTCTACTAGGGTTATTGAGTTATAACCAGGATCAAGAGGGAGCTGCTACTGTGCCTTTATTCCATACATCAGTGCCAAGGAATCTTTCCAACTACTGTTTTACGAATTCTCCCACCAGCTGAACCAAAAGCAGTGCGAAAATAAACGCATTAAAAATGGTGCATATAATATTGGGTTTCATATATTGCATCCAAAGCATTAAGTAGGAAATGGTGCACACAACATGAAGCCTTTTTACAGTATGTATCTAGGTTATACTTATCTATTTTTCAGGTTTTTCCTCCAGGAGAAGCCCAAAAGAGAGAATGCTGCTGACTGGAGGTGGGAGAGGGGTCAAGTGCTGCACGTCTTTAGGCCCCAGCCACTCATGGGAATGCCACGATTTGTGGCTTACTCGTGAGTGGGCTGGGTCAATATGATGTGACATATTGGCCCCACCCCCTCATGAGCGACCCTTAAATTGTGGCACTATCCTTACGGTAGTGCACACCTCCTAGATAAGTGTACAGGATGTGGGAGGACAGCCCACTCTTCCAGGGATACGGGGGACTGGCCGCAAAGTCGGATGTCTCCCGCAAGTTCCGGGAGAGTGACCCTGTTCAGCCAACCATATCTCAAGCCCAGGGCTGGTTATATTCAGGAGGGAGACCCCACGCAATTATTTTATTTTTATTTTTAACTATTTAAATACTTTACACAATGATGCCCTGCATGGTTCTCATTGATACGGCCGGGCTTCATTGTGTAATGTTCGGCAGTGACATAACAGGGAGGAGGTTCCTAGATGGTTATGGTCCCTACCTCTACTTACTCTTCCTTTACAAATAGATGCTTGACAGTTGTCTGGATTTTGGTAGAAATAATTCCACACATAAGAGGTGGCTTTTTTTGTCTTTTGCCCTGGCATGACAATGGGCTTTATCATATAATGAGCAACAACTGTTTCTACTGGTGCATGATTTACACAAACTACATCCTCGGCATCATCATCCTCATCATCATCATCATCATCATCATCATCACTGCAGTCTGACTGGCAGTGTCACAGAAAAATAATAGTATAGTACCAATATAGCACAAAAATAAATATATATATTTTTTTCAATTATATTTTTTTAGCTTTTATTTTGTTTACACTGGGGCAGAGCACTCCTAGATTGACAGAGCACTACTGGACGGACACAGCAGCCTCTTCATGGACAACAACGCAGCAGCCCTGGGGATGGACCACCTACAGTGTCACAATACGTGCATGATACACTGCAGTCTGAGCAGAAAAACATAAGTCGTCCATATTGCAATTAACCAATATGTACAGCTTATTTAACTATCTTATCACTAAAAATAACCACACGGACATAGGCTGCTTTGGTGTAAAGATCATAACTTGAAATATTAAAGGTATGACCCTGAGCTTGTATTTAATTTTTGGGGAGCAAAGAAGGACGCTACAAACACTCAGCTCCAGCCATATGATTCTAAAATAGGACATATTCTTTCTATTATGAACTGAAATCTTGGCAATGTGATGCCTCTAATGAAGCTGTATGGTACAGGGAAACACATTAGGCTTGCGTTCACTGAGCTTTGATGTACATTTTGACATTGCTGGAATTGTGCAATTACAAAATAAAAAACTTTTCCGGTTCCACTGAGGTCCTAAATAAAGGTTCTTCCGCACTTTCTGTACCTGTAAATTATTTCCTCACAGCTGTAGGAGAAACCTCGCCTATATCCAGGGCCGTAACTAAGGTGATGCAGATGGTGCTTTCCCCATGGCGCATTTGCCCTGTGGGTTCACCGTCCTTATCCACCCCGATTGACCGCCTTGGTACTGTATGTGTGGGACAGCCGTAAAACTGTCCATTGTATACATTACAGGAGGCAGCATCACTCCCCTGTGTGCTTGGCCCTGAGTGGCTGACACACACACACACACACACACACACACACACACACACACACACAAAATGTGTATGGGCTCTACCTGGCGTAATGTATATAAGGGGCTTTTCTGTGTCATAACATGTACTGTATAAGGGGTTTTAATGTAGCATAATGTGTATAAGGTGCTATTATGTGGTGTAATGTGTTTAAGGGGCTCTACTGTGGTGTAACGTGTATAAGGGATACTACTGTTTGGTGTAATGTGACTAACGTACATACTATGTGGTGTAATGTGACTAATGGACACTACTGTGCAGGGTAATGTGAATTGGTACTATTATATGGCCAGGCCACTTCCCAATGAAGCCATGCCCCTATATTTTTGACAAGCAACTTTGGCATGCTCTATCTCGATTTTGAGTATGGGGAAAGGGGCACCAATTCTTTTTCTGGCACAGAACCCCAAAATGTCTGGTTACACCTCTTCCTATATCTGACATTTATCTTTCGTATTTTCACCTCATATGGGCTACATCTCATTGAACTGGTTGTAGTGATAAAACCAATTTCATATTGGAATGGGCATAATTGAGAATGGTATAGCGCAAGCTGCTAGCGCTGGCCAGAGAGTGTTATGAAGGAGGAACCGAGGATGTGGGGGGCCCTGACTTTTTCATTTGTACTGGTCCCCACGATTTCTGATGGCAGCCCTGATAGGAAGTACTGTAACTCATGGGCAATGTAAGCTACAATTCATATGCATGCAGCCGCTCTAACTTCAATGGCAGCTGCAATTGTCCAGCTACAGATTGGTTTGTTTGAAATAGTTCCATTAAGCACCTTCACATGTGTCAATATAGTAATACAAGACAGCTTTCTGTGAATGATTTACTTCCTAGAAAACATATTTCTCTGACGTCCTAGTGGATGCTGGGAACTCCGTAAGGACCATGGGGGAATAGCGGCTCCGCAGGAGACAGGGCACATCTAAAGAAAGCTTTAGGATCACCTGGTGTGCACTGGCTCCTCCCCCTATGACCCTCCTCCAAGCCTCAGTTAGATTTTCTGTGCCCGACGAGAAGGGTGCACACTAGGGGCTCTCCTGAGCTCTTTGTGAAAGTTTTAGTTTAGGTTTATTATTTTCAGTGAGACCTGCTGGCAACAGGCTCACTGCATCGAGGGACTAAGGGGAGAAGAAGCGAACTCACCTGCGTGCAGAGTGGATTGGGCTTCTTAGGCTACTGGACATTAGCTCCAGAGGGACGATCACAGGTTCAGCCTGGATGGGTCACCGGAGCCGCGCCGCCGGCCCCCTTACAGAGCCAGAAGAGCGAAGAGGTCCGGAAAAATCGGCGGCAGAAGACTTTCCTGTCTTCAGATAAAGGTAGGCGCACAGCACCGCAGCTGTGCGCCATTGCTCTCAGCACACTTCACACTCCGGTCACTGAGGGTGCAGGGCGCTGGGGGGGCAGCGCCCTGAGACGCAATAAATCGATAGAAAACCTTTTATGGCTAAAATAAATGCATCACATATAACTCCTGGGCTATATGGATGCATTTAACCCCTGCCAAAACATACAAGAAAACGAATGATAAGGACGCCGAGAAAGGGGCGGAGCCTATCTCCTCAGCACACTGGCGCCATTTTCCCTCACAGCTCAGTTGGAGGGAAGCTCCCTGGCTCTCCCCTTCAGTCACTACACTACAGAAAGGGGTTAAAAAAGAGAGGGGGGCACAAATTAGGCGCAGTATAAACAATACAGCAGCTATAAAGGGAAAAACACTTATATAAGGTTATCCCTGTATATATATAGCGCTCTGGTGTGTGCTGGCAAACTCTCCCTCTGTCTCCCCAAAGGGCTAGTGGGGTCCTGTCCTCTATCAGAGCATTCCCTGTGTGTGTGCTGTGTGTCGGTACGTTTGTGTCGACATGTATGAGGAGAAAAATGATGAGGAGACGGAGTAGAGTGTCTGTAATAGTGTTGTCACCCCCTGGGGGGTCGACACCTGAGTGGATGTACTGTTGAAATTGCGTGACAGTGTCAGCTTTGTATAAAAGACAGTGGTTGACATGAGACAGCCGGCTACTCAGCTTGTGCATGTCCAGACGTCTCATACAGGGGCTCTAAAGCGCCCGTTACCTCAGATACAGACGCCGACACGGATACTGACTCCTGTGTCGACGGTGAAGAGACAACCGTGATTTCCAATAGGGCCACACATTGCATGATTGAGGCAATGGAAAAAGTTTACACTCTTCTGATAATATAAATACCACCAAAAAAAGGGGTATTATGTTTGGTGAGGAAAAACTTCCTGTAGTTTTCCTGAATCTGAGAAATAAAATGAGGTGTGTGATGATGCGTGGGTTTCCCCCCGATAACAATTGATAATTTCTAAAAAGTTATTGGCAGTATACCTTTTCCCGCCAGAGGTTAGGGTGCGTTGGGAAACACCCCCTAGGGGGGATAAGGCGCTCACACGCTTGTAAGAACAAGGGCTCTACCCTCTCTGGAGATGGCCGCCCTTAGGGATCCTGCTGATAGAAAGCAGGAGGGTGTCCTAAAATGTATTTACACACATACTGGTGTTATACTGCGACCAGCAATCGCCTCAGCCTGGATGTGCAGTGCTGGGTTGGCGTGGTCGGATTCCCTGACTGGAAATTTGATATCCTAGATAAGGACAGTATATTATTGCCTATAGAGCAATTAAAAGATGCATTTCTATATGTGCATGATGCACAGCGGAATATTTGCCGACTGGCATCAAGTATAAGTGCGTTGTCCAATTATACCAGTAAAGTGGTCAGGTGATGCGGATTCCAAACGGCATTTGGAAGTATTGCCTTAAAAAAAAAAAAAGGGAATGTACCCCAGGTCGCCTCTCAAAATAAGACGCCGTATTATCAGGCGCAGTCCTGGTTGGCAAGCGGACAAAAGGGTTCCTCTTTTCTGCTCGTGACAGAGGGAGAGGAAAATGGCTGCAGAGATCAGCCAGTTCCCAGGAACAGAAACCCTTTTCCGCCTCTGCCAAGCTCTCAGTATGACGCTAGGGCTTTACAAGTTCAGGCACGGTGGGGGCCCGTTCTCAATGAATTTCAGTGCGCAGTGGGCTCACTCGCAAGTAGACCCCTGGATCCTTCAGGTAATATTTCAGGGGTACAAATTGGAATTCGAGATGTATTCCCCTCGCCGTTTCCAAAAGTCTGTTTTACCGACGTCTCCCGCTGACAGGGAGGCAGTTTTGGAAGCCATTCACAAGCTGTATTCCCAGCAGGTGATAATTAAGGTACCCCTCCTGCAACAGGGAACGGGGTATTATTCCACACTATTGTGGTACCGAAGCCAGACGGCTCGGTGAGACCGATTTTAAAATCTAAAATCTAAAATCTTTGAACACTTACATACAGAGGTTCAAATTCAAAATTGAGTCACTCAGAGCAGTGATTGCAAACCTGGAAGAAGGGGACTACATGATGTCTCGGGACATCAAGGATGCTTACCTTCATGTCAAAATTTACCCTTCTCACCAAGGGTATCTCAGGTTATGGTACAGAACTGTCACTATCAGTTCAGACGCTGCCGTAGGGATGGTCCACGGCACCCCGGGTCTTTACTGAAGTAATGACCGTAATGATGATATTCCTTCGAAGGAAGGGAATTTTAGTTATCCTTTACTTGGACGATTCCCTGATAAGGGTGAGATCCAGGGAACAGTTGGAGATCGGTGTAGCACTACCTCAGGTAGTGTTGCGGCAGCACGATTGGATTCTCAATATTCCAAAATCGCAGCTGGTTCCGACGACTTGTCTTCTGTTCCTAGGGATGATCCTGGACACAGTCCAGAAAGAAGGTGTTTCTCCCGGAGGAGAAAGCCAGGGAGTTATCCGAGCTAGTCAGGAACCTCCTAAAACCGAACCAAGTCTCAGTGCATCAATGCACAAGGGTTCTGGGTAAAAATGGTGGCTTCCTACGAAGCAATCCCATTCGGCAGATTCCACGCAAGACTTTCCAGTGGAACCTACTGGACAAATGGTCCGGGTCGCATCTTCAGGTGCTTCAGCAGATAACCCGGTCACCAGGGACAAGGGTATCCCTCCTGTGGTGGTTGCAGAGTGCTCATCTTCTAGAGGGCCGCAGATTCGGCATGCGGGACTGGGTCCTGGTGGCCACGGATGCCAGCCTGCGAGGCTGGGGAGCAGTCACACAGGGAAGGAATATCCAGGGCTTAGGGTCAAGCCTGGAGACATCACTTCACATAAATGTCCTGAAGCTAAGGGCCATTTACAATGCTCTAAGCTTAGCAAGACCTCTGCTTCAAGGTCAGCCGGTGTTGATCCAGTCGGACAACATTACGGCAGTCACCCACGTAAACAGACAGGGTGCCACAAGAAGCAGGAGGGCAATGGCAGAAGCTGCAAGGATTCTTCGCGGGGCGAAAAACCATGTGATAGCACTGTCAGCAGTTTTCATTCCGGGAGTGGACAACTGGGAAGCAGTTTTCCTCAGCACGACCTCCACCCGGGAGAGTAAGGACTTCACCCAGAAGTCTTCCACATGATTATAAACCGTTGGGAAAAACTCGACAGGTATTGCGCCACGTCAAGGGACCCTCAGGCAATAGCTGTAGATGCTCTGGTAACACCGTGGGTGTACCAATCAGTGTATGGGTTCCCTCCTCTGCCTCTCATACCCAAGGTACTGAGATTGATAAGATGGAGAGGAGTAAGCACTATATTAGTGGCTCCGGATTGGCCAAGAAGGAATTGGTAACCGGAACTTCAAGAGATGCTCACGGAGGATCCGTAGCCTCTACCTCTAAGAAGGGTCCTGCTCCAGCAAGGACCTTGTCTGTTCCAAGACTTACCGCGGCTGCGTTGACGGCATGGCGGTTGAACGCCGAATCCTGAAGGAAAAAGGCATTCCGGATGAAGTCTTCCCTATCCTGATCAAAGCCAGGAAGGATGTAACCGCAAAACATTATCACCGCATTTGGCGAAAATATGTTGCGTGGTGCGAGGCCAGTAAGGCTCGACGGAGGAAATTCAACTGGGTCGATTCCTACATTTCCTGCAAACAGGAGTATCTATGGGCCTGAAATTGGGGTCCATTAAGGTTCAAATTTCGGCTCTGTCAATTTTCTTCCAAAAAAGAACTAGCTTCAGTCCCTGAAGTTCAGACATTTGTTAAAGGGGTACTGCATATACAGCCTCCTTTTGTGTCTTTAGTGGCACTTTTGGGATCTCCAGGTGGTTTTTGGGTTCCAAAAGTCACATTGGTTTGACACACTTAAATCTGTGGAGTTAAAATATCTCACAGAAAAAGTGGTCATGCTGTTGGCTCTGGCCTGGGCCAGGCGCGTGTCAGAATTGGTGGCTTTATCCTGTAAAAGCCCTTATCTGATTTTCCATTCGGACAGGGCGGAATTGAGGACTCGTCCTCAGTTTCTCCCTAGGGTGGTTTCAGCGTTCACCTGAACCAAACCTATTGTGGTGCCTGCGGCTACTAGGGACTTGGAGGACTCCAAGTTGCTAGACGTTGTCAGGACCCGGAAAATATATGTTTCCAGGACGGCTGGAGTCAGGAAATCTGACTCGCTGTTTATCCTCTATGCACCCAACTAGCTGGGTGCTCCTGCTTTTAAGCAGACTATTGCTCGTTGGATTTGTAGTACAATTCAGCTTGCACATTCTGTGGCAGGCCTGCCACAGCCAAAAATCTGTAAATGCCCACTCCACAAGGAAGGTGGGCTCATCTTGGGCAGCTGCCCGAGGGGTCTCGGCTTTACAACTTTGCCGAGCAGTTACTTGGTCAGGAGCAAATACGTTTGTAAAATTCTACAAATTTGTTACCCTGGCTGAGGAGGACCGGGAGTTCTCTCATTGGGGGCTGCAGAGTCATCCGCACTCTCCCGCCCGTTTGGGAGCTTTGGTATAATCCCCATGGTCCTTACGGAGTTCCCAGCATCCACTAGGACGTCAGAGAAAATAAGAATTTACTTACCGATAATTCTATTTCTCGTAGTCCGTAGTGGATGCTGGGCGCCCATCCCAAGTGCGGATTGTCTGCAATACTGGTACATAATTATTGTTACCAAAAAATTCGGGTTATTGCTGTAGTGAGCCATCTTTTCGAGAGGCTTCTCTATTATCATGCTGTTAACTGGGTTCAGATCACAAGTTGTACAGTGTGATTGGTGTGGCTGGTATGAGTCTTACCCGGGATTCAAAATCCTTCCTTATTGTGTACGCTCGTCCGGGCACAGTATCCTAACTGAGGCTTGGAGGAGGGTCATAGGGGGAGGAGCCAGTGCACACCAGGTGATCCTAAAGCTTTCTTTAGATGTGCCCTGTCTCCTGCGGAGCCGCTATTCCCCCATGGTCCTTACGGAGTTCCCAGCATCCACTACGGACTACGAGAAATAGAATTATCGGTAAGTAAATTCTTATTTTTTTTCAAAACATTTTTTATTTCACGTTATTTACACCAAGGCAAGTAAATGCCTGATAAACAAATACCTACCACAAGCATGGTAAACAAATAGAGCAAAGAGCATTCTACTGTGCTGTTTCGTCTAAGCTTATGCGGTAGAGATGAGCGGGTTCGGTTTCTCTGAATCCGAACCCGCCCGAACTTCATGTTTTTTTACACGGGTCCGAGCGACTCGGATCTTCCCGCCTTGCTCGGTTAACCCGAGCGCGCCCGAACGTCATCATCACGCTGTCGGATTCTCGCGAGGCTCGGATTCTATCGCGAGACTCGGATTCTATATAAGGAGCCGCGCGTCGCGGCCATTTTCACACGTGCATTGAGATTGATAGGGAGAGGACGTGGCTGGCGTCCTCTCCGTTTAGAAATTAAAATAGATAGGAGAGTGAGAGTGAGACACTTCATTTACTTACTGGAGCTTAGGAGGAGTTATACTAGTGACTGATGACCAGTGACCTGACCACCAGTGCAGTTTTATAATTTATTATTATTTAATAATCCGTTCTGTTCTTGTTCTCTGCCTGAAAAAAACGATACACAGTGACTCAGTCACACTCACATACCATATCTGTGCTCAGCCCAGTGTGCTGCATCATCTATGTATAATATCTGACTGTGCTCACACAGCTTAATTGTGGGGGAGACTGGGGAGCAGTTATAGGTTATAGCAGGAGCCAGGAGTACATATTAAACAGTGCACACTTTTGCTGCCAGAGTGCCACTGCCAGTGTGACTGACCACTGACCACTGTGACCAGTGACCTGACCACACTGACCACCAGTATAGTATATTGTGATTGAATGTCTGCCTGAAAAAGTACACTCGTCGTGTGACTTGTGTGGTTTTTTTTTTTTCTATAAAAATTAAAAAACTCATTCTGCTGACAGACAGTGTCCACTCCAGCAGGTCCGTCATTATATAATATATACCTGTCCGGCTGCAGTAGTGATATATATATATTTTTTATATCATTATTTATCATCCAGTCTACTAGCAGCAGACACAGTACGGTAGTTCACGGCTGTAGCTACCGCTGTGTCGGCACTCCATCCATAATTGTATACCACCTACCCGTGGTTTTTTTTTTCTTTCTTCTTTATACATACTACATCTCATTATCATCCAGTCTATATTAGCAGCAGACACAGTACAGTACGGTAGTCCACGGCTGTAGCTACCTCTGTGTCGGCACTCGGCAGTCCATCCATAATTGTATACCACCTACCCGTGTTTTTTTTTTCTTTCTTCTTTATACATACTACATCTCATTATCAACCAGTCTATATTAGCAGCAGACACAGTACGGTAGTTCACGGCTGTAGCTACCTCTGTGTCGGCACTCGGCAGTCCATCCATAATTGTATACCACCTACCCGTGGTTTTTTTTTCTTTCTTCTTTATACATACTACATCTCATTATCATCCAGTCTATATTAGCAGCAGACACAGTACAGTACGGTAGTCCACGGCTGTAGCTACCTCTGTGTCGGCACTCGGCACTCGGCAGTCCATCCATAATTGTATACCACCTACCCGTGGTTTTTTTTTTCTTTCTTCTTTATACATACTACATCTCATTATCAACCAGTCTATATTAGCAGCAGACACAGTACAGTACGGTAGTCCACGGCTGTAGCTACCTCTGTGTCGGCACTCGGCAGTCCATCCATAATTGTATACCACCTACCCGTGGTTTTTTTCTTTCTTTCTTCTTTATACATACTACATCTCATTATCATCCAGTCTATATTAGCAGCAGACACAGTACAGTACGGTAGTCCACGGCTGTAGCTACCTCTGTGTCGGCACTCGGCAGTCCATCCATAATTGTATACCACCTACCCGTGGTTTTTTTTTCTTTCTTCTTTATACATACTACATCTCATTATCATCCAGTCTATATTAGCAGCAGACACAGTACAGTACGGTAGTCCACGGCTGTAGCTACCTCTGTGTCGGCACTCGGCAGTCCATCCATAATTGTATACCACCTACCCGTGGTTTTTTTTTTCTTTCTTCTTTATACATACTACATCTCATTATCATCCAGTCTATATTAGCAGCAGACACAGTACAGTACGGTAGTCCACGGCTGTAGCTACCTCTGTGTCGGCACTCGGCAGTCCATCCATAATTGTATACCACCTACCCGTGGTTTTTTTTTCTTTCTTCTTTATACATACTACATCTCATTATCATCCAGTCTATATTAGCAGCAGACACAGTACAGTACGGTAGTCCACGGCTGTAGCTACCTCTGTGTCGGCACTCGGCAGTCCATCCATAATTGTATACCACCTACCCGTGGTTTTTTTTTTCTTCTTTATACATACTACATCTCATTATCAACCAGTCTATATTAGCAGCAGACACAGTACAGTACGGTAGTCCACGGCTGTAGCTACCTCTGTGTCGGCACTCGGCAGTCCATCCATAATTGTATACCACCTACCCGTGGTTTTTTTTTTCTTTCTTCTTTATACATACTACATCTCATTATCATCCAGTCTATATTAGCAGCAGACACAGTACAGTACGGTAGTCCACGGCTGTAGCTACCTCTGTGTCGGCACTCGGCAGTCCATCCATAATTGTATACCACCTACCTGTGGTTTTTTTTTTCTTTCTTCTTTATACATACTACATCTCATTATCATCCAGTCTATATTAGCAGCAGACACAGTACAGTACGGTAGTCCACGGCTGTAGCTACCTCTGTGTCGGCACTCGGCAGTCCATCCATAATTGTATACCACCTACCCGTGTTTTTTTTTCTTTCTTCTTTATACATACTACATCTCATTATCATCCAGTCTATATTAGCAGCAGACACAGTACAGTACGGTAGTCCACGGCTGTAGCTACCTCTGTGTCGGCACTCGGCAGTCCATCCATAATTGTATACCACCTACCCGTGGTTTTTTTTTTCTTTCTTCTTTATACATACTACATCTCATTATCAACCAGTCTATATTAGCAGCAGACACAGTACGGTAGTTCACGGCTGTAGCTACCTCTGTGTCGGCACTCGGCAGTCCATCCATAATTGTATACCACCTACCCGTGGTTTTTTTCTTCTTTCTTCTTTATACATACATACTACATCTCATTATCATCCAGTCTATATTAGCAGCAGACACAGTACAGTACGGTAGTCCACGGCTGTAGCTACCTCTGTGTCGGCACTCGGCAGTCCATCCATAATTGTATACCACCTACCCGTGGTTTTTTTTTTCTTCTTTATACATACTACATCTCATTATCATCCAGTCTATATTAGCAGCAGACACAGTACAGTACGGTAGTCCACGGCTGTAGCTACCTCTGTGTCGGCACTCGGCAGTCCATCCATAATTGTATACCACCTACCCGTGGTTTTTTTTTTCTTTCTTCTTTATACATACTACATCTCATTATCATCCAGTCTATATTAGCAGCAGACACAGTACAGTACGGTAGTCCACGGCTGTAGCTACCTCTGTGTCGGCACTCGGCAGTCCATCCATAATTGTATACCACCTACCCGTGTTTTTTTTTTCTTTCTTCTTTATACATACTACATCTCATTATCAACCAGTCTATATTAGCAGCAGACACAGTACGGTAGTTCACGGCTGTAGCTACCTCTGTGTCGGCACTCGGCAGTCCATCCATAATTGTATACCACCTACCCGTGGTTTTTTTTTTCTTTCTTCTTTATACATACATACTACATCTCATTATCATCCAGTCTATATTAGCAGCAGACACAGTACAGTACGGTAGTCCACGGCTGTAGCTACCTCTGTGTCGGCACTCGGCAGTCCATCCATAATTGTATACCACCTACCCGTGGTTTTTTTTTCTTTCTTCTTTATACATACTACATCTCATTATCATCCAGTCTATATTAGCAGCAGACACAGTACAGTACGGTAGTCCACGGCTGTAGCTACCTCTGTGTCGGCACTCGGCAGTCCATCCATAAGTATACTAGTATCCATCCATCTCCATTGTTTACCTGAGGTGCCTTTTAGTTGTGCCTATTAAAATATGGAGAACAAAAATGTTGAGGTTCCAAAATTAGGGAAAGATCAAGATCCACTTCCACCTCCTCGTGCTGAAGCTGCTGCCACTAGTCATGGCCGAGACGATGAAATGCCAGCAACGTCGTCTGCCAAGGCCGATGCCCAATGTCATAGTACAGAGCATGTCAAATCCAAAACACCAAATATCAGTAAAAAAAGGACTCCAAAACCTAAAATAAAATTGTCGGAGGAGAAGCGTAAACTTGCCAATATGCCATTTACCACACGGAGTGGCAAGGAACGGCTGAGGCCCTGGCCTATGTTCATGGCTAGTGGTTCAGCTTCACATGAGGATGGAAGCACTCAGCCTCTCGCTAGAAAACTGAAAAGACTCAAGCTGGCAAAAGCACCGCAAAGAACTGTGCGTTCTTCGAAATCCCAAATCCACAAGGAGAGTCCAATTGTGACGGTTTGCGATGCCTGACCTTCCCAACACTGGACGTGAAGAGCATGCGCCTTCCACCATTTGCACGCCCCCTGCAAGTGCTGGAAGGAGCACCCGCAGTCCAGTTCCTGATAGTCAGATTGAAGATGTCAGTGTTGAAGTACACCAGGATGAGGAGGATATGGGTGTTGCTGGCGCTGGGGAGGAAATTGACCAGGAGGATTCTGATGGTGAGGTGGTTTGTTTAAGTCAGGCACCCGGGGAGACACCTGTTGTCCGTGGGAGGAATATGGCCGTTGACATGCCTGGTGAAAATACCAAAAAAATCAGCTCTTCAGTGTGGAGGTATTTCAACAGAAAAGCGGACAACAGGTGTCAAGCCGTGTGTTGCCTTTGTCAAGCTGTAATAAGTAGGGGTAAGGACGTTAACCACCTCGGAACATCCTCCCTTATACGTCACCTGCAGCGCATTCATAATAAGTCAGTGACAAGTTCAAAAACTTTGGGCGACAGCGGAAGCAGTCCACTGACCAGTAAATCCCTTCCTCTTGTAACCAAGCTCACGCAAACCACCCCACCAACTCCCTCAGTGTCAATTTCCTCCTTCCCCAGGAATGCCAATAGTCCTGCAGGCCATGTCACTGGCAATTCTGACGAGTCCTCTCCTGCCTGGGATTCCTCCGATGCATCCTTGCGTGTAACGCCTACTGCTGCTGGTGCTGCTGTTGTTGCTGCTGGGAGTCGATGGTCATCCCAGAGGGGAAGTCGTAAGCCCACTTGTACTACTTCCAGTAAGCAATTGACTGTCCAACAGTCCTTTGCGAGGAAGATGAAATATCACAGCAGTCATCCTGCTGCAAAGCAGATAACTGAGGCCTTGACAACTATGTTGGTGTTAGACGTGCGTCCGGTATCCGCCGTTAGTTCACAGGGAACTAGACAATTTATTGAGGCAGTGTGCCCCCGTTACCAAATACCATCTAGGTTCCACTTCTCTAGGCAGGCGATACCGAGAATGTACACGGACGTCAGAAAAAGACTCACCAGTGTCCTAAAAAATGCAGTTGTACCCAATGTCCACTTAACCACGGACATGTGGACAAGTGGAGCAGGGCAGGGTCAGGACTATATGACTGTGACAGCCCACTGGGTAGATGTATGGACTCCCGCCGCAAGAACAGCAGCGGCGGCACCAGTAGCAGCATCTCGCAAACGCCAACTCTTTCCTAGGCAGGCTACGCTTTGTATCACCGCTTTCCAGAATACGCACACAGCTGAAAACCTCTTACGGCAACTGAGGAAGATCATCGCGGAATGGCTTACCCCAATTGGACTCTCCTGTGGATTTGTGGCATCGGACAACGCCAGCAATATTGTGTGTGCATTAAATATGGGCAAATTCCAGCACGTCCCATGTTTTGCACATACCTTGAATTTGGTGGTGCAGAATTTTTTAAAAAACGACAGGGGCGTGCAAGAGATGCTGTCGGTGGCCAGAAGAATTGCGGGACACTTTTGGCGTACAGGCACCACGTACAGAAGACTGGAGCACCACCAAAAACTACTGAACCTGCCCTGCCATCATCTGAAGCAAGAAGTGGTAACGAGGTGGAATTCAACCCTCTATATGCTTCAGAGGTTGGAGGAGCAGCAAAAGGCCATTCAAGCCTATACAATTGAGCACGATATAGGAGGTGGAATGCACCTGTCTCAAGTGCAGTGGAGAATGATTTCAACATTGTGCAAGGTTCTGATGCCCTTTGAACTTGCCACACGTGAAGTCGGTTCAGACACTGCCATCCTGAGTCAGGTCATTCCCCTCATCAGGCTTTTGCAGAAGAAGCTGGAGACATTGAAGAAGGAGCTAACACGGAGCGATTCCGCTAGGCATGTGGGACTTGTGGATGGAGCCCTTAATTCGCTTAACAAGGATTCACGGGTGGTCAATCTGTTGAAATCAGAGCACTACATTTTGGCCACCGTGCTCGATCCTAGATTTAAAGCCTACCTTGGATCTCTCTTTGCGGCAGACACAAGTCTGCTGGGGTTGAAAGACCTGCTGGTGAGAAAATTGTCAAGTCAAGCGGAACGCGACCTGTCAACATCTCCTCCTTCACATTCTCCCGCAACTGGGGGTGCGAGGAAAAGGCTCAGAATTCCGAGCCCACCCGCTGGCGGTGATGCAGGGCAGTCTGGAGCGACTGCTGATGCTGACATCTGGTCCGGACTGAAGGACCTGACAACGATTACGGACATGTCGTCTACTGTCACTGCATATGATTCTCTCACCATTGAAAGAATGGTGGAGGATTATATGAGTGACCGCATCCAAGTAGGCACGTCACACAGTCCGTACTTATACTGGCAGGAAAAAGAGGCAATTTGGAGGCCCTTGCACAAACTGGCTTTATTCTACCTAAGTTGCCCTCCCACAAGTGTGTACTCCGAAAGAGTGTTTAGTGCCGCCGCTCACCTTGTCAGCAATCGGCGTACGAGGTTACATCCAGAAAATGTGGAGAAGATGATGTTCATTAAAATGAATTATAATCAATTCCTCCGTGGAGACATTGACCAGCAGCAATTGCCTCCACAAAGTACACAGGGAGCTGAGATGGTGGATTCCAGTGGGGACGAATTGATAATCTGTGAGGAGGGGGATGTACACGGTGATATATCGGAGGATGATGATGAGGTGGACATCTTGCCTCTGTAGAGCCAGTTTGTGCAAGGAGAGATTAATTGCTTCTTTTTTGGTGGGGGTCCAAACCAACCCGTCATTTCAGTCACAGTCGTGTGGCAGACCCTGTCACTGAAATGATGGGTTGGTTAAAGTGTGCATGTCCTGTTTATACAACATAAGGGTGGGTGGGAGGGCCCAAGGACAATTCCATCTTGCACCTCTTTTTTCTTTAATTTTTCTTTGCGTCATGTGCTGTTTGGGGAGGGTTTTTTGGAAGGGACATCCTGCGTGACACTGCAGTGCCACTCCTAGATGGGCCCGGTGTTTGTGTCGGCCACTAGGGTCGCTTATCTTACTCACACAGCTACCTCATTGCGCCTCTTTTTTTCTTTGCGTCATGTGCTGTTTGGGGAGGGTTTTTTGGAAGGGACATCCTGCGTGACACTGCAGTGACACTCCTAGATGGGCCCGGTGTTTGTGTCGGCCACTAGGGTCGCTTATCTTACTCACACAGCTACCTCATTGCGCCTCTTTTTTTCTTTGCGTCATGTGCTGTTTGGGGAGGGTTTTTTGGAAGGGACATCCTGCGTGACACTGCAGTGACACTCCTAGATGGGCCCGGTGTTTGTGTCGGCCACTAGGGTCGCTTATCTTACTCACACAGCTACCTCATTGCGCCTCTTTTTTTCTTTGCGTCATGTGCTGTTTGGGGAGGGTTTTTTGGAAGGGACATCCTGCGTGACACTGCAGTGACACTCCTAGATGGGCCCGGTGTTTGTGTCGGCCACTAGGGTCGCTTATCTTACTCACACAGCTACCTCATTGCGCCTCTTTTTTTCTTTGCGTCATGTGCTGTTTGGGGAGGGTTTTTTGGAAGGGACATCCTGCGTGACACTGCAGTGCCACTCCTAGATGGGCCCGGTGTTTGTGTCGGCCACTAGGGTCGCTTAGCTTAGTCATCCAGCGACCTAGGTGCAAATTTTAGGACTAAAAATAATATTGTGAGGTGTGAGGTATTCAGAATAGACTGAAAATGAGTGTAAATTATGGTTTTTGAGGTTAATAATACTTTGGGATCAAAATGACCCCCAAATTCTATGATTTAAGCTGTTTTTTAGTGTTTTAAAAAAAAAACACCCGAATCCAAAACACACCCGAATCCGACAAAAAAAATTCGGTGAGGTTTTGCCAAAACGCGGTCGAACCCAAAACACGGCCGCGGAACCGAACCCAAAACCAAAACACAAAACCCGAAAAATTTCCGGCGCTCATCTCTATTATGCGGACAATGTTGCTGATGGCATTGGACAGTAGCCAGTGGGAGCAAGACAAGTGCAAAATACTATTTGCTATGGAAACTCTATTTCCTCCCTCTGAGCAGGAAGTGAGCGGTGTGTAGGGGACAAAGGCAAGTAATAGCACAGTAAGGCAAGTGGAGGAGTGGGAGTATGACCCTCTACCTGATGTAAGGATGCCATGTTACATCCATGTGGAGCAGAACAGCAGGTGAGGAGACTGACACACAGGGTCAGACTGGCCCACAGGGGTACAGGGGAGACCATTGGTGGCCTCACTACCTGGGGCCCCAACCCCTACTTTATAGATCAGCTTCCAGATTGTGCACTTAAATTATACATTATACATGTTACATTATACAGTAGAGGACTATGGTGTATTTTCTACAGTGCATTGCTGATATTTCTCTAACGTCCTAGTGGATGCTGGGGACTCCGTAAGGACCATGGGGATTAGCGGCTCCGCAGGAGACTGGGCACAACTATAAAGAAAGCTTTAGACTACTGGTGTGCACTGGCTCCTCCCACTAAGACCCTCCTCCAGACTTCAGTTAGATTCTTGTGCCCGGCTGAGCTGGATGCACACTAGGGGCTCTCCTGAGCTCCTAGAAAGAAAGTATATTTAGGTTTTTTATTTTACAGTGAGATTTGCTGGCAACAGACTCACTGCAGCGAGGGACTAAGGGGAGAAGAAGCGAACCTACCTAACAGGTGGTAGTTTGGGCTTCTTAGGCTACTGGACACCATTAGCTCCAGAGGGATCGACCGCAGGACCCGACCTTGGTGTTCGTTCCCGGAGCCGCGCCGCCGTCCCCCTTACAGAGCCAGAAGCAACGAAGAGGTCCGGAAAATCGGCGGCAGAAGACTTCGGTCTTCACCAAGGTAGCGCACAGCACTGCAGCTGTGCGCCATTGCTCCTCATGTACACCTCACACTCCGGTCACTGATGGGTGCAGGGCGCTGGGGGGGGGGCGCCCTGAGGGCAATATATGACACCTTGGCTGGCAAATCTACATCATATATAGTCCTAGAGGCTATATAGATGTAAAATTACCCCTGCCAGTATTCCAGAAAAAGCGGGAGAAAGTCCGTCAAAAAAGGGGCTGGGCTATCTCCCTCAGCACACTGGCGCTATTTTTCCCTCACAGTTCCGCTGGAAGGAAGCTCCCTGGCTCTCCCCTGCAGTCTGAACACTACAGAAGGGTAAAAAAGAGAGGGGGGGCACTAAATTTAGGCGCAGTATAGATATATATATTTGATATATATAAAAAAGCAGCTATAAGGGAAAACACTCATTTATAGTGGGATCCCTGTGTTATATAGCGCTCTGGTGTGTGCTGGCATACTCTCTCTCTGTCTCCCCAAAGGGCTTTGTGGGGTCCTGTCCTCTGTCAGAGCATTCCCTGTGTGTTTGCGGTGTGTCGGTACGGCTGTGTCGACATGTTTGATGAGGAGGCTTATGTGGAGGCGGAGCAAATGCCTGTAAACGTGATGTCACCCCCTGCGGGGTCGACACCTGAGTGGATGGTGCTGTGGAAGGAATTACGCAACAGTGTCGACTCCTTGCATAAAAGGTTTGACGACATACCTAATGTGGGACAGCCGGCTTCTCAGCTTGTGCCTGCCCAGGCGTCTCAAAAGTCATCAGGGGCTCTAAAACGCCCGCTACCTCAGATGACAGACACAGATGTCGACACGGATACTGACTCCAGTGTCGATGACGATGAGACTAATGTAACTTCCAGTAGGGCCACACGTTACATGATTGAGGCAATGAAAAATGTGTTGCACATTTCTGATGTAACCCCTGGTACCACAAAAAAGGGTATTATGTTTGGAGAGAAAAAACTACCAGTAGCTTTTCCTCCATCTGAAGAGTTAAATGAAGTGTGTGAAGAAGCGTGGGCTTTCCCTGATAAAAAGCTGGCAATTTCTAAGAGGTTACTAATGGCGTACCCTTTCCCGCCAGAGGATAGGTCACGCTGGGAAACATCCCCTAGGGTGGATAAAGCGCTCACACGCTTGTCAAAGAAGGTGGCACTACCGTCTCCGGATACGGCCGCCCTGAAGGAATCTGCTGATAGAAAGCAGGAGGCTATCCTGAAATCTATATATACACACACAGGTGTTATACTGAGACCAGCTATTGCGTCAGCCTGGATGTGCAGTGCTGCTGCTGCGTGGTCAGATTCCCTGTCAGAAAATATAGATACCCTAGACAGGGACACTATATTGCTAAACGTAGAGCATATAAAAGACGCACTTTTATACATGAGGGATGCACAGAAGGATATTTGCCGGCTGGCATCCAAAATTAGTGCAATGTCCATTTCTGCCAGGAGAGGGTTATGGACTCGGCAGTGGACAGGAGATGCAGATTCCAAACGACACATGGAAGTTCTGCCTTATAAGGGTGAGGAGTTGTTCGGGGATGGTCTCTCGGACCTCGTTTCCACAGCAACAGCTGGGAAGTCTACATTTTTACCCCATGTTCCCTCACAACCAAAGAAAGCACCGTATTATCAGGTACAGTCCTTTCGGCCCAATAGGGGCAAGCGGGTTAAAGGCGCGTCCTTTCTGCCCAGAGGCAGAGGTAGGGGAAAGAAGCTGCAGCATACAGCCAGTTCCCAGGAGCAAAAGTCCTCCCCCGCTTCCTCTAAGTCCACAGCATGACGCTGGGGCTTCACAGGCGGAGCCAGGTACGGTGGGGGCCCGTCTCAAATATTTCAGCAATCAGTGGGCTCGCTCACGGGTGGATCCCTGGATTTTTCAGATAGTATCTCAGGGGTACAAGCTGGAATTCGAGACGTCTCCCCCCCGCCGTTTCCTCAAATCTGCTTTGCCAACCACTCCCTCAGGCAGGGAGGCAGTGTTACAGGCAATTCACAAGCTGTATTCAGAACAGGTGATAGTAAAGGTACCCCTACTTCAACAAGGACGGGGTTACTATTCCACAATGTTTGTGGTACCGAAACCGGACGGTTCGGTGAGACCCATTTTAAATTTGAAATCCTTGAACACATATATAAAAAAAAAATTCAAGTTCAAGATGGAATCGCTCAGGGCGGTTATTGCAAGCCTGGACGAGGGAGATTACATGGTATCACTGGACATCAAGGATGCTTACCTGCATGTCCCCATTTACCATCCTCACCAGGAGTACCTCAGATTTGTGGTACAGGATTGTCATTACCAATTCCAGACGTTGCCGTTCGGTCTATCCACGGCTCCGAGGGTCTTTACCAAGGTAATGGCCGAAATGATGATACTCCTTCGAAAGAAGGGGGTTTTAATTATCCCGTACTTGGACGATCTCCTGATAAAGGCGAGGTCCAGAGAGCAGTTGTTGGTCGGGGTAGCACTATCTCGGGAGGTGCTACTACAGCACGGCTGGATTCTAAACATTCCAAAGTCACAGCTGGTCCCTACGACACGTCTACTGTTCCTGGGGATGGTTCTGGACACAGAACAGAAAAAAGTGTTTCTCCCGGAGGAGAAGGCCAAGGAGCTGTCATCTCTAGTCAGAGGCCTCCAAAAACCAAAACAGGTGTCGGTACATCACTGCACGCGGATCCTGGGAAAGATGGTAGCTTCCTACGAAGCGATTCCATTCGGCAGGTTTCATGCAAGAACCTTTCAGTGGGACCTGCTGGACAAGTGGTCCGGATCGCATCTTCAGATGCATCGGTTGATAACCCTGTCTCCAAGGACAAGGGTGTCTCTGCTGTGGTGGCTGCAGAGTGCTCATCTTCAAGAGGGCCGCAGATTCGGCATACAGGACTGGGTCCTGGTGACCACGGATGCCAGCCTTCGAGGCTGGGGGGCAGTCACACAGGGAAGAAACTTCCAAGGACTATGGTCAAGTCAGGAGACTTCCCTGCACATAAATATTCTGGAACTGAGGGCCATTTACAACAAAACCCTGCTTCAAAACCAGCCGGTACTGATCCAGTCAGACAACATCACGGCGGTCGCCCATGTAAATCGACAGGGCGGCACGAGAAGCAGGACGGCAATGGCAGAAGCCACAAGGATTCTCCGATGGGCGGAAAATCACGTGTTAGCACTGTCAGCAGTGTTCATTCCGGGAGTGTACAACTGGGAAGCAGACTTCCTCAGCAGGCACGACCTCCACCCGGGAGAGTGGGGACTTCATCCAGAAGTCTTTCAAATGATTGTAAACCGTTGGAAAAGGCCACAGGTGGACATGATGGCGTCCCGCCTAAACAAAAAGCTAAAAAAATATTGCGCCAGGTCGAGAGACCCGCAGGCGATAGCTGTGGACGCTCTAGTGACACCGTGGGTGTACCGGTCGGTTTATGTGTTCCCTCCTCTTCCTCTCATCCCAAAGGTACTGAGGATAATAAGGAAAAGAGGAGTAAGAACTATACTCATTGTTCCGGATTGGCCAAGAAGAGCTTGGTACCCGGAACTTCAAGAAATGATGTCAGAGGACCCATGGCCTCTACTGCTCAGACAAGACCTGCTGCAGCAGGGGCCCTGTCTGTTCCAAGACTTACCGCGGCTGCGTTTGACGGCATGGCGGTTGAACACCGGATCCTGAAGGAAAAGGGCATTCCGGAGGAAGTCATTCCTACGCTGATTAAAGCTAGGAAAGAAGTTACCGCAAACCATTATCACCGCATATGGCGAAAATATGTTGCGTGGTGTGAGGCCAGGAAGGCCCCAACAGAGGAATTTCAGCTGGGCCGTTTCCTGCTTTTCCTACAGTCAGGGGTGACTATGGGCCTTAAATTGGGTTCCATTAAGGTCCAGATTTCGGCTCTATCGATTTTCTTCCAGAGAGAACTGGCTTTACTACCTGAAGTTCAGACTTTTGTTAAGGGAGTGCTGCATATTCAGCCCCCTTTTGTGCCTCCAGTGGCACCTTGGGATCTCAACGTGGTGTTGGATTTCCTAAAGTCACATTGGTTTGAGCCACTGAAAACCGTGGATTTGAAATATCTCACGTGGAAAGTGGTCATGTTGTTGGCCTTGGCTTCGGCCAGGCGTGTATCAGAATTGGCGGCTTTGTCATGTAAAAGCCCTTATCTGATTTTCCATATGGATAGGGCAGAATTGAGGACTCGTCCCCAGTTCCTCCCCAAAGTGGTATCAGCTTTTCATCTGAACCAACCTATCGTGGTGCCTGCGGCTACAAATGACTTGGAGGCTTCCAAGTTGTTGGACGTAGTCAGGGCCCTGAAAATCTATGTTTCCAGGACAGCTGGAGTCAGAAAGACTGACTCGCTCTTTATCATGTATGCGCCCAACAAGTTGGGTGCACCTGCTTCAAAGCAGACTATTGCTCGCTGGATCTGTAGTACAATTCAGCTTGCACATTCTGCGGCTGGACTGCAGCATCCTAAATCCGTAAAAGCCCATTCCACGAGGAAGGTGGGCTCTTCTTGGGTGGCTGCCCGAGGGGTCTCGGCTCTTCAACTTTGCCGAGCAGCTACTTGGTCGGGGTCTAACACGTTTGCTAAATTCTACAAGTTTGACACCCTGGCTGAGGAGGACCTAGAGTTTGCCCATTCGGTGCTGCAGAGTCATCCGCACTCTCCCGCCCGTTTGGGAGCTTTGGTATAATCCCCATGGTCCTTACGGAGTCCCCAGCATCCACTAGGACGTTAGAGAAAATAAGAATTTACTCACCGGTAATTCTATTTCTCGTAGTCCGTAGTGGATGCTGGGCGCCCATCCCAAGTGCGGATTGTCTGCAATACTTGTATATAGTTATTGCTTAACTAAAGGGTTATTGTTGAGCCATCTGTTGAGAGGCTCAGTTGTTATCATACTGTTAACTGGGTATTGTATCACGAGTTATACGGTGTGATTGGTGTGGCTGGTATGAGTCTTACCCGGGATTCAAAATCCTTCCTTATTGTGTCGGCTCTTCCGGGCACAGTATCCTAACTGAAGTCTGGAGGAGGGTCTTAGTGGGAGGAGCCAGTGCACACCAGTAGTCTAAAGCTTTCTTTATAGTTGTGCCCAGTCTCCTGCGGAGCCGCTAATCCCCATGGTCCTTACGGAGTCCCCAGCATCCACTACGGACTACGAGAAATAGAATTACCGGTGAGTAAATTCTTATTTAATCTAGTAGATTATCATGCATGCACTAGCAGTATTTACGGTATACTACGTGATTCATCGCGCCCTATGGGTGCTCTTCACACCGTCGCCCTTGTGGCGTGCAATATTTTTATTGCATAATAATTGCATAATTGAGAATGCTATTGCTACTAGAATGTGTTATGATCTCCTGTACAGGGTGATTCAAAAGTCGCAGTACACCCTTTTGTTTCAAAAACTGTGCAGGAAATGGAAAAACTGAATACTCCAGTAAGATATGGGTGAGGTGGGCTATCTTTTAGGGTATGTACCGAACATGGGCGCCATCTTGAAATCGGCCATCTTGAATTTAAGTCAGTTTTTTCAAATGGAAAGGGGGTTGTGTAACACGTCAAACTACATCATAATTTGCTGAAAAGTTTATTGCTGCAAACAGATTTGAAAACACAGTTATGGTTTAAAAGTTGCAACACTTTTTTGTTGCAGGTAACTGAAGATGGCTTTGACAAAAGAGGATAGAATTGAGGTGATTTTGATGTCTGGAGAACAAAGTTTCCATGTCATAGCTTCAGATTTTAACAACCGGCACCCAGAAAGACCTCTAATTTTACATAGCACTGCCAGGTGCCTAATTTCCAGAGAAATTGGGACTGTGGCTGACAAGTCACGGTGTGGTCGTCCAAAAAGTGCTACTGACAAGACAACCTCAACAATGGTTTTGGCATCCTTTGTGAAGAGGATCAAAATTTGGATTGTACCTCCAGTGTGTAGAATTTAATAAACTACAAAAATTGTCCTGTCACCTTTTACCGTATCTGCCACAGGTGCTCCTCGGGTAACACCAAGAACCATGGACTAATATTTACTTACATTAAGATGTCTTAAGTTTTTACAGCTCTATAGACTTACCACATTTTCTCTGACGTCCTAAGTGGATGCTGGGACTCCGTAAGGACCATGGGGATTAGCGGCTCCGCAGGAGACTAGGCACAACTAAAGAAAGCTTTAGGACTACCTGGTGTGCACTGGCTCCTCCCACTAAGACCCTCCTCCAGACCTCAGTTAGATTCTTGTGCCCGGCTGAGCTGGATGCACACTAGGGTCTCTCCTGAGCTCCTAGAAAGAAAGTATATTTAGGTTTTTTATTTTACAGTGAGATCTGCTGGCAACAGATTCACTGCAGCGAGGGACTAAGGGGAGAAGAAGCGAACCTACCTAACAGGTGGTAGTTTGGGCTTCTTAGGCTACTGGACACCATTAGCTCCAGAGGGATCGACCGCAGGACCCGACCTTGGTGTTCGTTCCCGGAGCCGCGCCGCCGTCCCCCTTACAGAGCCAGAAGCATGAAGAGTCCGGAAAATCGGCAGCAGAAGACTTCGGTCTTCACCAAGGTAGCGCACAGCACTGCAGCTGTGCGCCATTGCTCCTCATGTACACCTCACACTCCGGTCACTGATGGGTGCAGGGCGCTGGGGGGGGGGGCGCCCTGAGGGCAATATAAGACACCTTGGCTGGCAAATCATCACAATATATAGTCCCAGGGCTATATATGTGATAAATTACCCCTGCCAGAATCCATAAAAAAGCGGGAGAAAAGTCTGCCGAAAAAGGGGCGGGGCTTCTCCCTCAGCACACTGGCGCCATTTTTTCTTCACAGTGCAGCTGGAAGACAGCTCCCCAGGCTCTCCCCTGTAGTTTTCAGGCTCAAAGGGTTAAAGAGAGAGGGGGGGCACTAAATTTAGGCGCAATATATGTATACAAGCAGCTATTGGGGGAAAAATCACTCAGTTATAGTGTTAATCCCTGCATTATATAGCGCTCTGGTGTGTGCTGGCATACTCTCTCTCTGTCTCTCCAAAGGACTTTGTGGGGTCCTGTCCTCAGTCAGAGCATTCCCTGTGTGTGTGCGGTGTGTCGGTACGGCTGTGTCGACATGTTGGATGAGGAAGGTTACGTGGAGGCGGAGCAGAGGCCGATAAATGGGATGTCGCCCCCTGTGGGGCCGACACCAGAGTGGATGGATAGGTGGAAGGTGTTAACCGACAATGTCAACTCCTTACATAAAAGGCTGGATGACGTAACAGCTGTGGGACAGCCGGCTTCTCAGCCCGCGCCTGCCCAGGCGTCTCAAAGGCCATCAGGGGCTCAAAAAACGCCCGTTACCTCAGATGGCAGACACAGATGTCGACACGGAGTCTGACTCCAGTGTCGACGAGGTTGAGACATATACACAATCCACTAGGAACATCCGTTACATGATCTCGGCAACGAAAAATGTGTTACGCATTTCTGACATGAACCCAAGTACCACATAAAAGGGGTTTTATTTATTGGGGAGAAAAAGCAGCCAGTGTTTTGTTCCCCCATCAGATGAATGAATGAAGTGTGTAAAGAAGCATGGGTTCCCCCGATAAGAAACTGGTAATTTCTAAAAAGTTACTGATGGCGTACCCTTTCCCGCCAGAGGATAGGTCACGTTGGGAGATATCCCTTAGGGTGGATAAGGCGCTCACACGTTTGTCAAAAAAGGTGGCACTGCCGTCTTAGGATACGGCCACCTTGAAGGAGCCTGCTGATAAAAAGCAGGAGGCTATCCTGAAGTCTGTATATACACACTCAGGTTATATACTGAGACCTGCAATTGCCTCAGCATAAATAGTGCTGCTGCAGCGTGGTCTGATACCCTGTCAGATAATATTAATACTCTAAGACAGGGATAATATTTTGCTAACATAGAGCATATTAAAGACGTCGTCTTATATATAAAGGATGCACAGAGGGATATTTGCCGGCTGGCATCCAGAATTAATGCAATGTCCATTCTGCCAGGAGGGTATTAGAAACCCGGCAGTGGACAGGTGATGCTGCCTGTAGAAGGCACATGGAGATTCTGCCTTATAAGGGTGAGGAATTGTTTGGGGATGGTCTCTGGGACCTCGTATCCACAGCAACAGCTGGGAAGAAATTTTTTTACCTCAGGTTTCCTCACAGCCTAAGAAAGCACCGTATTTTCAGTTACAGTCCTTTCGGCTTCAGAAAAGCAAGCGGGTCAAAGGCGCTTCCTTTCTGCACAGAAACAAGGGAAGAAGGAAAAAGCTGCACCAGCAGCCAGTTCCCAGGATCAAAAATCTTCCCCCGCTTCCTCTGAGTCCACTGCAAGACGCTGGGGCTCCACAGGTGGAGACAGGTGCGGTAGGGGCGCGTCTCGGGAACTTCAGGGACCAGTGGGCTTGCCCACAGGTGGATCCCTAGGTTCTGCAAATAGTATCACAGGGATACAGGCTGGAGTTCGAGGCGACTCCCCCTCGCCGTTACCTCACATCAGCCTTGCCTGCTGCCCTCGGAGAAAGGTAGTACTGGCGGCAATTCACAAGCTGTACTTCCAGCAGGTGAAATCAAGGTACCCCTCCTTCAACAAGGCCGGGGTTACTATTCCAAAATGTTGTGGTACCGAAACCAGACGGTTCGGTGAGACCCATTCTAAAATTGAAAGCCTTGAACACTTATATACGAAGGTTCAAGTTTAAAATGGAATCGCTCAGGGCGATTATTGCAAGCCTGGAGTTTCATGGTATCACTGGACATCAAGGATGCTTACCTGCATGTCCCTATTTACCCTTTTCACCAGGAGTACCTCAAAATTGTGGTACAGGATTGTCATTACCAATTCCAAGACGTTGCCGTTGGTCTGTCCCCGGCACCGAGGTATTTACCAAGGTAATGGCCGAAATAATTGTCCCGTACTTGGACGATCTCCTTATAAAGGCGAGGTCCAGGGAGCAGTTGTTCGTCGGATTAGCACTATCTCGGGAAGTGCTACAACAGCACGGCTGGATTCTGAATATTCCAAAGTCGCAGCTGGTTCCTACGACGCGTCTACTGTTCCTGGGTATGGTTCTGGACACAGAACAGGATAAAAAGGGTTTCTCCCAGAGGAGAAGTCCAAGGAGTTGTCGTCTCTAGACAGAGACCTCCTAACACGTATACAGGTGTCGGTGCATCAATGCACGCGAGCCCTGGGAAAGATGGTAGCTTCTTACGAAGAAATTCCATTCGCCAGGTCCCATGCAAGGATTTTCCAGTGGGATCTGTTGGACAAGTGGTCCGGGTCGCATCTTCAGATGCATCGGCGGATAACCCTGTCTCCAAGGGCCAGGGTGTCGCTGTTGTGGTGGCTGCAGAGTGCTCATCTTCTAGGGGGCCGCAGATTCGGCATACAGGACTGGGTCCTGGTGACCATGGATGCCAGCCTTCGAGGCTGGGGGGGCAGTCACACAGGGACGAAACTTCCAAGGCTATGGAAAAGTCAGGAGACTTCCCTACACATAAATATTCTGGAACTAAGGGCCATTTACAATGCCCTAAGTCAGGCTAGACCCCTGCTTCAACACGGGCCGGTGCTGATCCAGTCAGACAACATCACGGCGGTCGCTTATGTAAACCGACAGGGCGGCACAAGAAGCAGGATGGCGATGGCAGAAGCCACAAGGATTCTCCGGTGGGCGGAAAATCATGTGTTAGCACTGTCAGCAGTGTTCATTCCCGGAGTGGACAACTGAGAAGCAGACTTTCTCAGAAGACACGACCTCCACCCGGGAGAGTGGGGACTTCATCCAGAAGTCTTCCAAATGATTGTACACCGTTGGGAAAGGCCACAGGTGGACATGATGGCGTCCCGCCTCAACTAAAAGTTACAAAAAGATATTGCGCCAGGTCAAGGACCCTCAGGCGATAGCTGTGGACGCTCTGGTAACACCGTGGGTGTACCAGTCGGTGTATGTGTTCCCTTCTCTGCCTCTCTTACCCAGGGTAATGAGAATAATAAGAAGGAGAGGAGTAAGAACTATACTCATTGTTCCGGGTTGGCCAAGAAGAGCTTGGTAACCAGAACTCCAAGAAATGATCTCAGAGGACCCATGGCCTCTGCCGCTCAGACAGGACCTGCTGCAGCAGGGGGCCTGTCTGTTCCAAGACGTACCGCGGCTGCGTTTGACCGCATGGCGGTTGAACGCCGGATCCTGAAGGAAAAGGGAATTCCGGAGGAAGTTATCCCTACGCTATTTAAAGCTAGGAAAGAAGTGAACGCAAACCATTATCACCGCATATGGCGGAAATATGTTGCGTACTGTGAGGCCAGGAAGGCCCCAAAGGAGAAATTTCAGCTAGGTCGATTTCTGCACTTCCTACAGTCAGAGGTGACTATGGGCCTAAAATTGGGTTCCATTAAGGTCCAGATTTCGGCTCTATCGATTTTCTTCCAAAATTTAACTGGCTTCACTGCCTGAAGTTCAGACTTTTGTTAAGGGAGTGCTGCATAGTCAGCCCCCGTTTGTGCCTCCAGTGGCACCGTGGGATCTCAACGTGGTGTTGGATTTCCTGAAGTCGCATTGGGTTGAGCCACTTAAATCCGTGGAGCTATAATACCTCACGTGGAAAGTGGTCATTCTGTGGGCCTTGGCGTCGGCCAGGCGGGTATCAGAATTGGCGGCTTTGTCATACAAAAGCCCTTATCTGTATTTTATATGGATAAGGCGGAATTGAGGACTCGTTCCCAATTCCTTCCTAAGGTGGTATCAGTTTTTCATGTGAACCAACCTATTGTGGTGCCTGCGGCTACTTGGGACTTGGAGGATTCCAAGTTACTGGACGTAGTCAGGGCCCTGAAAAGTATATGTTTCCAGGACAGCTGGAGTCAGGAAAACTGACTCGCTCTTTATCCTGTATGCACCCAACAAGCTGGGTGCTCCTGCTTCTAAGCAGACGATTGCTCGCTGGATCTGTAGCACGATTCAACTTGCACATTCTGCGGCTGGACTGCCGCACCCTAAATCTGTAAAAGCCCATTCCACGAGGAAAGTGGGCTCTTCTTGGGCGGCTGCCCGAGGGGTCTCGGCTTTACAACTTTGCCGAGCTGTTACTTGGTCGGGTTAAAACATTTTTGTAAGAGTCTACAAGTTTGATACCCTGGCTGAGGAGGACCTAGAGTTTGCTCATTCGGTGCTGCAGAGTCATCCGCACTCTCCCGCCCGTTTGGGAGCTTTGGTATAATCCCCATGGTCCTTACGGAGTCCCAGCATCCACTTAGGACGTCAGAGAAAATAAGATTTTACTCACCGGTAAATCTATTTCTCGTAGTCCGTAGTGGATGCTGGGCGCCCATCCCAAGTGCGGATTGTCTGCAATACTTGTTTATAGTTATTGCCTAACTAAAGGGTTATTGTTAAGCCATCTGTTGAGAGGCTCAGTTATATTTCATACTGTTAACTGGGTATAGTATCACGAGTTATACGGTGTGATTGGTGTGGCTGGTATGAGTCTTACCCGGGATTCAAAATCCTTCCTTATTGTGTCAGCTCTTCCGGGCACAGTATCCTAACTGAGGTCTGGAGGAGGGTCTTAGTGGGAGGAGCCAGTGCACACCAGGTAGTCCTAAAGCTTTCTTTAGTTGTGCCCAGTCTCCTGCGTAGCCGCTAATCCCCATGGTCCTTACGGAGTCCCAGCATTCACTACGGACTACGAGAAATAGATTTACCGGTGAGTAAAATCTTATTTTTAACACTTTGTGTTTACAACCATGAAAATCAGAAACTCCCGTACGAAGAATGGGTATAACAGCTAGTTATTAATAAAAGTAATAAATATATTTACTAGTCTTATATTCTCACACAGTCCCTTTTTGTATTTATTGCCTGCATATTGAATTGCACTATTATTGTTTCTTTAAACTAGAGATGAGCAGTCCGGATTCGGCCTCGCAGTGGGATCCAAGTCCACCCCAGCCGTGGGTGTTCCTGCCAAACTCAGATCCCACTGCGAGGCTGAACGTCATCTTCCTGGAGTCGGATTCTCGCGGGTCCTGGATTCTATATAAGGCATCGCAGTTGAGTCTTGGTGCCATTTCAGTCTAATCCACGCTGCTGTTTGCTGCTCTATAGTCTGCTATACTGGCTGTGTCCAGAGTCTCACAAGTGGCTGTGCTTATAGTGACTGTATATAGGGGCATACTGCAGGCTGTTGAATGCTGTGCTATACTCTGCTGTATTGACTGTGCTGTGTCCAGACTCACAAGTGGTTGTGCACTGTATAGTGTCTATATAGGGGGCACACTGATGTATGCTGTGCTGTACTCTTCTATAAATTGTACTGTTTTGTGCACTTTACCACAGTGTGCTTTGTTCACATGCATCTATAAGCCCTGTGATCCATGCAATTCGAAGCAAGTTGCAAGTTAATAAAACAGAAAAATAAAATAAACATTTCAATTGTTTGTACTGCTTGGTGCACTTTGTTTAAATGCATTTATAAGCCCTGTGATCCACGCAGTTTGAACTGAGCTGCAAGTTAAAAATAAATATATATATATATATATATATACATATATCTCTGTTCTTCACATGGGAGTTTCTGATTTTATTTTTGTACTGTTTGGTGCACTTTACCCTACTGCACTTTGTTCATGTGCATCGATAAGCCCTGTGATTAAACACAGGCCCTCATTCCGAGTTGTTCGCTCGCAAGCGGATTTTAGCAGATTTGCTCATGCTAAGCCGCCGCCTACTGGGAGTGAATCTTAGCATCTTAAAATTGCGAACGATGTATTCGCAATATTGCGATTACACACCTCGTAGCAGTTTCTGAGTAGCTCCAGACTTACTCGGCATCTGCGATCAGTTCAGTGCTTGTCGTTCCTGGTTTGACGTCACAAACACACCCAGCGTTCGCCCAGACACTCCTCCGTTTCTCCAGCCACTCCTGCGTTTTTTCCGGAAACGGTAGCGTTTTTTCCCACACGCCCATAAAACGGCCTGTTTCCGCCCAGTAACACCCATTTCCTGTCAATCACATTACGATCTCCAGAACGATGAAAAAGCCGTGAGTAAAATTCCTAACTGCATAGCAAATTTACTTGGCGCAGTCGCAGTGCGAACATTGCGCATGCGCATTAAGCGGAAAATCGCTGCGATGCGAAGATTTTTACCGAGCGAACAACTCGGAATGAGGGCCACAGTTTTAACCCAGCTGCAAGTTCAAAAGCATAAATATATACACTGCTCAAAAAATAAAGGGAACACTTAAACAACACAATGTAACTCCAAGTCAATCACACTTCTGTGAAATCAAACTGTCCACTTAGGAAGCAACACTGATTGACAATCAATTTCACATGCTGTTGTGCAAATAGAATAGACAAAAGGTGGAAATTATAGGCAATTAGCAAGACACCCCCAATAAAGGAGTTGTTCTGCAGTTGGTGACCACAGACCACTTCTCAGCTCCTATGCTTTCTGGCTGATGGTTTGGTCACTTTTGAAAGCTGGCAGTGCTTTCACTCTAGTGGTAGCATGAGACGGAGTCTACAACCCACACAAGTGGCTCAGGTAGTGCAGCTCATCCAGGTTGGCACATCAATGCGAGCTGTGGCAAGAAGGTTTGCTGTGTCTGTCAGCGTAGTGTCCAGAACATGGAGGCGCTACCAGGAGACAAGCCAGTACATCAGGAGACGTGGAGGAGGCCGTAGGAGGGCAACAACCCAGCAGCAGGACCGCTACCTCCGCCTTTGTGCAAGGAGGAACAGGAAAAGCACTGCCAGAGCCCTGCAAAATGACCTCCAGCAAGCCACAAATGTGCATGTGTCTACTCAAACGATCAGAAACAGACTCCATGAGGGTGGTATGAGGGCCCGACGTCCACAGGTTTGGGTTGTGCTTACAGCCCAACACCGTGCAGGACGTTTGGCATTTGCCAGAGAACACCAAGATTGGCAAATTCGCCACTGGCGCCCTGTGCTCTTCACAGATGAAAGCAGGTTCTCACTGAGCACATGTGACAGACATGACAGAGTCTGGAGACGCCAAGGAGAACGTTCTGCCTGCAACATCCTTTAGCATGACCGGTTTGGCAGTGGGTCAGTAATGGTGTGGGGTGGCATTTATTTGGGGGGCCGCACAACCCTCCATGTGCTCGCCAGAGGTAGCCTGACTGCCATTAGGTACCGAGCTGAGATCCTCAGACCCCTTGTGAGACCATATGCTGGTGCGGTTGGCCCTGGGTTCCTCCTAATGCAAGACAATGCTAGACCTCATGTGGCTGGAGTGTGTCAGCAGTTCCTGCAAGACGAAGGCATTGATGCTATGGACTAGCCCGCCCGTTCCCCAGACCTGAATCCAATTGAGCACATCTGTGACATCATGTCTCGCTCCATCCACCAACGCCACATTGCACCACAGACTGTCCAGGAGTTGGCGGATGCTTTAGTCTAGGTGTGGGAGGAGATCCCTCAGGAGACCACCCACCACCTCATCAGGAGCATGCCCAGGCGTTGTAGGGAGGTCATACAGGCACGTGGAGGCCACACACACTACTGAGCCTCATTTTGACTTGTTTTAAGGACATTACATCAAAGTAGGATCAGCCTGTAGTGTGTTTTTCCACTTTCATTTTGAGTGTGACTCCAAATCCAGACCTCCATGGGTTAATAAATTTGATTTCCATTGATAATTTTTGTGTGATTTTGTTGTCAGCACATTCAACTATGTAAAGAACAAAGTATTTAATAAGAATATTTCATTCATTCGGATCTAGGATGTGTTGTTTAAGTGTTCCCTTTATTTTTTTTGAGCAGTGTGTATATGTATATATATATATATATATATATATATATGTATATATATTAGTGATGAGCGGGTTCGGATCCTCGGGATCCGAACCCGCCCGAACTTCACCTTTTTTTCCACGGGTCCGAGCAACTCGGATCCTCCCGCCTTGATCGGTTAACCCGAGTGCACCCGAACGTCATCATCCCGCGGTCGGATTCTCGCGAGATTCGTATTCTATATCAGGAGCCGCGCGTCGCCGCCATTTTTCACTCGTGCATTGGAGATGATCGTGAGAGGACGTGGCTGGCGTCCTCTCAGTTTCTATGTTCAGTGGGCTGCAAATATCTGTGCTCAGTGTGCTGCAAATATCTGTGCTCAGTGTGCTGCAAATATTTGTGCTCAGTGTGCTGCAAGTGCAAATATCTACGTTCTCTGCCTGAAAAACGCTCCATATCTGTGCTCAGTGTGCTGCAAATATCTGTGCTCAGTGTGCTAATTGCTTTATTGTGGGGACTGGGGACCAGCAGTATTATATAGTAGGAGGACAGTGCAGAGTTTTGCTGACCAGTGACCACCAGTATTATACGTTCTCTGCCTGAAAAACGCTCCATATCTGTGCTGCATTGTAGTATATAGTAGGAGGACAGTGCAGAATTTTGCTGACCACCAGTATAACTATATATATAGCAGTACGGTACAGTAGTCCACTGCTCTACCTCTGTGTCGTCAAATATACTATCCATCCATACCTGTGGTGCATTTCAGTTTTGCACAGTTTGCTGACCACCAGTATATAATATATAGCATTACGGTACAGTAGGCCACTGCTGTACCTACCTCTGTGTCGTCAAGTATACTATCCATCCATACCTGTGGTGCATTTCAGTTTTGCACAGTTTGCTGACCACCAGTATATATAATATATAGCAGTACGGTACAGTAGGCCATTGCTCTACCTACCTCTGTGTCGTCAAGTATACTATCCATCCATACCTGTGGTGCATTTCATTTTTGCACAGTTTGCTGACCACCAGTATATATAGTATATAGCAGTACGGTACAGTAGGCCACTGCTGTACCTACCTCTGTGTCGTCAAGTATACTATCCATCCATACCTGTGGTGCATTTCAGTTTTGCACAGTTTGCTGACCACCAGTATATATAATATATAGCAGTACGGTACAGTAGGCCACTGCTCTACCTACCTCTGTGTCGTCAAGTATACTATCCATCCATACCTGTGGTGCATTTCAGTTGTGCGCAGTATATATAGTAGTAGGCCATTGCTATTGATATATTACTGGCATATAATTCCACACATTAAAAAATGGAGAACAAAAATGTGGAGGATAAAATAGGGAAAGATCCACTTCCACCTCGTGCTGAAGCTGCTGCCACTAGTCATGGCCGAGACGATGAAATGCAAATGCCATCAACGTCGTCTGCCAAGGCCGATGCCCAATGTCATAGTAGAGAGCATGTAAAATCCAAAAAAATAAAGCTCAGTAAAATGTCCCAAAAATCTAAATCAAAATCGTCTGAGGAGAAGCGTAAACTTGCCAATGTGCCATTTACGACACGGAGTGGCAAGGAACGGCTGAGGCCCTGGCCTATGTTCAAGGCTAGTGGTTCAGCTTCACCTGAGGATGGAAGCACTCATCCTCCTGCTAGAAAACTTAAAAGAGTTAAGATGGCAAAAGCACAGCAAAGAACTGTGCGTTCTTCTAAATCACAAATCCCCAAGGAGAGTCCAATTGTGTCGGTTGCGATGCCTGACCTTCCCAACACTGGACGGGAAGAGCTTGCGCCTTCCACCATTTACACGCCCCCTGCAAGTGCTGGAAGGAGCACCCGCAGTCCAGTTCCTGATAGTCAAATTGAAGATGTCACTGTTGAAGTACACCAGGATGAGGATATGGGTGTTGCTGGCGCTGGGGAGGAAATTGACAAGGAGGATTCTGATGGTGAGGTGGTTTGTTTAAGTCAGGCACCCGGGGAGACACCTGTTGTCCGTGGGACGAATATGGCCATTGACATGCCTGGTCAAAATACAAAGAAAATCACCTCTTCGGTGTGGAATTATTTCAAAAGAAATGCGGACAACTGGTGTCAAGCCATGTGTTGCCTTTGTCAAGCTGTAATAAGTAGGGGTAAGGACGTTAACCACCTAGGAACATCCTCCCTTATACGTCACCTGGACCGCATTCATCAGAAGTCAGTGACAAGTTCAAAAACTTTGGATGACAGCGGAAGCAGTCCACTGACAACTAAATCCCTTCCTCTTGTAACCAAGCTCCTGCAAACCGGGTGGTATTCATGTGACCGCCGGTCAGCTGACCGACAGTCACATGACCTCCTCCACCAGCCCGACAGGTCACTGTCCCGATGGTCGGCATGCCGACCAACAGGGACTATTTCCACTCGTGGGTGTCCACGACACCCATAGAGTGGTAATAGAACCCGTGGCGACACCGCAGGTCGCCACCCGAGCCCGCAAGGGGCTTGCTGCACTCGCCCCTCCCCGCCGGGATCCCGGCGTCGGTATGCTGCCGGGATCCCGGGCGTCGGTAAGCTGACCGGCGGTCAGGAGACCGCCGGTCAGCCATACTACACCCCTGTAAACCACACCACCAACTCCCTCAGTGTCAATTTCCTCCTTACACAGGAAAGCCAATAGTCCTGCAGGCCATGTCACTGTCATGTCTGACGAGTCCTCTCCCTGCCTGGGATTCCTCCGATGCATCCTTGAGTGTAACGCCTACTGCTGCTGGCGCTGCTGTTGTTGCTGCTGGGAGTCGATCGTCATCAAAGAGGGGAAGTCGGAAGACCACTTGTACTACTTCCAGTAAGCAATTGACTGTCCAACAGTCCTTTGCGAGGAAGATGAAATATCACAGCAGTCATCCTGCTGCAAAGCGGATAACTCAGGCCTTGGCAGCCTGGGTGGTGAGAAACGTGTTTCCGGTATCCACCGTTAATTCACAGGCAACTAGAGACTTGATTGAGGTACTGTGTCCCCGGTACCAAATACCATCTAGGTTCCATTTCTCTAGGCAGGCGATACCGAAAATGTACACAGACATCAGAAAAAGAGTCACCAGTGTCCTAAAAAATGCAGTTGTACCCAATGTCCACTTAACCACGGACATGTGGACAAGTGGAGCAGGGGCAGACTCAGGACTATAGGACTGTGACAGCCCACTGGGTAGATGTATTGCCTCCTGCAGCAAGAACAGCAGCGGCGGCACCAGTAGCAGCATCTCGCAAACGCCAACTCGTTCCTAGGCAGGCTACGCTTTGTATCACCGCTTTCCATAAGAGGCACACAGCTGACAACCTCTTACGGAAACTGAGGAACATCATCGCAGAATGGCTTACCCCAATTGGACTCTCCTGGGGATTTGTGACATCGGACAACGCCACCAATATTGTGTGTGCATTACATGTGGGCAAATTCCAGCACGTCCCATGTTTTGCACATACATTGAATTTGGTGGTGCAGAATTATTTAAAAAACGAAAGGGGCATGCAAGAGATGCTGTCGGTGGCCCGAAGAATTGCGGGCCACTTTCGGCATTCAGCCACCGCGTGCCGAAGACTGGAGCACCAGCAAACAGTCCTGAACCTGCCCTGCCATCATCTGAAGCAACAGGTGGTAACGAGGTGGAATTCAACCCTCTATATGCCTCTATATGCTTCAGAGGATGGAGGAGCAGCAAAAGGCCATCCAAGCCTATACATCTGCCTACGATATAGGCAAAGGAGGGGGAATGCACCTGACTAAAGCGCAGTGGAGAATGATTTCAACGTTGTGCAAGGTTCTGCAACCCTTTGAACTTGCCACACGTGAAGTCAGTTCAGACACTGCCAGCCTGAGTCAGGTCATTCCCCTCATCAGGCTTTTGCAGAAGAAGCTGGAGACATTGAAGGAGGAGCTAAAACAGAGCGATTCCGCTAGGCATGTGGGACTTGTGGATGGAGCCCTTAATTCGCTTAACCAGGATTCACGGGTGGTCAATCTGTTGAAATCAGAGCACTACATTTTGGCCACCGTGCTCGATCCTAGATTTAAAACCTACGTTGTATCTCTCTTTCCGGCAGACACCGGAGGTGCAGAGGTTCAAAGACTTGCTGGTGAGAAAATTGTCAAGTCAAGCGGAAGGTGACCCGTCAACAGCTCCTCCTTCACATTCTCCCGCAACTGGGGCTGCGAGGAAAAGGCTAAGAATTCCGAGCCCACCCGCTGGCGGTGATGCAGGGCAGTCTGGAGCGAGTGACGTCAGACAGTCCGTACGTATACTGGCAGGAAAAAGAGGCAATTTGGAGGCCCTTGCACAAACTGGCTTTATTTTACCTAAGTCGCCCCCCCCCCCCCCCCCTTTAGTGCAGCCCGCTCACCTTGTCAGCAATCGGCGTACGAGGTTACTTCCAGAAAATGTGGAGAAGATGATGTTCATCAAAATTAATTATAATCAATTCCTCCATGGAGACATTCACCAGCAATTGCCTCCAGAAAGTACACAGGGACCTGAGATGGTGGATTCCAGTGGGGACGAATTAATAATCTGTGAGGAGGGGGATGTACACAGTGAAAGGGGTGAGGAATCGGACGATGAGGAGGAGGTGGACATCTTGCCTCTGTAGAGCCAGTTTGTGCAAGGATAGATTGATTGCTTCTTTTTTGGTGGGGGCCCAAACCAACCAGTCATTTCAGTCACAGTTGTGTGGCAGACCCTGTCGCTGAAATGATGGGTTTGTTAAAGTGTGCATGTCCTGTTTATACAACATAAGGGGTGGGTGGGGAGGGCCCAAGGACAATTCCATCTTGCACCTCTTTTTTCTTTCATTTTTCTTTGCATCATGTGCTGTTTGGGGACTATTTTTTTGAAGTGCCATCCTGCCTGACACTACAGTGCCACTCCTAGATGGGCCAGGTGTTTGTGTCGACCACTTGGGTCGCTTAGCTTAGCCATCCAGCGACCTTGGTGCACCTCTTTTTTTCTTTGCATCATGTGCTGTTTGGGGACTATTTTTTAAATCTGCCATCCTGTCTGACACTGCAGTGCCACTCCTAGATGGGCCAGGTGTTTGTGTCGGCCACTTGGGTCGCTTAGCTTAGTCACACAGCTACCTCATTGCGCCTCTTTTTTTCTTTGCATCATGTGCTGTTTGGGGACTATTTTTTTGAAGTGCCATCCTGTCTGACACTGCAGTGCCACTCCTAGATGGGCCAGGTGTTTGTGTCGGCCACTTGGGTCGCTTAGCTTAGTCATCCAGCGACCTCGGTGCAAATTTTAGGACTAAAAATAATATTGTGAGGTGTGAGGTGTTCAGAATAGACTGAAAATGAGTGGAAATAATGGTTATTGAGGTTAATAATACTATGGGATCAAAATGACCCCCCAAATTCTATGATTTAAGCTGTTTTTGAGGTTTTTTTGTAAAAAAACACCCGAATCCAAAACACACCCGAATCCGACAAAAAAATTTCAGGGAGGTTTTGCCAAAACGCATCCGAATCCAAAACATGGCCGTGGAACCAAATCCAAAACCAAAACACAAAACCCGAAAAATTTCCGGTGCACATCACTTATATATATAATATATATTATATAATATATATATATATATACAGATCTATTGTTTGCACTGTTCTGTGCACTGTACCCCCAGTACGCTGAGGCACTGTTTCATAGATGTGCTATCAACTGGCGTGTGCTTGCGCCAAGGCTTTGTCGCGTAGTAACCATCCAGGTCACTGCAGCCTTTGGCCAATATAGGTGAAAATAATATTGTGAGCTGTGAGGTGGTCAAAATTGACTGGAAAATACTTGAAATTAATGTTAGTGAGGTTAATAATACTCTAGGATCAAAAAAAAAATTCCAAATTATGTGATTTTAGCTTTTTTTTTGCCAATTTAAAAAATCAAATCACAGTGGTTTGGCAAAGCCAAATCCAAAGCTGAACGACGAATGAGAGCCAAATCCAAATCCAGCAAAACTGGTTCAGCACACATCTCTACTTTAAACTTATGTTTCTACTAAGGGGATAGTTTTCACTAAGCTACTGTATATAACTCTTTGTTTCTTTTTTTTTATTTTCAATTTCTCTTGCACCCAGTGACGTGCGGTGAAGTCTGTGGCTGGAGAGGCACACATGGGGGTGTAAAGGTGGGGAGGGGGTGGGGATTATGCGCTTGTTGACCCCAACCCTGCCTCCAGCATTCACTTACCCCAATCCCTCCGGCCTTCATTGACTCCTAGTCCGTCGGAGGGGTGTGTCTAGCACCACCTATTGGCATTCCTTTCTATTCCTTATGCACCTTACCCAGTGGCGTCACAACCCAGGTGCAGGGGGTGCGGCCCGCACCAAGGCTGTAAGCCTCAGAAGGGGTGACACCACAGTGCTGGCTCTTCTACAGTGACAGGAGCCAGGTGCTGCATTGTGATAATCTCCTGCAACACTCGGCTCCTGTCACAGATGAAGAGCTGGCACTACACCAGCCTAGCCTCTGGGGGCAGCCAGCATCTCTGGAGATGCTGGACACCCCCTGGAGTAACGTACCAGGGATCCCGCAAAGCTAAGCCTCCTTTTTTATTAAGCCATGGCCCTTTTTCAGGTGTCCGCGAACAGAGAAATGTAATGGCAGCTTGGGCAAGTGTATGGATGGAGGTGTATTTATGGGGGGGCGGGGGGGGGGGGGGGGGGGTAGAGTAGAGACCCCTGAACCAATATACTAGTAGAATGCAATAGTATAACAATATATTGTATAATAGCAGTGACTCTATGCCTACTACTACTACAACTACCAATAACAACAACACCACCACTAAGGGGTCTATTTACTAAGCCTTGGATGGAGATAAAGTCAACGGAGATACAGTACCAGCCAATCAGCTCCTAACTATCATTTTTCAAACACAGCCTGTGACATGGCAGTTAGGAGCGGATCGGCTGGTGCTTTATTTCCGTTGAATTTATCTCCATCTAAGGCTTAGTAAATAGCCCCCTGAGTACCAGCAGCTACTATTACTATGTACAGTGCCATATGGGCATGTATATTGTACTTTATGCCCCCCCCCCCCCATGCCAACCCAGGGTACACACTCACCCAGCACCAGCCGAGCCACATTGGATGGGAGTATCATGATGGGTGCCATCTATCTGACATCCAGATCAGCCACTGCACAAAGCCCCTGCACACTCAACACCTGCCCGTACGCCAGGCACTGCTGCTCTCCCGCACTGCCTGCTGCTTCTGTGTCAGAACGTAATGCTTCCCCAGCAGACTCCACCATTATACTATACATACACTGCATAGCAACCCACGGCGGCTCAGGCTAGAGCAGCAGCAGTTGCAGTTAGTCCACATTGCAGGGGAGCACGGCAACCAAGAGGCACCGGCCTGCCAGCAAACAGTCCTGGAGTACCGGCAGACCAAACTTCCCCTGCGTATACTGATGTGGGGCACCTGTGATTATCCCGGGCGACTGCCAGCCGGGCAGTAATTCAGTCCTAACAGGCGGCAGCGGGGAGGGGGGTAGTAATCGTCATCCGGCGTGTGTCAGTGGGGAGTGCCGGACATCAGGGGTGCCAGTCCGCTCCAGCCCCCCCTACCCTGTGCGCACACAAGTATATGTTCCCGCGGCTGCAAGCTCCGGTAAAGGTGGGGGGGTTGAAATATTGGTACCCGGCGGCTGCAAGCTCCGGCAGGAGGGGGGGTCAGGTATCAGTACGCTGGCCAGGGAGAGAGCTGGTGATGCTGGGCAGGGAGAGAGACAGCTCAGTGCTGTCCAATCACGTCTGCCTGACTGACAGGGGCGTGCTTTCATTTGGCTGAAGACACGTCCTTGTCACTGAGGCAGGTCTGCTGGTGCCGCTTCTCATGATTTTTTGAATGGGCTTTTTCTGCCCGCAGCTTGGCCCCGCCCCCTGTCCGCCTCCAACCTCAGTCACTTTATCATTATCAGTGGGAGGCAGAGCTCTCACTGCCTCCCACCCACAATTGGCTCTTTTTGCACATCAAATAAGGATTGGAAAAATACAAAGAAGATATTTAAGACATAGAACATGTGTTATAAATATCTTCTTTGTATTATATTAAACGTTATGACAGGTGAGGCACTGCCTCTCCTGCCTCCCCTGACTGCACGTCCCTGCTTGCACCACAGTACACATTTCTATAAAGATTTCAAGGGAAGGAAATGTTGAATTTCCAGTTCCAACTGCGCAATGTGAACCAAAACTTTATACCATTTGTCACTCTTTTCTTTTATGTTATGCAGTAATGGCAACATGACGTGCCGGTTGTCAAGTTAACATTTCCTATAGCTATAGACCTGGCATGGTGTATGTGTCTGGGAGCGCCCTTTAGCATGGGAATTCTTTCTTTGTATTATCATGACAGATCAATCAACTGACTTCCAAGTTCCTTGTAATGAGAACTTGGATAAAAAACCCTGCACAGTGTGAAATATAAACCAACTCAGCTCAAGTTCCTCTTTTAATATACCAGCATCCTTTAAATAGAATTGTTTCTTTTTCTTAACAAGTGCTTGCCCTGCGGCATTATGAAAAAGCAAGCACATACTATTTTTATGTATAAGATAACTATAGGACTCCTATAGGAATGTGCGATTTGAAAATAAAAATCCTCTACATAATGTAAGAATGTGACATGTTTATACAGTTTTATCTCATTGTGCGCTGCATTAAAAGACTGCATGACTACATGCTGGCAAATATCCGATTATAGTACATTCTAGTAAGGTAGTTAATGTAAGCTTTTGTGCAATGGTGTAACTAGGCCCCATAGCAAATTTTTCAAATCCACCCTTGTACTGCCAGAGAGTGAAAAAACATGTAGATACATTACAGATCGCTTAAAATCTATGCATCAATGCAGATGCATTCCCTGCTATTAAGCTCCTTAGCTTTTGTGCTCAATAATGTAAAGAATGAGTGGTATACAGTAGATAGGATGCAGGGCTGTCCTCAGGGGGGGACTGCAGTCCTGGGCCCTGACAGCTGAGGGAGCCCAGACGCCAGCAGAGTTAATCGTTACACTCACACAGCACAGCGCAAGCTGCTAGCGCTGGCCAGAGAGTGTTATGAAGGAGGAACCGAGGATGTGGGGGGCCCTGACTTTTTCATTTGTACTGGTCCCCACGATTTATGATGACAGCCCTCATAGGAAGTACTGTGTCTCATGGGCAATGTAAGCTTCAATTCATATGCATGCAGCCCAGGGGCGCTTTAAGAGAGGAGGAGGCCCGTGTTCAGCCTACTCCGTTCGGGCACCCTCCCCTCTGCCCAGACACAGTAGAGTCTGAGCTCTAGAGGGCTCAGACTCTACTGCACATGCGCAGATCTCCGGGAAAATGCTTGGCGGCCATTATCCATGAGATTTCTCTACTGTGCATGCACAGAACTCCGTGAAAATGGCCACTGAGCCATGTTCACAGTTTTCTAACAGCACATCGGATGCCGGCGCTGCACTTCGGAGGGGTGAGTATTTTAAAAATGGGTGCAGTGTGTTCGGTGGGTGCCCCCTCTGGACTCAGGGGCCCGTGTGCACCGCACACACTGCACCCATTATAGAAATGCAGCTGCACCAACTTCTACAGCAGCTGCAATTGTCCAGCTACAGATTGGTTTGTTTGAAATAGTTACCTTAAGCACCTTCACAGTTCACATGTGTCAATATAGTAATACAAGATAGCTTTCTGTGAATGATTTACTTCCTAGAAAACATATTTTATTCAAAATTTTTTTTATTTCATGTTATATACATCAAGGCAAATAAATGCTTGATAAACAAATACCTACCACAAGCATGGTAAACCAATAGAGCAAAGAGCATTCTACTGTGGCTGTTTCGTCTAAGCTTATGCGAACAATGGCCCTCATTCCAAGTTGTTCGCTCGCTAGCTGCTTTTAGCAGCATTGCACACGCTAAGCCGCCGCCCTCTGGGAGTGTATCTTAGCAGAATAGCGAACGAAAAATTAGCAAAACTGCTACTAAATAATTCTTAGCAGTTTTTGAGTAGCTCCAGACCTACTCACAGATTGCGATCAGCTCAGTCCGTTTAGTTCCTGGTTTGACGTCACAAACACGCCCTGCGTTCGGCCAGCCACTCCCCCGTTTCTCCAGACACTCCCGCGTTTTTCCCTGATACGCCTGCGTTTTTTAGCACACTCCCGGAAAACGCTCAGTTACCACCCAGAAACGCCCCTTTCCTGTCAATCATTTAACGAACAGCAGTGCGACTGAAAAGCGCCGCAGAATCCACAGCAAATCTACTAAGTTCTTAGTTAAACAACTAAGCGCATGCGCCCTGCGTGCCTTGCGCATGCGCAATGTGCAACAAATCGCAGCATAGCGAAAATCGGCAACGAGCGAACAACTCGGAATGACCCCTAATGGGCCTAATTCTGATCTGATCGCAGCAGCAAATTTGTTAGCAGTTGGGCAAAACCATGTGCACTGCAGGTGTGGCAGATATAACATGTGCATAGAGAGTTAGATTTGGGTGGGGTGAGTTCAATCTGCAATCTAATTTGCAGTGTAAAAATAAAGCAGTGTAAAAATAAAGCACAGAAACAAAATAACCCACCCAAATCTACTACGTGCGGTGAGTTCAGTGTCTGGTGAGGCACTGCAGCCATAATGTTCGCTGAGTGCTGCCGATGATGCGGAGCATGGAGGGCAAGATGGGAGCAGTGGTGAGGAGCAGGGGGGGCAGGATGGGAGCAGTGGTGCGGAGCAGGGGGGGCAGGATGGGAGCAGTGGTGCGGAGCAGGGGGGGCAGGATGGGAGCTGTGGTGCTTAGCACAGGGGTCAGGATGGGAGCTGTGGTGCGGAGCAAAGGGGTCAGGATGGGAGCTGTGGTGTGGAGCACAGGGGTCAGGATGGGATCTGTGGTGCTGAGCACAGGGGTCAGGATTGGAGCTGTGGTGCTTAGCACAGGGGTCAAGATGGGAGCTGTGGTGCAGAGCAAAGGGGTCAGGATGGGAGCTGTGGTGTGGAGCACAGGGGTCAGGATGGGATCTGTGGTGCAGAGCACGGGGGTCAGGATGGGAGCTGTGGTGCTGAGCACAGGGGTCAGGATGGGAGCTGTGGTGCGGAGCACAGGGGTCAGGATAAGAGCTGTGGTGCGAAGCACAGGGGTCAGGATGGGAGCTGTGGAGCGGAGCACAGGGGTCAGGATGGGAGCAGTCGTGCGGAGCAGGGGGGCATGTTGGTAGTGAAAGGTACTCGCTCGCTAAGTTAAACAACAATCTCACCTGCTCCCTGTAGCTCTCGGGTCCCGGTTGCTGTCGTTCCCTCCATGGACACTGCTTCCAGGGCCGGATTATAAGAGGGGCGACAGGGGCCCCCACACATTAAGGGCCCCCACACTCTGCTATTTAAACTGGAGTACTCCACAGCCGCATAGCAAAGAGGGGAGTGGTGCCCTGAGCTACCCTACAATGTAGGGCGGGACTCCTGCTCCTGGCGCTGAGAGCAGTTACACTGCCTTACAGTCACAATGGGGGAGTGACCGTCACTAGAACAGCATATCCTGGCGGACACACTACTCCCGCCGCCATCGTGGCTCACCTCTGAAGACGTGACTCCCTCCGTCCAGGAGGATGTGCCCCGCTGCCCGCGGATTATCACAGTCTGTCCACATGCTGGAAGCACCTGGCTGACCCAACGCTCTATGCTCCTGCCCGTTGATGTAAGTGAGTCACTGCCCCCCCTCTCAATCCGCAGTAGCCGCCCTGTCTCCCTTCTCACTGTGAGGCGACGGACCCCATGCTCGCAGTGTTGGAGCTGTGTGTATGTACACAGGTGTGTTTGGGGGGGGGGGGGGGGGGAGTGCTGTGTGTCTCTGTTGTACAGTATGCGCACAGATGCTCCTGCTGTGTGTGTGTGTGGGGGGGGGGTTGCTGTGTGTCACTGCTGTGTGCTTGGGGGGGTTGCTGTGTGTCCCTGCTGTGGGTGTGGATGGGGGGCTGTGTGCCCCTGCTGTGGGTGTGGATGTGTGTGTGTGTGTCTCTGTGTTATTAGTGAGGGCCTCCACAACTTTGTTACCCCTGGGCCCCCACATGCCCTAATACAGCCCCGACTGCTCCCCACAGCGCCCAGCCGTCTTGCTCCCTCCGTGGACTACTCCCCGCTCACGCTTGCTTCCGGCCACTGTCACACAGGAGCCGCAGCGCCAAGACAGATAGCCGGAGCAAGTGTGAATAGCGCTCCCGCCGTGTCCCGCTCCTCAGTCCCATCAACACAGCAGCTGTCATCCTCATCCTGACCTGGTGCATGCGTGGGGGACGTCTTAATCGGCGGCAAGCGTGAGCGGGGGGGGAGTGCAGTGACCTGACCCCACTGGCTGCACTAAAAATAGCGGGAGACACACAGGGGAAGGGGGGAAGGAAAGTAGAAGCTACCGAAGGAGAAATACAGTGGTCTCTGGAGTCACTGTCAGAGACCGTTTCTGAGGCCCTGCCCACTGCCCAATCACATTGACAGGGGTGTGCTTTCATATGAGCTAAAAGCATGCCCCTGTCAAAGCGGCACTGCTATTAGGTGCCGCTTCTGCTGCTTTTCTTAATGGGCTTTCACTGCCCAATGCTTGGCCCCGCCCCCCCTCACCCCCCTCTTCTGGCCCTTTCACATGGACTGCGGGAGGCACCGACAGCGGTGCCTCCAAAGCACATTTAAGACTGTTTCTTGGAGGGTAACAATGATTAAAATAATATAAAGAGTAAACCAGATACTTATGACACAGAACATGTGTCATAAGTCTCTTCTTTGTATTATTTTACTCATTAATGACAGGGGAGGCACTGCCTCCCCTGTCTCCCCTGACTGCACGTCCCTGGTGGGGTGTATTCAAACTGAAATCTAAATTGCAGTGTAAAATTAAAGTAGCCAGTATTTACCCTGCACAGAAACAAAATAACCCACCCAAATCTAACTCTCTCTGCAAATGTTATATCTGCCCCCCTGCAGTGCACATGGTTTTGCCCAACTGCTAACAAACTTGCTGCTGCGATCAACTCAGAATTACCCCCACTGTTGCTGATGGCATTGGACAGTAGCCAGTGGGAGCAAGACAAGTGCAAAATACTATTTGCTATGGAAACTCTATTTCCTCCCTCTGAGCAGGAAGTGAGCGGTGTGTAGTGGACAAAGGCAAGTAATAGCACAGTAAGGCAAGTGGAGGAGTGGGAGTATGACCCTCTACCTGATGTAAGGATGCCATGTTACACCCATGTGGAGCTGAACAGCAGGTGAGGAGACCGACACACAGGGTCAGACTGGCCCACAGGGGTACAGGGGAGACCACTGGTGGCCTCAGTACCTGGGGCCCCAACCCCTACTTTATAGATCAGCTTCCAGATTGTGCACTTGAATTATACATTATACATGTTACATTATACAGTAGAGGACTGTGGTGTATTTTCTACAGTGCACTGCTGATATTAATCTGGTAGATTATCATGCATGCACTAGCAGTATTTACTGTATACTACGTGATTCATCGCGCCCTATGGGTGCTCTTCACACAGTCGTAAGGGGCGTGCAATATTTTTATTATATGGAGTATTACCTCTAATCATAATTGTGTGAGTGGTTAAATATTGCACGGTCAAATGGCAGTGGCTCTCCCGGAGACTCGTACAGCAGCCAGTCACTATTGTTAGCGCCGGTGTCCCAATGCACCGCATTACAGGGAAGAAGATGCACTCAATAAACTACAGCTCCCAGCAGCCCTTAGCGCCAAAGCATTCCGGCGCTAAGGGCTGCTGGGAGCTGTAGTTTATTGAGTGCGTCTACTTCACTGTAATGCAGTGCGTTGGGACACCGGCGCTAATAATAGTGACTGGCTGGCAGAACTGACTGACTCGCTGAATCAATGTAAAAGGTGAGAGTGCTGTGCCGTGTCATTGGGGTCGATTCAATTCACTGACAGTTGAATAGCGCCGGGAGTTAGCTCCCGGCGCTATTCAATACAGTGACAAGTGACCCTCAATTGTCGGGAATTCTTCTCTCACCCCCGGGGGAGGAGAGAAGAAATCTGACAAAAGTGCTGCCGCGCGGCCGGCGCGAGGCTGATTCTGTTGGGAATCAGCATCGCGGCGGGGAGTTAAGTCGGAGAATGCCCGTTCTCCCAACAATTCAACCTGTTAAGTCCGGGAGAACGGGCCTTCGCCGACTTAACTTGAGCTGAATTGAATAGCGACGGGAACTAACTCCCAGCGCTATTCAACTGTCAGTGAATTGAATCGACCCCAGTGACACTGCACACCCACTGCACCTCACAGCACTGTCACCTATTACATTGATTCAGCTTCCAGACATTACCCTCCGCGATATCACCCACTCTATCCGTTACATTAGCCATCTCGGGGCTTCCAGGCCAGCAGCCCAGGTGCTGTGTTGCAGAGTCAGGGCCTCTGGGGATTTGGGCGCGGCTGTGGCGGGGAAGCACTTCTATGACATCACGCGCAGAGGAGGCTCCGGGACTCAGAGAGTATGCAGCGCAGGGAGGGCTATGAAAACCTTCCGCTACTCCTCTATAATACACATTTATGCCGGTGGCTGCAGCAGCTTTTGTTCCACCTGCGCCGCGGCTAGGAAGTGGGGATTGTTGATGCCGGAGGGGGCAGGTGGACTGGCAGCAGGACATAGAACGCTGCAGTAAAAGGTGTTTTTTTTCCCCCTATCTACAATGCAGAGACTTGCTGCAGATGCAGTGGCATATCCTCCAACTGTACCTTTTTGGCAGGTACAGTACCTTTTCTTTATGGTCTGTACCGATTTTTTGGCTCTCCAAGTTATTTTTATGTGTTAATTGTTGGAGGGTATGTTGCTGCAGCTGCAGTGGGCCTATATTGGGGTGTGGGCCTGGAGGGGAAGCTCCATCGGCTCCATTGTTAATCCTGCTCTGAGAACACAGCAGCCTAAGGGCAGAACCTCCCATTGGATGTAACCTGTGTGGGAGGGCGTTTCTCACCCAATCAGTTGTGGACTGGGTGTGATAGACCTGCTGCTAACCCAATGAGATCTCCTAGCCACGCCCAGCGTTATACACACAGGCACAGATCTGGGCTATTATATAGGAAATATTTATCAAGGGGCCCAGACCACGCACTCACTAATGGTTAGCCAACCCTTTAAGCATGGGCACCTACATCTGTATTCCTCCGGTGGGCCCTTCATGCCCCAATCTAACATTGCCCACACACACACACACACACACACACACACACACACACACACACACACATATGTGGAACACTCGCCCTGTGGATAGGATGGCAGGACTGTGCCCAAAAAGTGTGAATCCCAAATCAGGATGTTTGGGAGGTCTGTGATCACAAAAATGTGATTTACGTGAAAGGAGACAATTGTACGGTAGATGTCACAGTTTACAAAGGAATGTAAAAGAGTAGTTGTGTGGTTTGTACTTCAGTCTTTTTTTTATATTGCCTGTTTTTTTGTTAAAACATATTGCAAAGTTTGAAACTGAATTAGAGATTAGATAGTAGAAGAATGTTTATGTTTTTTTCTTTCTGAGAAAATAAGTCAGACTAGTATGGAAAAAAAGGTAAATTACAGTCCAAGAGAATTAATTTTAAGCCCATAAAATTTGAGTTGGAGCAAGACTTCTTCCAGTTCTCCTATGCTTAATGTACAGTAAGTCAGTCCTTGAATAATGATCAGTAGTGATACAGTGGGATCCGGTCTCTAGGTCAACAAGACTTAGATCGACAATGCCTAGGTCGACCACTATTGGTCGACAGTAAGTAGGTCATCATGGTTTCTAGGTCAACAGGGACTTTAGGTCGACATGTACTAGGTCGACGTGACAAAGGTCAACATGAGTTTTTCACATTTTTTCATTTTTGAAAACTTTTTCATACTTTACGATCCACGTGGACTACAATTGGGAATGGTAACCTGTGCCGAGCACAGCGGTAGCGGAGCGAGTGCGAGGGGACACGGTGCACTAATTGGGGTTCCCGGTCACTCTACGAAGAAAACGACACAAAAAAACCTCACATCGACCTACTACATGTCGACCTAGAGTCTCTGTCGATCTAGAAACCATGTTGACCTACTTACTGTCGACCTAGACACTGTTGACCTAAGTCTAGTCTATCTAACATACCACACCCTGATACAGCATAGAGGTAATAGCAAGTTATGGTCTGAGGCCGTTCAAAATTTCCAAAAGTGATGATGTTCCCTTTATGCTTCTGATTGATATTCAGGACAGCCCACAAGTTGGTCCATTACTAAAACACAAAAGACTGTGCATAACCTACTATAATGCTCTCTTAAGTGGCTCATACTGTATATACTGTACAAGATAGTTTCCTGATTTCTAATGTCCTCATACAATTCTAATCATTCACAATCTCTATCTGTGGTGGATACTTTAAAGGAGGTAGTAATAATAATAATAAAAATCGTCATCATCATCATCATCATTTTATTTATATAGTGCTCTTTCTCCAAGGTATTTAAGAGATAGAATGACCGTAATATAGTACAATGAAAAGCTTTTCATAAAATATAGAGAGTATGGAGATACTAAATTGGACATTATGAAATTGCTTGAGTTATTTAGGAAAGTCTTGAGTCTTTTTTTGAAGGATTCTAGAGTGGGGGCCTCTTGAACTGTGCAGGGAAGTGAGTTCCATAGAGTTGGAGCCGTGTCACTTAAAACTCGACCCCCAGATTAAATACAGGAGATTCTAGTTACTGCTAAAAGTCCTTCATCTACAGATCACAGTAATCAAGTGGACAGTATGGGATCAGTAGCTGCTTCAGGTACCTTGGGCCCTGGTCATGTAGGGCTCTGAAACTCAGTTAGCCAATCTTGAAGATGATTCGTCATCTTACAGGCAGCCAGTGAAGGGAGTAGAGAATGGCTGTTATATGGCTAGAACGGAGCTGGTTGGTTAACAGCCTGGCAGCTGTGCTTTGTACCAGCTGTAAGTGGTGCAATTCTTTTGCTGGGTGACCAAGGTAGAGGGCATTGCAGTAGTTTAATGGAGATGATACAAATGCATGGATGACTTTTGGCAGATCTTCAGAGGGAATTAAGTGTTTGGTTCTGGCTATGTTCCTCAGATGAAAGAATGAGCATTAATTGTGCTGATATCTGATGTTTAAGTGTCAAGTCACCATCCAGGACAACACCAAGATACCGCACATGTCCAGTGTTTTGTAATCCTGTACCCTCAAGTATAAGCCCAGTTGGTTGGCTATGCTGCAGTCTTGTTCTTTCTTTTTATTTTGTGGTACTATCATAAGGACGTCTGTTTAATCAGGATCCAGTCTCAACCAACTGGCACTCATCCACTCCTGGAGCTCAGCTAGACAGCCATTTAGAGTTGTTATTGGGTTATCAATGCCTGAAGCAACGGACAAGTTAATTTCTGTATCATCTGCATAGCAGTGGTAGACCAGGCCATGGCACCCGATTTTTTTTACCCAGTGGTAGCATGTATACTGCATAAAGCATGAGGGATAGTACATAACTTTGTGGGACGCCACATGGCAATGGCACTGATGGTCATGAGTGTACTCCAGACAATACTCTCTGTGACATGCCCGTGAGAAATGATTTTAACAAGCTTAAGACTGAGCCATCCAGTCCACAAAAATTTTTCAGGTGCTCAATCAGAAGCCCATGGTCCACGGTATCAAATGCTGCAGAGAGATCCAGAAGGATTACGGGCCTAATTCAAACCTGATTGCAAAAGCAAAATATTTCTCTAATGGGCAAAACCATGGGGGTCATTCCGAGTTGTTCGCTCGGTAAATTTTTTCGCATCGCAGCGATTTTCCGCTTAGTGCGCATGCGCAATGTCCGCACTGCGACTGCGCCAAGTAAATTTGCTATGCAGTTAGGAATTTTACTCACGGTTTCTCTGACGTCCTAGTGGATGCTGGGACTCCGTCAGGACCATGGGGAATAGCGGCTCCGCAGGAGACAGGGCACAAAATTTAAAAGTTTGACCACTAGGTGGTGTGTACTGGCTCCTCCTCCTATGACCCTCCTCCAAGCCTCAGTTAGGTTTTTGTGCCCGTCCGAGCAGGGTGCAATCTAGGTGGCTCTCCTAAAGAGCTGCTTAGAAAAAGTTTGTTAGGTTTTTTATTTTCAGTGAGTCCTGCTGGCAACAGGCTCACTGCAACGAGGGACTTAGGGGAGAATAAGTGAACTCACCTGCGTGCAGGATGGATTTGCTTCTTAGGCTACTGGACACTAGCTCCAGAGGGACGATCACAGGTACAGCCTGGATGGGTCACCGGAGCCGCGCCGCCGACCCCCTTGCAGATGCCGAATAGAGAAGAGGTCCAGAAACCGGCGGCAGAAGACGTCTCAGTCTTCATGAGGTAGCGCACAGCACTGCAGCTGTGCGCCATTGCTCTCCGCACACTTCACACCAGCGGTCACTGAGGGTGCAGGGCGCTGGGGGGGGCGCCCTGGGCAGCAATGTAATATACCTATTCTGGCTAAAATATATCACATATAGCCCCTGGGGCTATATGGATGTATTTAACCCCTGCCAGGTTCCAAAAAAACCGGGAGAAGAAGCCCGCCGAAAAGGGGGCGGGGCCTATTCTCCTCAGCACACAGCGCCATTTTCCTGCCCAGCTCCGCTGCGAGGAAGGCTCCCAGGACTCTCCCCTGCACTGCACTACAGAAACAGGGTAAAAACAGAGAGGGGGGGCACTTATTGGCGATATTTATAATATTTGAGCTGCTATAAAGGGAACACACTTATTAAGGTTGTCCCTATATATATTTATAGCGCTTGGGTGTGTGCTGGCAAACTCTCCCTCTGTCTCCCCAAAGGGCTAGTGGGGTCCTGTCTTCTATCAGAGCATTCCCTGTGTGTCTGCTGTGTGTCGGTACGTGTGTGTCGACATGTATGAGGACGATGTTGGCGTGGAGGCGGAGCAATTGCCTGTAATGGTGATGTCACCCCCTAGGGAGTCGACACCAGAATGGATGGCTTTGTTTATGGAATTACGGGATAGTGTCAGCACGCTACAAAAGTCGGTTGACGACATGAGACAGCCGGCAAACCAGTTAGTACCTGTCCAGGCGTCTCAGACACCGTCAGGGGCTGTAAAACGCCCTTTACCTCAGTCGGTCGACACAGACCCAGACACTGACACTGAATCCAGTGTCGACGGTGAAGAAACAAACGTATTTTCCAGTAGGGCCACACGTTATATGATCACGGCAATGAAGGAGGCTTTGCATATCTCTGATACTGCAAGTACCACAAAAAGGGGTATTATGTGGGGTCTGAAAAAACTACCTGTAGTTTTTCTTGAATCAGAGGAATTGAATGACGTGTGTGATGAAGCGTGGGTTACCCCTGATAAAAAACTGCTAATTTCAAAGAAGTTATTGGCATTATACCCTTTCCCGCCAGAGGTTAGGGCGCGCTGGGAAACACCCCCTAGGGTGGACAAGGCGCTCACACGTTTATCCAAACAAGTGGCGTTACCGTCTCCTGATACGGCCGCCCTCAAGGATCCAGCTGATAGGAGGCTGGAAAATACTCTAAAAAGTATATACACACATACTGGTGTTATACTGCGACCAGCAATCGCCTCAGCCTGGATGTGCAGTGCTGGGGTGGCTTGGTCGGATTCCCTGACTGAAAATATTGATACCCTGGATAGGGACAGTATTTTATTGACTATAGAGCAATTAAAGGATGCGTTCCTTTATATGCGAGATGCACAGAGAGATATCTGCACTCTAGCATCAAGAGTAAGTGCGATGTCCATATCTGCCAGAAGAAGTCTATGGACACGACAGTGGTCAGGCGATGCGGATTCCAAACGGCATATGGAAGTATTGCCGTATAAAGGAGAGGAATTATTTGGGGTCGGTCTATCGGATTTGGTAGCCACGGCAACAGCCGGGAAGTCCACCTTTTTACCTCAAGTCCCCTCCCAACAGAAAAAGCCGCAGTCTTTTCAGCCGCAGTCCTTTCGTTCCTATAAGAACAAGCGAGCAAAAGGACATTCATATTTGCCCCGAGGCAAAGGAAAGGGTAAGAGACTGCACCAAGCAGCCCCTTCCCAGGAGCAGAAGTCCTCCCCGGCTTCTGCAAAGGCCTCAGCATGACGCTGGGACCTTACAAGCGGACTCAGGGGCGGTGGGGGGTCGCCTCAAGAATTTCAGCGCACAGTGGGCTCACTCGCAGGTGGACCCCTGGATCCTGCAGGTAGTATCTCAGGGTTACAGGTTGGAATTCGAGAAGTCTCCCCCTCGCCGGTTCCAAAAGTCTGCTTTGCCAACGTCTCCATCCGACAGGGCGACGGTATTGGAAGCCATTCACAAGCTGTATTCTCAGCAGGTGATAGTCAAGGTACCCCTTCTACAACAGGGAAAGGGGTATTACTCCACGCTATTTGTGGTACCGAAGCCGGACGGCTCGGTAAGACCTATTCTAAATCTGAAATCTCTGAACCTGTACATACAAAAATTCAAGTTCAAGATGGAGTCACTCAGAGCAGTGATAGCGAATCTGGAAGAGGGGGATTTTATGGTGTCCTTGGACATCAAGGATGCTTACCTTCATGTCCCAATTTGCCCTTCACACCAAGGGTACCTCAGGTTCGTGGTACAAAACTGTCATTATCAGTTTCAGACGCTGCTGTTTGGATTGTCCACGGCACCCAGGGTCTTTACCAAGGTAATGGCCGAAATGATGATTCTTCTTCGAAGAGAAGGCGTATTAATTATCCCTTACTTGGACGATCTCCTGATAAGGGCAAGATCCAGAGAACAGCTGGAGGTCGGAGTAGCACTAACTCAAGTAGTGCTCCAACAGCACGGGTGGATTCTGAATTTTCCAAAATCCCAACTGATGCCGACGACACGTCTGCTGTTCCTAGGGATGATTCTGGACACAGTTCAGAAAAAGGTATTTCTTCCGGAGGAGAAAGCCAGGGAGTTATCCGAACTAGTCAGGAACCTCCTAAAACCAGGGACAGTGTCTGTGCATCAATGCACAAGAGTCCTGGGAAAAATGGTGGCTTCTTACGAAGCGATTCCATTCGGCAGATTCCATGCACGAATTTTTCAGTGGGATCTGCTAGACAAATGGTCCTGATCGCATCTGCAGATGCATCAGCGGATAAAATTGTCGACAAGGACAAGGGTCTCTCTGCTATGGTGGTTGCAGAGTACTCATCTGTTAGAGGGCCGAAGATTCGGCATACAGAACTGGGTCCTAGTGACCACGGATGCCAGCCTGAGAGGCTGGGGAGCGGTCACACGAGGAAGAAACTTCCAGGGCGTGTGGTCAAGCCTGGAAACGTCTCTTCACATAAATATACTGGAGCTAAGAGCAATCTACAATGCTCTAAGCCTGGCAAAACCTCTGCTTCAGGGTCAGCCGGTGTTGATCCAGTCGGACAACATCACGGCAGTCGCCCACGTAAACAGACAGGGCGGCACAAGAAGCAGGAGGGCAATGGCAGAAGCTGCAAGGATTCTTCGCTGGGCGGAAAATCATGTGATAGCACTGTCAGCAGTGTTCATTCCGGGAGTGGACAACTGGGAAGCAGACTTCCTCAGCAGACACGATCTTCACCCGGGAGAGTGGGGACTTCATCCAGAAGTCTTCCACATGATTGTGGTCCATTGGGAAAGACCAATGGTGGACATGATGGCGTCCCGCCTCAACAAAAAACTGGACAGGTATTGCGCCAGGTCAAGAGACCCTCAGGCAATAGCTGTGGACGCTCTGATAACACCATGGGTGTACCAGTCAGTGTATGTGTTCCCTCCTCTGCCTCTCATACCCAAGGTACTGAGAATTATACGGCAAAGGGGAGTAAGAACGATACTCGTGGCTCCGGACTGGCCAAGAAGGACTTGGTACCCGGAACTTCAGGAGATGCTCACGGAAGATCCGTGGCCTCTACCTCTAAGAAGGGACCTGCTTCAGCAGGGACCGTGTCTATTCCTAGACTTACCGCAGCTGCGTTTGACGGCATGGCGGTTGAACGCCGGATCCTAAGGGAAAAAGGCATTCCGGAAGAGGTCATCCCTACCCTGGTCAAAGCCAGGAAGGAGGTGACTGCACAACATTATCACCGCATTTGGAGAAAATATGTTGCATGGTGTGAGGCCAGGAAGGCCCCGACAGAGGAATTTCAACTGGGTCGATTCCTACATTTCCTGCAAACAGGATTATCTATGGGCCTCAAATTAGGGTCCATTAAGGTTCAAATTTCGGCCCTGTCGATATTCTTCCAGAAAGAATTGGCTTCAGTTCCTGAAGTTCAGACTTTTGTAAAAGGAGTACTACATATACAGCCCCCGGTTGTGCCCCCAGTGGCACCGTGGGATCTCAATGTAGTTTTGGATTTTCTTAAATCCCATTGGTTTGAGCCACTCAAATCGGTAGATTTGAAATATCTTACATGGAAAGTAACCATGCTACTGGCTCTGGCTTCAGCCAGGAGAGTGTCAGAATTGGCAGCTTTATCATATAAAAGCCCATATCTGATTTTCCATTCGGACAGGGCAGAATTGAGGACGCGTCCTCATTTTCTGCCTAAGGTGGTATCAGCGTTTCACCTGAACCAGCCTATTGTGATGCCTGCGGCTACTAGCGATTTGGAGGATTCCAAGTTGCTGGACGTTGTCAGAGCATTGAAAATATATATTTCAAGGACGGCTGGAGTCAGAAAATCTGACTCGCTGTTTATACTATATGCACCCAACAAGCTGGGTGCTCCTGCTTCTAAGCAGACGATTGCTCGTTGGATTTGTAGCACAATTCAACTGGCACATTCTGTGGCAGGCTTGCCACAGCCTAAATCTGTCAAGGCCCACTCCACAAGGAAGGTGGGCTCATCTTGGGCGGCTGCCCGAGGGGTCTCGGCATTACAATTTTGCCGAGCTGCAACTTGGTCAGGGGCAAACACGTTTGCTAAATTCTACAAATTTGATACCCTGGCTGAGGAGGACCTTTAGTTCTCTCATTCGGTGCTGCAGAGTCATCCGCACTCTCCCGCCCGTTTGGGAGCTTTGGTATAATCCCCATGGTCCTGACGGAGTCCCAGCATCCACTAGGACGTCAGAGAAAATAAGATTTTACTTACCGATAAATCTATTTCTCGTAGTCCGTAGTGGATGCTGGGCGCCCATCCCAAGTGCGGATTGTCTGCAATACTTGTACATAGTTATTGTTACAAAAAAATCGGGTTGTTTATTGTTGTGAGCCATCTTTTCAGAGGCTCCTACGTTATCATACTGTTAACTGGGTTCAGATCACAAGTTGTACGGTGTGATTGGTGTGGCTGGTTTGAGTCTTACCCGGGATTCAAAATCCTTCCTTATTGTGTACGCTCGTCCGGGCACAGTATCCTAACTGAGGCTTGGAGGAGGGTCATAGGGGGAGGAGCCAGTACACACCACCTAGTGGTCAAACTTTTAAATTTTGTGCCCTGTCTCCTGCGGAGCCGCTATTCCCCATGGTCCTGACGGAGTCCCAGCATCCACTACGGACTACGAGAAATAGATTTATCAGTAAGTAAAATCTTATTTTTTTCTTCGTTCTGGTGATCGTAATGTGATTGACAGGAAGTGGGTGTTTCTGGGCGGAAACAGGCCGTTTTATGGGTGTGTGGGTAAAAACGCTACCGTTTCTGGGAAAAACGCGGGAGTGGCTGGAGAAACGGAGGAGTGTCTGGGCGAACGCTGGGTGTGTTTGTGACGTCAAACCAGGAACGACAAGCACTGAACTGATCGCAGATGCCGAGTAAGTCTCGAGCTACTCAGAAACTGCACAGAGATGTATTTTCGCAATAATGCGAATCTTTCGTTCTCAATTTTAAGAAGCTAAGATTCACTCCCAGTAGGCGGCGGCTTAGCGTGTGCAAAGCTGCTAAAAGCAGCTTGCGAGCGAACAACTCGGAATGACCCCCCATGTGCACTGCAGGTGGGGCAAATGTAACATGTGCAGAGATAGTTAGATTTGGGAGGGGTTATTTTGTTTCTGTGCAGGGTAAATACTGGCTGCTTTATTTTTACACTACAATTTATATTTCAGTTTCAACACACCCCACCTAAATCTAACTCTCTCTGCACATGTTATATCTGCCCCACCTGCACTGCACATGGTTTTGCCTATTAGATAAAAAGTTTGCTGTTACGATCAGGTCTGAATTAGGCCCTAAGATTGAACAGTCACCTCTGTCTCTTGCCATCAGAAGATCATTTAACACACACACCAGGGCTGTTTCAGTGCTATGTCTTCTCCGGAATCCTGATTGGAATGGATCATAAATATCATGGGTTGTGTTAGTAGTGATGAGCGGGTTCGGTTTCTTGGAAACCGAACCCCCCCGAACTTCACCCTTTTTACACGGGTCCGAGCGATACTCAGATTCTCCCGTATGGCTCGGTTAACCCGAGCGCGCCCGAACGTCATCATCCCGCTGTCGGATTCTCGGGAGATTCGGATTCTATATAAGCAGCCGCGCGTCGCCGCCATTTTCACTCGTGCATTGGAAATGTTAGGGAGAGGACGTGGCTGGCGTCCTCTCCGTTTATTCATTGTTGAGTTGATGCAAATATTTGTGCTTGCTTATATCATTGTGGGGACTGGGGAGCAGCTTTATATTAATATAGGAGGAGTACAGTGCAGAGTTTTGCTGATCAGTGACCACCAGTTTTATACGTTCTCTGCCTGAAAAAAACGCTCCTTATCTGTGCTCAGTGTGCTGCATATATCTGTGCTCACACTGCTTAATTGTGGGGACTGGGGAGCAGCTGTATTATATAGCAGGAGTACAGTGCAGAGTTTTGCTGACAGTGACCACCAGTATACGTTGTCTGCCTGAAAAACACTCCATATCTGTGCTCAGTGTGCTGCTTTATTGTGGGGACTGGGGACCACCAGTATAAAATTATATAGGAGGAGTACAGTGCAGAGTTTTGCTGACCAGTGACCACCAATTTATAATATATAGCATTACGGTACAGTAGGCCACTGCTGTACCTACCTCTGTGTCATCAAGTATACTATCCATCTAGATTCTATACCTGTGGTGCATTTCAGTTGTGCAGTTTGCTGACACAGTGACCACCAGTATATATAGCAGTATGGTACGGAAGGCCACTGCTGTACCTACCTCTGTGTCGTCAAGTATACTATCCATCTAGATTCTATACCTGTGGTGCATTTCAGTTGTGCAGTTTGCTGACACAGTGACCACCAGTATATATAGCAGTGCGGTACGGAAGGCCACTGCTGTTCCTACCTTTTGTGTCGTCAAGTATACTATCCATCTACATTCTATACCTGTGGTGCATTTTAGTTTTGCAGTTTGCTGACACAGTGACCACCAGTATATATAGCAGTACGGTACGGAAGGCCACTGCTGTACCTACCTCTGTGTCGTCAAGTATACTATCCATCTAGATTCTATACCTGTGGTGCATTTTAGTTGTGTGCAGTGTATATAGTAGTAGGCCATTGCTATTGATACTGGCATATAATTCCACACATTAAAAAATGGAGAACAAAAATGTGGAGGTTAAAATAGGGAAAGATCAAGATCCACTTCCACCTCGTGCTGAAGCTGCTGCCACTAGTCATGGCCGAGACGATGAAATGCCATCAACGTCGTCTGCCAAGGCCGATGCCCAATGTCATAGTAGAGAGCATGTAAAATCCAAAAAACAAAAGTTCAGTAAAATGACCCAAAAATCAAAATTGAAAGCGTCTGATGAGAAGCGTAAACTTGCCATTATGCCATTTACGACACGGAGTGGCAAGGAACGGCTGAGGCCCTGGCCTATGTTCATGGCTAGTGGTTCAGATTCACATGAGGATGGAAGCACTCATCCTCTCGCTAGAAAAATGAAAAGACTTAAGCTGGCAAAAGCACAGCAAAGAACTGTGCGTTCTTCTAAATCACAAATCCCCAAGGAGAGTCCAATTGTGTCGGTTGCGATGCCTGACCTTCCCAACACTGGACGGGAAGAGCTTGCGCCTTCCACCATTTGCACGCCCCCTGCAAGTGCTGGAAGGAGCACCCGCAGTCCAGTTCCTGATAGTCAAATTGAAGATGTCACTGTTGAAGTACACCAGGATAAGGATATCGGTGTTGCTGGCGCTGCGGAGGAAATTGACAAGGAGGATTCTGATGGTGAGGTGGTTTGTTTAAGTCAGGCACCCGGGGAGACACCTGTTGTCCGTGGGACGAATATGGCCATTGACATGCCTGGTCAAAATACAAAAAAATCAGCTCTTCGGTGTGGAATTATTTCAACACAAATGCGGACAACAGGTGTCAAGCCGTGTGTTGCCTTTGTCAAGCTGTAATAAGTAAGGGTAAGGACGTTAACCACCTCGGAACATCCTCCCTTATACGTCACCTGCAGCGCATTCATCATAAGTCAGTGACAAGTTCAAAAACTTTGGATGACAGCGGAAGCAGTCCACTGACCACTAAATCCCTTCCTCTTGTAACCAAGCTCCTGCAAACCACACCACCAACTCCCTCAGTGTCAATTTCCTCCTTACCCAGGAAAGCCAATAGTCCTGCAGGCCATGTCACTGGCAAGTCTGACGAGTCCTCTCCTGCCTGGGATTCCTCCGATGCATCCTTGAGTGTAACGCCTACTGCTGCTGGCACTGCTATTGTTGCTGCTGGGAGTCGATCGTCATCCCAGAGGGGAAGTCGGAAGACCACTTGTACTACTTCCAGTAAGCAATTGAGTGTCCAACAGTCCTTTGCGAGGAAGATGAAATATCACAGCAGTCATCCTGCTGCAAAGCAGATATCTCAGGCCTTGGCAGCCTGGGCGGTGAGAAACGTGGTTCCGGTATCCACCGTTAATTCAGAGGCAACTAGAGACTTGATTGAGGTACTGTGTCCCTGGTACCAAATACCATCTAGGTTCCATTTCTCTAGGCAGGCGATACCGAAAATGTACACAGACGTCAGAAAAAGAGTCACCAGTGTCCTAAAAAATGCAGTTGTACCCAATGTCCACTTAACCACGGACATGTGGACAAGTGGAGCAGGGCAGACTCAGGTCTATATGACTGTGACAGCCCACTGGGTAGATGTATTGCCTCCCGCAGCAAGAACAGCAGCGGCGGCACCAGTAGCAGCATCTCGCAAACGCCAACTCGTTCCTAGGCAGGCTACGCTTTGTATCACCGCTTTCCAAAAGAGGCACCAGCTGACAACCTCTTACAGAAACTGAGGAAGATCATCGCAGAATGGCTTACCCCAATTGGACTCTCCTGGGGATTTGTGACATCGGACAACGCCAGCAATATTGTGCGTGCATTACATCTGGGCAACTTCCAGCACGTCCCATGTTTTGCACATACATTGAATTTGGTGGTGCAGAATTATTTAAAAAACGACAGGGGCGTGCAAGAGATGCTGTCGGTGGCCCGAAGAATTGCGGGCCACTTTCGACATTCAGCCACCGCGTACAGAAGTCTGGAGCACCACCAAACATTCCTGAACCTGCCCTGCCATCATCTGAAGCAAGAGGTGGTAACGAGGTGGAATTCAACCCTCTATATGCTTCAGAGGATGGAGAAGCAGCAAAAGGCCATTCAAGCCTATACATCTGCCCACGATATAGGCAAAGGAGGGGGAATGCACCTGACTCAAGCGCAGTGGAGAATGATTTCAACGTTGTGCAAGGTTCTGCAACCCTTTGAACTTGCCACACGTGAAGTCAGTTCAGACACTGCCAGCCTGAGTCAGGTCATTCCCCTCATCAGGCTTTTGCAGAAGAAGCTGGAGACATTGAAGGAGGAGCTAAAACAGAGCGATTCCGCTAGGCATGTGGGACTTGTGGATGGAGCCCTTAATTCGCTTAACCAGGATTCACGGGTGGTCAATATGTTGAAATCAGAGCACTACATTTTGGCCACCGTGCTCGATCCTAGATTTAAAACCTACGTTGTATCTCTCTTTCCGGCAGACACAAGTCTGCAGAGGTTCAAAGACCTGCTGGTGAGAAAATTGTCAAGTCAAGCGGAACGTCACATTCTCCCACAACTGGGGGAGCGAGGAAAAGGCTAAGAATTCGGAGCCCACCCGCTGGCGGTGATGCAGGGCAGTCTGGAGCGAGTGCTGACATCTGGTCCGGACTGAAGGACCTGCCAACGATTACTGACATGTCGTCTACTGTCACTGCATATGATTCTCTCACCATTGAAAGAATGGTGGAGGATTATATGAGTGACCGCATCCAAGTAGGCACGTCAGACAGTCCGTACGTATACTGGCAGGAAAAAGAGGCAATTTGGAGGCCCTTGCACAAACTGGCTTTATTCTACCTAAGTTGCCCTCCCTCCAGTGTGTACTCCGAAAGAGTGTTTAGTGCAGCCGCTCACCTTGTCAGCAATCGGCGTACGAGGTTACTTCCAGAAAATGTGGAGAAGATGATGTTCATCAAAATGAATTATAATCAATTCCTCCGTGGAGACATTCACCAGCAATTGCCTCCAGAAAGTACACAGGGATCTGAGATGGTGGATTCCAGTGGGGACGAATTAATAATCTGTGAGGAGGGGGATGTACACAGTGAAAGGGGTGAGGAATCGGAGGATGATGATGAGGTGGACATCTTGCCTCTGTAGAGCCAGTTTGTGCAAGGAGAGATTGATTGCTTCTTTTTTGGTGGGGGCCCAAACCAACCAGTCATTTCAGTCACAGTCGTGTGGCAGACCCTGTCGCTGAAATGATGGGTTCGTTAAAGTGTGCATGTCCTGTTTATACAACATAAGGGTGGGTGGGAGGGCCCAAGAACAATTCCATCTTGCACCTCTTTTTTCTTTCATTTTTCTTTGCATCATGTGCTGTTTGGGTACAATTTTTTTGAAGTGCCATCCTGTCTGACACTGCAGTGCCACTCCTAGATGGGCCAGGTGTTTGTGTCGGCCACTTGTGTCGCTAAGCTTAGTCACACAGCGACCTTGGTGCGCCTCTTTTTTTCTTTGCATCATGTGCTGTTTGGGGACTATTTTTTGAAGTGCCATCCTGCCTGACACTGCAGCGCCACTCCTAGATGGGCCAGATGTTTGTGTCGGCCACTTGTGTCGCTTAGCTTAGCCATCCAGCGACCTCGGTGCAAATTTTAGGACTAAAAATAATATTGTGAGGTGTGAGGTGTTCAGAATAGACTGGAAATGAGTGGAAATTATGGTTATTGAGGTTAATAATACTATGGGATCAAAATGACCCCCAAATTCTATGATTTAAGCTGTTTTTTAGGGTTTTTTGAAAAAAACACCCGAATCCAAAACACACCCGAATCCGACAAAAATTTTCGGTGAGGTTTTGCCAAAACGCGTCCGAATCCAAAACACGGCCGCGGAACCGAATCCAAAACCAAAACACAAAACCCGAAAAATGTCCGGTGCACATCACTAGTTGTAAGACAGGTTTCCAGTTGATTTGCAACCATTTTCTCAATAATCTTTCCTAGAAAAGGAAGGTTTGATGTCGGCATTTAGTTGGTCAGGCAGTCGGGATCTAAATTAAGTTTTTTAAGAAGAGTTCTAACAATTGCTTCCTTTAGTGGTTCAGGAGAAATGCCTGTCTGCAAAGAGCATTGAACAATTTTTGCAAAGACAGGGCCATTTATATCCATATACCCTATTAAAAGCTTTGTTGAGGCAGGGTCCAGATCACAGGTAGTGGGACGCACAATCCGGGCAATTTCAGCACTGTCCTTTAAATCTACTTGGTCAAAGCTGGTCCATGAAGATAGGTGGCTTACACTGGCAGGCTTGGTAGTTTGGCGCTCCTTTGATGGCACTGCATAGATTCCAGCCAGGATGGCGGATATTTTGTCTGCAAGAAGAAGTTTGCGACCTCAGTGCATCATGCCTGGAAGAGTGTTTGGCCTATTGTTTGCTTCCGTAATCTCATTTGACAGGAACTCTGATTTCTTACAGGTGATAGTCGATTGATTTTCTTCATTATGTTTTAGTAGTTTTATCTTGTCCTCCCTACTTAAGGTGATGATATGGATGGTGTGGTGTTGGTGCAAGTTGGAGTTCTCTTTATAACAAATCAACCTTTTGGCCTTTTTTAGTTTTGCAGCAACTTCCAACTAAGACCACATTCTAGCAGAAAGGCAAGGGTTCTTCCCCCAGACACGGTAAATGCAAAATCAGGCTAGCAAGCACAAGAATTTAATATTTAATTTAAATGACCAAGGGGAGAAGTGGAATAGGGCAGCAAAGGGATCCTGATGGTCAGGAACCCCGGCAGTCAAAATACCGGATCCAGACACTACTAGTAATGCCGACACCGACATCCCGAAGGAGCAAGTACCAGGACACTGGAGAGGTAAGCCATGGGGGAAGGGGGGGTTTAAAGTGTTAAGTTTAGGCTGCGGGGGGTAGGTTGAGTGCTGACAGGGACAGTACAGGGGGAAAGAACAACCAGAAATGACAGGGCCAGGACAGTGTTGACCTGACCAAGAGATAGAGGTGACTCACCGGAGTCACTGCTGCTGGCTGCTGCTTTCCCACTCCAACCTGATGGACCTGACTCTGCTGCTGGGCACTGGGCTGTCTGACCTGCCTAGCTGGAATTGTCCTGGGCTGGCTATCTTAGGGCATGATGTACTAACCTTAGAAAAGTGATAATTTCACTGTGACGAAGTACCAGCCAATCAGCTCCTAACTTCCATGTCACAGGCTGGGTTTGAAAAATGACATGAGGTGATTGGCTGGTACTTTATCACAATGAAATTATCACTTTTCAAGTCTTAGTACATACCGCCTTGACTCTGAGTTGAGTCCTGGACAGTCCAAAAACGCTGCAGCATTTGTGAGAGAGTTATAACTATAGAGTGAACTTGTGACCATATTAGGTCAGATTATACAATGATGGTAGGTTCACACATACTGTATTTATGTTTTAACAGGATGAATCTCATAAGCATAGCATTTAGACCAGACCATTATGTGTCCATAGCTAGATTACCCACAGACATCACCCACCATATATAAGTTTATAACAGTCAGCGCCGCCATCAAGGGGGAACTGCCAGGACTACAGTCCCGGGCCCAGATACATAGGGGGGCCCGCCCCTGGCTCCTGCCCAGTGCAGATGTTGTAGGTTGTGGGTCCGGGGCTGCACAGCCACTGGTGCTTGCAGCTGCCTGGTACAAAGGAATAAAAGATTGTTGTTTTTTTAGACTAGGCATACGTGATGTCATGCATGCCGCACCGCTATCATACAAAAGAGCACAGAAGAGGTAAGTTGTTGTAATTGGAGGTTGTCACTGACGATGCGTGGGAGCATGCATCATCAGCAACATAGTGCATACACACTGGTTGATATTGTGAACAATGAGTCTGAATCGGGCAAATCGTACATGATATTGTCTAGTGTGTATTAGAGATGAGCGGGTTCGGATCTCTGAGAACCGAACACTCGCCCCCCCCCCCCCCCCCCCTCCTCCGAACTTCACGTCCCGAGCCCGGCTCAGGACTTCCCACCAGACTCGGAAACCAGAACGAGGCAAGACATCATCATCCCGCTATCGGATTATCGCAGGTTTTGGATTCCATATAAGGAGCCTGTCACAACTGAGGGCCTGAGCTGACGGGAGGCAGCCTCAGTTGTAGGGGCTGAGATGTAACGGAACCTGGGAGGTTGTATCAGACCCCTAGACATGTAAGTAACATGTAGAATAACTGCCCGAAGGCGTGACCACGACAACCAGGATAAAAGTCAATGATGTTTATTATGACAATCTCCGTAACACAGCAGCAGTAAAAGGAAACATAAAAGTCAACAGAGGATAAATACAATTCCTGGGTACTACAGGGTGGCAAGGGCCACAGGCACTGGTAGTGTGAGACAGTTCTTATAATCTTCTAGTTGGAAAGTCCTTACCAGGCCTGACTGTAGCAATGGAGAGAACCCAGGATCGTACCAGCTGATGTTCCAGGAAAGGCTGGGCTGCTGAAGGTAAAACGGCTGCTGTGGATACTGGCTGGAACCAGACTGTTGTTGGTACGGAGTGGATACTGGCTGGAACCAGTTAAATAATAAACGAACTTGAGAGCGATGAACTAATAATGAAGTTTGGAGTTTGAGAGCGGTGAAATAATAATACCGGTGGAGATTGGTAAACTGCAGAAAAGGACACCGGCCCTTTAAAAGAAGCTGTACACTGCTGGAAGCAGGTGATTGTTTGAGAGCGGTGAAATAATAATACCGGTGGAGAGTGGTAAACTGCAGAAAGGACACCGGCCCTTTAAGAGAAGCTGTACACTGCTGGAAGCTGGGCTGGAAGCAGGTGATTGTTGTAACTGGAAACAGGTGAGTCCAGAATGGATCGGAGAGTCAGGCTACACCGCAGATGGAATGCTGGTGCGGATCTCTATAGCAGAAGTCTGGAGACAGGAGCTGGAACCTGGAAGACAACCACAGGAGAGAGACAAACTGGAACTAGGTTAGACAACCAAAGCACTGACGCCTTCCTTGCTCAGGCACAGCTTACTTATACCTGCAGCAAGGAAGGGGTTGGCTAGGCAATTATGCAAATCAACAATACAGACAGCAGATTGGTGGAAATGCTCAGATGACAAAATCCAAGATGGCTGCGCCCATGCAGACACTTGGAGGGAAGTTTGGTTTGTAATCCATGTGAGAATTGAAACAGCAATGGCGGTGCCGGCCACAGGAGACAGGAGACGCCAGACTGATGATTGCACATCTAAACCACGCGGGCACAGCGGAGGCCGCGGCTGACGTAATCGCCACTCTGACACTCTGCATGCAGGAACTCAGGGACAGCGGTGGAGGCCGCGGGGAACGCCATTCCAGATGTTACATGGCGCCGCGGTGACCGCGTCTCAGAGTGACAGGAGAGGAGGCAGGAATGTGGACATCAGTGTAACGGATGGGATCCGGTCCTGGAACGCTGAGCCAGCCTCAGGAGGCATCTGAAGGGTAAGTAATGGCGTCCAGATACCCGGATCGTGACAGCACCCCCCCCCTTTAGGAGTGGCCCCAGGACACTTCTTAGGCTTTAAAGGAAACTTTGCGTGGAAATTTCGGACCAAGGCAGGAGCATGGACGTCTGAGGCATTGGTCCAAGAGCGTTCTTCAGGACCATAGCCCTTCCAGTCAATGAGGTATTGTAACTGACCGTAACGGAAACGTGAGTCCAAAATCTTGGCCACCTCGTACTCGACTCCCCGTTGAGTCTGAACTTTGGGAGCTGGAGGAAGTGCGGAATGAAACCGATTCAGGATCAGCGGTTTCAACAAAGAAACATGAAATGTCCTGGGTATTTTCAAGAAGGATGGTAACTGTAACCTGTAGGCAACAGGATTGATGACTTGTTCAATCTTGAAGGATCCGATGTAGCGAGGTGCAAATTTCATGCTGGGAACTCTCAACCTCAAATTCTTCGTGGACAGCCACACACGATCACCCACCTTGAGAGCAGGAACCGCTCTACGCTTCCTATCGGCAAACTTCTTATACCTGAATGAGGCTTTAAGCAGGGCTGCGCGGACGTTCCTCCAGTTATTTGAAAACTGACGCAAGGTGACATCCACTGCTGGAACAGAAGTTGCGGGAAGCGGTTGGAATTCTGGGACTTTAGGGTGGAATCCATAATTAATGAAGAATGGTGTAGAAGAAGATGAGGAATGGTATTGATTGTTGTGGCTGAACACGGCCCAAGGAAGGAGTTGAACCCAGTCATCTTGAGAGGAAGACACATATATACGGAGGAAGGCCTCCAAGTCCTGATTCACCCTCTCGGTTTGACCATTGGTCTGAGGATGGTAAGCCGTGGAAAACTTTAACTTGACTTGGAGGGCTTGACACAAACTTCGCCAAAATTTGGCTACAAATTGTACTCCACGATCCGAGATGATCTCTTCAGGAAGACCGTGAAGTCGGAAGATCTCTTGTATAAATACTTGAGCCAACTTGGAAGCTGACGGAAGACCGGTGAGAGGGATGAAATGTGCCATCTTGGTGAACCGGTCAACTACCACCCAGATGGTATTAAACTTGTTGCAGATAGGTAGATCGGAAACAAAGTCCATCGACAAATGGGTCCAAGGTCGACGGGGAACAGATAATGGAACCAGTTGCCCCGCAGGCGACTGGCGGGAGACTTTGTGTTGGGCACACTTTGGGCAGGAGGCAATAAATTCCATAACGTCCTTCTTCAGAGTTGGCCACCAGTAGGACCTAGAAATAAATTCAAGGGTTTTCTGAATGCCTGTATTTCCAGAAAAACGGGAAGCATGGGCCCAATGCATGAGCTTCTTCCTTAGAACTGGCTTAACAAAACTTTTCCCTGGTGGAGGCGTAGAGTCCATCCCTACCGTGGAGAATGCCAACGGATTAATAATAGGATGCTTGTCTGCAGACTCGGACTCATTTTCTTGCTCCCATGAGCGGGAAAGGGCATCGGCCTTACGATTCTGAGAACCCGGACAGAACTGGAGTTTAAAGTCAAACCTAGAGAAGAAAAGTGCCCATCTGGCCTGACGAGGATTCAGACATTGTGCGCCTTTGAGATATAAAAGATTTTTGTGGTCGGTAAGTATGGTGATTGAGTGGGAAGCTCCCTCCAACAGGTATCTCCACTCCTCCAGAGCGAGCTTGATGGCTAGCAACTCCTGATCGCCAATGGCATAGTTGCGCTCAGCTGGGGAGAACTTCCGGGAGAAGAAACTGCAAGGATGTAGATGTCCATCTTTGGCCCTCTGGGATAACACTGCTCCTACTCCAACGGAGGAGGCATCTACCTCTAAGATAAAAGGAGAGTCGGTATCGGGCTGTTTCAGAACTGGTGCAGAGACGAACCGTTGCTTCAGAAGGTGAAAGGCCTGTGCAGCTTCCTCGGACCACTTGGACGGATTAGCACCTTTCTTGGTTAATGCAGTGATAGGCGCCACAATGGTGGAAAAGTCTCGTATAAATTTTCTATAATAATTGGCGAACCCTAAGAACCTCTGGACCCCTTTGAGGCTTAAGGGTATAGGCCAATTCTGGATTGCTTGGAGTTTCTCAGGATCCATCTCTAGTCCGGAACCGGACACAATGTAACCTAGAAACGGAATGGTTTTAACTTCAAACACACACTTCTCCAATTTACAATAGAGGTGATTGACACGGAGACGGGAAAGAACCTCTTTTACCCAGAAACGATGATCTTCGAGATTATTAGCAAAGATGAGGATGTCGTCTAGATAAACCACGACATGGCGGTACAAGATGTCCCTGAAAATCTCATTCACGAAGTGCTGGAAGACTGCTGGAGCGTTGCTCAATCCGAAGGGCATGACGAGGTACTCATAATGTCCGTCACGGGTGTTAAAGGCGGTCTTCCACTCGTCACCCTCACGGATTCGGATGAGATTGTAGGCACCCCTCAAGTCCAGCTTTGTGAAAATAGTTGCACCACTAACTCTATCAAAGAGCTCGGTAATCAGGGGTAAAGGGTATCGGTTCTTGACGGTAATGTCGTTCAGACCTCTGTAGTCGATGCACGGACGCAGACCACCGTCTTTCTTCTTAACGAAGAAGAAGCCTGCGCCGGCTGGAGAAGAAGATGGTCGGATGAAACCCTTCGCCAGGTTCTCTTTGATGTACTCTTCCATGGAGTGTGTCTCAGGCAGAGACAACGGATAAGTTCGGCCTCGCGGTGGAACCTTCCCTGGAATGAGGTCGATTGGGCAGTCCCATTCTCTATGAGGAGGAAGGATATCAGCAGAGGCTTTACTGAACACGTCCGTGAAGTCTTGATATGGAGGAGGCGGAACATCAGATGACCTGGGGAAGGAAGAACAAACAGGAAGAACTTTGGCTAAACAAGTCTCAGCACAGGAGGGACCCCATGCCAGTATTTGCGTAGTCGTCCAGTCAATTGATGGGTTGTGGAGACGGAGCCATGGAAGGCCTAAAACCACTGGATGTGTGGCTCTTGGAATCACTAAAAAAGAAATATACTCAGAATGAAGAACTCCCACTCTCAGACGAACTGGAAGAGTCCTTAAGGAAATGACTGCGTCAAAAATCTTGCTGCCATCCACGGCAGTCAAAGAGATGGACGAGGACAGTCTCTCGGTGGGTAGGGACCACCGTTTAACATAAGCTTCGGTTATGAAATTCCCAGCTGCTCCGGAATCAAGGAGGGAAATGACGTTCCTGTAACGTTGAGCAATTTGGAGCGACACTGGGAGGTTACAGTCATGAGGAGATGGAGAGGAGATCATTACTCCTAGCCGGCCCTCTCCTTGGCGAGCTAGGATCTGGAGTTTCCCGGACGTTTGGGACAGGCATTGATAGTGTGCGACGGAGCTGCACAGTAGAGACAGAGAGACTCAGAGAGACGTCTTCGGCGCTCAGCGGGAGATAGACGGGAACGACTAATTTGCATAGGCTCATCCTTGGATGGAGATGGTTGACGAGGAGGAGGAGCAGAAGATTTAGGAGTAGATGATCTTCCTCGCTCGGTTGCTCTCTCTCTGAAACGTAGATCAACCTTCGTGCAAAGAGAAATTAGCTCATCCAACTTAGAGGGCAAGTCTCTGGTAGCTAACTCATCCTTGATGCGTTCTGATAAGCCATGCCAGAATGCAGCATACAGGGCCTCGTCGTTCCATGCCAGTTCGGATGCCAGGATTTTAAACTGTATAAGATACTGTCCCACAGTACGTGTTCCCTGGCGTAAACGGAGAATCTCAGATGAAGCAGATGTTATCCGGCCTGGCTCGTCGAAGATGCGCCTGAATGTAGCTACAAAGTCAGTATAGGAGGATAGCAGGGGATCAGACTTCTCCCATAAAGGTGATGCCCAGTCAAGGGCTGAGCCACTGAGAAGGGAGATGATATAGGCAATTTTGGTACGGTCACTGAAGAAATTGCCAGGTAGAAGCTCAAAGTGGATTTCACATAGATTGAGAAATCCCCTGCAGAACCTTGGAGATCCATCAAATTTTGCTGGCGTTGGAAGATGAAGATGTGGACTGGAAATGGGTAAGGTGGGTGGGGTTACAGCTGGTGTCACTGTAGTGGACGCACCGGACGTGCCAGGTCCACGGAGGGTCGTTTGAATCCCATCCAGCCGTGTAGAGAGATCCTGGAGACAGCGGATGATGTGGCCCTGTGCAGCCTCCTGATGTTCAAGTCGGGCTGCCAGTTCTTGCATCGGCCTGGCCGCTTGATCCTGGTCTCCGGCTGGATTCATTAGGTCAGTGCTTACTGTCACAACTGAGGGCCTGAGCTGACGGGAGGCAGCCTCAGTTGTAGGGGCTGAGATCTAACGGAACCTGGGAGGTTGTATCAGACCCCTAGACATGTAAGTAACATGTAGAATAACTGCCCGAAGGCGTGACCACGACAACCAGGATAAAAGTCAATGATGTTTATTATGACAATCTCCGTAACACAGCAGCAGTAAAAGGAAACATAAAAGTCAACAGAGGATAAATACAATTCCTGGGTACTACAGGGTGGCAAGGGCCACAGGCACTGGTAGTGTGAGACAGTTCTTATAATCTTCTAGTTGGAAAGTCCTTACCAGGCTTGACTGTAGCAATGGAGAGAACCCAGGATCGTACCAGCTGATGTTCCAGGAAAGGCTGGGCTGCTGAAGGTAAAACGGCTGCTGTGGATACTGGCTGGAACCAGACTGTTGTTGGTACGGAGTGGATACTGGCTGGAACCAGTTAAATAATAAACAAACTTGAGAGCGATGAACTAATAATGAAGTTTGGAGTTTGAGAGCGGTGAAATAATAATACCGGTGGAGATTGGTAAACTGCAGAAAAGGACACCGGCCCTTTAAGAGAAGCTGTACACTGCTGGAAGCTGGGCTGGAAGCAGGTGATTGTTGTAACTGGAAACAGGTGAGTCCAGAATGGATCGGAGAGTCAGGCTACACCGCAGATGGAATGCTGGTGCGGATCTCTATAGCAGAAGTCTGGAGACAGGAGCTGGAACCTGGAAGACAACCACAGGAGAGAGACAAACTGGAACTAGGTTAGACAACCAAAGCACTGACGCCTTCCTTGCTCAGGCACAGCTTACTTATACCTGCAGCAAGGAAGGGGTTGGCTAGGCAATTATGCAAATCAACAATACAGACAGCAGATTGGTGGAAATGCTCAGATGACAAAATCCAAGATGGCTGCGCCCATGCAGACACTTGGAGGGAAGTTTGGTTTGTAATCCATGTGAGAATTGAAACAGCAATGGCGGCGCCGGCCACAGGAGACAGGAGACGCCAGACTGATGATTGCACATCTAAACCACGCGGGCACAGCGGAGGCCGCGGCTGACGTAATCGCCACTCTGACACTCTGCATGCAGGAACTCAGGGACAGCGGTGGAGGCCGCGGGGAACGCCATTCCAGATGTTACATGGCGCCGCGGTGACCGCGTCTCAGAGTGACAGGAGAGGAGGCAGGAATGTGGACATCAGTGTAACGGATGGGATCCGGTCCTGGAACGCTGAGCCAGCCTCAGGAGGCATCTGAAGGGTAAGTAATGGCGTCCAGATACCCGGATCGTGACAGAGCCGTGCGTCGCCGCCATTTTCACTCCAGTCCTGGAGAGTGTAGTGAGAGGACGCGTCTCTCTCCTCAGTGTCTGTCCAGTGTGGCGACCTGCTCTTATGTGTCATTCCAGTGCTGTGTTGTGCTGCATCAGTCCAGTGGTGTTGTCTTGTGCTGCATCAGTCCAGTCACAGTGGTGTGTCCTGTGCTGCCATTAGCCCAATGCTGCTGCTGTATAAGTCCAGTGCAGTGGTGCTGTGTTGTGCTGCATCAGTTCAGTGGTGGTGTCCTGTGCTGCCATAAGTCCAGTGGTGGTGTCCAGTGCTGCCATAAGTCCACTACTGCTGCTGTATAAGTCCAGTACAGTGGTGGTATCCTGTGCTGCCATAAGTCCAGTGCTGCTGCCGTATAAGTCCAAGGGTACTGCTGTATATGTCCAGTCCAGTGGTACTGCTGTATAAGTCAAGTGCAGTGGTATTGCCATATAAGTCCAGTGGTACTGCCGTATAAGTCCAGTGGTACTGCCGTATAAGTCCAGTGGTACTGCCGTATAAGTCCAGTGATACTGCCGTATAAGTTCAGTGATACTGCCATATAAGTCCAGTGGTACTGCCGTATAAGTCCAGTCCAGTGGTACTGCCGTATAAGTCCAGTCAAGTGATACTGCCGTACAAGTCCAGTGGTACTGCCGTATAAGTCTAGTGATACTGCCGTATAAGTCCAGTGGTACTGCCGTATAAGTGCAGTGGTGCTGTCCTGTGCTGTATATTATTTACTCCAAATAAAGGGGTTATTAATATTTAATCCAAATAATTTTTACAGGGTTTGCCCTGTGTGGTGTAGGGGTATGCTCTCCTGTGCCGCATATTGTTATATAACTCCAGAAAAATTATGGAGAACAAAAATGTGGAGGATAAAATAGGGAAAGATCAAGAACCACTTCCACCTAATGCTGAAGCTGCTGCCACTAGTCATGACATAGATGATGAAATGCCATCAACGTCGTCTGCCAAGGCCTATGCCCAATGACATAGTAGAGGGCATGTAAAATCCAAAAAGCCAAAGTTCAGTATAATGACCAAAAAAAATAAATTTAAATGGTCTGAGGAGAAACGTAAACTTGCCAATATGCCATTTACGACACCGGGTGGCAAGGAATGGCTAAGGCCCTGGCCTAAGTTCATGACTAGTGGTTCAACTTCACATGACGATGGAAGCCCTTAGCCTCCCGCTAGGAAAATTATAAGAGTTAAGCTGGCAAAAGCACAGCAAAGATCTGTGCGTTCTGAGATGGTATCACAAATCCCCAGAGAGAGTCCAAGTGTGTCGGCGGTTGCGATGCCTTACCTTCCCAACACTGGACGGGAAGAGGTGGCTCCTTCCACCATTTGCACACTATTGGCAAGTGCTGGAAGGAGCACCCACAGTCCAGTTTCTGATATTCAAATTGAAAATGTCACTGTTGAAGTACACCAGGATGAGGATATGGGTGTTGCTGGCACTGAGGATGAAGTTGACCAGAAGGATTCTGATAGTGATGTGGTTTGTCTAAATCAGGCACGTGGGGAAGACAGTTGTTGTCCGTGGGATTAATAAGCCCATTGTCATGCCTGGGCAAAATACCAAAAAAGGAATCTCTTCAGTGTGAATTATTTTTCCACAAATCCGGACAACAGGTGTCAAGCCGTATGTTGTCTTTGTCAATCCATAATAAGTAGGGGTAAGGATGTTCTAGGAACCTAGGAACATCCTCCCTTATGTTAGGTTCCTGGTGCTCAGAACAAGGGAGATGTTATGAAGCGAGTCCAGAGCACCAGGACGGAATGCTGGGAAAGGGGAATGGAAAGGGAATAGCCCCTGGCGCCCTATCTCCGTTGTCTCACCCGTGCTGTCAGTACACTCTTGCGAGACTATGGTTGCTTGAGCCCATGGCAGCCGCGTTTGAAGGGCGGATTACGTCTGCCCAACTTCGATGCCCCCTCAGGTCTTAATGAGAGACAAAGAGTGAACCGAGACAGGGTGATAACAAGGGGCCCTCTGACTAAACAACAAGGCCAGGGGCTACTAACAAACCTAAAACCAAAGTATGTGCGGCTTGCCGCCAAAGGAAAAGAACAACAAAGGAAATGCTGACCACACGCCGACACAATACTTTTGTGTACCGGCGGTGACAGCATAAGCAGAACCCTCTGCAAAACACCAGTGACAGAAATAATAAGGGAATACAGCGGCCTAAGCCAACGGCCGTGCCGCTACTCACGGAACCGGTACGAATACTGGCAAACGGACAGGAACTCCCAATGCTGCTGACACAGACTCTCAGAACTGGAGGACAGGCAGAATCCCAAACGACAGACCGGTGGACACCAAGAAGCCAGAAACTTGCACAGGCAAAGGTACTGGACCTCAGGACAGGAACGCCTCACGGCAGGACACGGGATAAGACATAGGAATCGACACAGGGACTGACACAGGAATCGACACAGGAAGCTCAGGAACTAGCAGGAACCAAGCTCAGAACTCAAGCAGACTGAAAACCCAGGAATATCACCAGCATCTGTGAATTGCAAACAGCCAGCATATAACAGAGAGGCCTAATTAATAATCCCATGCAGCTGCCTTGTTGCATGATTCCAAACTGACCAGATGCAATTAGCAGCCAGGTGAGGCTGAACACAAGGGAACAAGCTGCAATTACACAGACTCACCAGCGGCAGCAGACAAGAGTATTCTAAAACAGAGCAACAGGAAATCCTGGCATGCAAGACAACTTTATAAACATAAAATGGGAATGAACCACTACCTGTGGTTCATAACAGTATCCCCTCCTTAAGGGTGAGCTCCGAGCACCCCATGACACCCACGGGGAACATAAACAGAAGTATAACATGAAATACAGAACAAAACTGCAAAACAGGAATGAGCCACAGCCGTGGCTCATAACACCTTATACATCACCTGCAGCGCATTCATCAGAAGTCTTTGTCAAGTTCAGAAACTTTGGGTAAGAGAGTAAGCAGTCCACTGATGCCTAAATCCCTTCTTCATCTTGTACCCAAGCTCCTGCAAGTCACACCACCAACTCCCTCAACGTCAATTTACTCCTCAGTCAGGAACATCAGTAGTCCTGCAGGCCATGTCACTGGAATGACTGATGAGTCCTCTCCTAACCAGGATTCCTCCAGGGGATCCATGAATGGTACGCCTACTGCTGCTGCTGCTGTTGTTGCTGCTGGGAGTCGATCGTCATCCCAGAGGGAAAGTCGGAAGATCACTTGTACTACTTCAATTAAGCAATTGACTGTCCAACAGTCCTTTGCAAGGAAGATGAAATATGACAGCAGTCATCCTGTTGCAAAGCAGATAAAGGAGGCCTTGACATCTATGTTGGTATTAGACGTGCATCCGGTATCTGCCGTTGGTGCAGTGGTATTTAGACAATTTATGGAGGTAGTGTGTCCCTGGTACCAAATCCCATCTAGATTCCACTTCACTAGGAAAGCGATTCCCGGACTGTATAGGGACATTAAGAAAAGTGTCCTCAGTGTCCTGAAAAATGTGGTCGTACCCAGTATCCACTTAACCACGGACATGTGGACAAGTGGAGCAGGGCAAACCAAGGACTACATCACTGTGACAGTCCACTGGGTAGATGTATTGCCTCCCGCAGCAACAACAGCAGCGGCACCAGTAGCAGCATCTCACAAACGCCAGCTCATTTATAGGCATACTACGCTGTGTATCACCGGTTTCCATAAGAGGCACTCTGCTGACAACCTCTTACAGAAACTGAGGGACATCATCGCACAATGGCTTTCACCACTTAGACTCTCCTGGGGATTTGTGATATTGGGCAAAGCCACCAATACTGTGCGTGCATTACATCTGGGCACGTTCCAGCACATCCTATGTTTTGCACATACAATTAATTTGGTGGTGCAGAATTTGTTGAAAAATGACAGGGGCATGCAGGAATTTCTGTCGGTGGCCCGAAAAATTACAGGCCACTTTTGGCATTCAGCTACTGCGTGCCGAAGACTGGAGCGCCAGTAAACACTCCTGAACCTGCCCTGCCATCACCTGAAGCAAGAGGTGGTAACAAGGTGGAATTCAACAGAGGATGGAGGAGCAGCAAAAGGCCATTCGAGCCTATATATCCACCAACGATATAAGCAAAGGAGGGTGAATGCACCTGACTCAAGCACAGCGGAGAATGATTTCTGTGTTGTGCAAGGTTCTCCAACCCTTCGAACTTGCCACACTTGAAGTCAGTTCAGACACTGCCAGCTTGAGTCAGGTCATTCCCCTCATCAGGCGTTTGCAGAAGCAGCTGGAGAAATTGAAGTAGGAGCTAAGACAGAGCGAGTCCGTGGGACTTGTGGATGGAGGCCTTCATTCACTTTGCCAGGATTCAAGGGTGGTCAATCTGTTGAAATCAGAGCACTACATTTTGGCTAAACCTAGGATCGTGCTCGATCCTAGGTTTAAAGCCTACGTTGTATCTCTCTTTCCAGCAGACACAAGTGTGCAGAGGTGCAAAGACCTGCCGGTTAGTAAATTGTCAACTCAAGCGGAAACGTGACCCGTCAACAGCTCCTCCTTCAGTTTCTACCGCAACTGGGGCTGCGAGGTAAAGGATAAAATTTCCAAGCCCACCCGCTGGCGGTGATGCAGGGCAGTCAGGAGCAAGTGCTGACATCTGGTCCGGACTGAAGGACCTGCCAACGATTACTGACATGTCTACTGTTACTGCATATGATGCAGTCACCATTGAAAGAATGGTGGAGGATTATATGGGTGACAGCATCCAAGTAGGCATGTCAGACAGTCGATATGGATATACTGGCAGGAAAAAGAGGCCCTTGCACAAACTGGCTTTATTTTACCTAAGTTGCCCCCCCCCCCCCAACCCCCTTCCCTCCAGTGTGTACTCCGAAAGAGTGCTTAGTGCAGCCGGTAACCTTGTCAGCGATCGGCGTAGGAGGTTACTTCCACAAAATGTGGAGAAGATGATGTTCATCAAAATGAATTGTAAATTCCTCCAGGAAGACCTTTACCAGCAGTTTCCTCCACAAAGTACACAGGGATTTCCCTGGGGACGAATTAATACTCTGTGACGAGGATGTACACTCTGAAAGGGGTGAGGAATCGGAGGATGAGGACGACATCTTGCCTTTGTAGAGCCAGTTTGTGCAAGGAGAGATGAATTGCTTCTTTTTTGGTCGGGGTATTAATTGCTTCTTTTTTTGTGGGGGCCCAAACAAATCAATAATTTCAGCCACAGTCTTGTGGCAGACCCTGTCGCTGAAATGATTGATTTGTTAAAGTGTGCATGTCCTGTTTATACAACATAAGGGTGGGTGAGAGGGCCCAAGGACAATTTTTTTCTTTGCATTATGTGCTGTTTGGGCCTAGATTTTAAAACTGCCATCCTGTCTGCCACTGCAGTGCCACTCCTAGATGGGCCAGGTGTTTGTGCTGCCCACTTGGGTCGCTTAGCTTAGTCATCCAGCGACCTCGGTGCAACCTTTTGGCCTTAAAACAATATTGTGAGGTGTCCAGAATAGACTGGAAATGAGTGAAAATGAATGTTATTGAGGTTAATAATAACGTATATCCAAAATTACCCCCAAATTCTGTGATTTTAGCTGTTTTTATGTTTTTTTCAAAAATAATCCGGATCCAAAACCAAAACACGAAAGGGTGGTTTTGCCAAAACCAATCCAGATCCAAAACACGAACGAGGATCCAGATTCAAAACCAAAACACAAAACACGAATAGTGTCTGCCGCACATCTCTAGTGTGTATGCAACTTTAGAAGCAAGCAAGATTGCTTACGATGTATGTGTGTAGCGTTTCTGTGGAAATGCACAATACAAACGTGCAGATACTAGAGATGAGCGGGTTCGGTTCCTCGGAATCCGAACCCACCCGAACTTCATGTTTTTTTTCACGGGTCCGAGCGACTCGGATCTTCCCGCCTTGCTCGGTTAACCCGAGCGCGCCCGAACGTCATCATGACGCTGTCGGATTCTCGCGAGGCTCGGATTCTATCGCGAGACTCGGATTCTATATAAGGAGCCGCGCGTCGCCGCCATTTTCACACGTGCATTGAGATTCATAGGGAGAGGACGTGGCTGGCGTCCTCTCCATTTAGATTAGAAGAGAGAGAGTGAGATTGATTTTAAACAGAGACACTTGATTTACTGGAGCTTAGGAGTACTGTAGAGAGTGCAGAGTTTAGTAGTGACTGACCACAGTGACCACCAGACAGTGCAGTTTTATTTAATATAATCCGTTCTCTGCCTGAAAAAAATGATACACAGTGACTCAGTCACATACCATATCTGTGTGCACTGCTCAGCCCAGTGTGCTGCATCATCTATGTATATATCTGACTTTGCTCACACAGCTTATAATTGTGGGGGAGACTGGGGAGCAGTGCCAGTTATAGGTTATAGCAGGAGCCAGGAGTACATATTATAAAAATTAAACAGTGCACACTTTTGCTGCAGGAGTGCCACTGCCAGTGTGACTGACCAGTGACCTGACCACACTGACCACCAGTATAGTTAGTAGTATACTATATTGTGATTGCCTGAAAAAGTTAAACACTCGTCGTGTGACTTGTGTGGTGTTTTTTTTTTTATTCTATAAAAAACTCATTCTGCTGACAGACAGTGTCCAGCAGGTCCGTCATTATATAATATATACCTGTCCGGCTGCAGTAGTGATATATATATATTTTTTATATCATTATTTATCATCCAGTCGCAGCAGACACAGTACGGTAGTTCACGGCTGTAGCTACCTCTGTGTCGGCACTCGGCAGTCCATCCATAATTGTATACCACCTACCCGTGGTTTTTTTTTCTTTCTTCTTTATACATACATACTACATCTCATTATCAACCAGTCTATATTAGCAGCAGACACAGTACAGTAGTCCACGGCTGTAGCTACCTCTGTGTCGGCACTCGGCATTCCGTCCATAATTGTATACCACCTACCCGTGGTTTTTTTTTCTTTCTTCTTTATACATACATACTACATCTCTTTATCAACCAGTCTATATTAGCAGCAGACACAGTACAGTAGTCCACGGCTGTAGCTACCTCTGTGTCGGCACTCGGCAGTCCATCCATAATTGTATACCACCTACCCGTGGTTTTTTTTCTTTCTTCTTTATACATACATACTACATCTCATTATCAACCAGTCTATATTAGCAGCAGACACAGTACAGTACGGTAGTCCACGGCTGTAGCTACCTCTGTGTCGGCACTCGGCAGTCCGTCCATAATTGTATACCACCTACCCGTGGTTTTTTTTTCTTCTTTATACATACATACTACATCTCTTTATCAACCAGTCTATATTAGCAGCAGACACAGTACAGTAGTCCACGGCTGTAGCTACCTCTGTGTCGGCACTCGGCAGTCCATCCATAATTGTATACCACCTACCCGTGGTTTTTTTTTCTTTCTTCTTTATACATACATACTACATCTCTTTATCAACCAGTCTATATTAGCAGCAGACACAGTACAGTAGTCCACGGCTGTAGCTACCTCTGTGTCGGCACTCGGCAGTCCGTCCATAATTGTATACCACCTACCCGTGGTTTTTTTTTCTTTCTTCTTTATACATACATACTACATCTCTTTATCAACCAGTCTATATTAGCAGCAGACACAGTACAGTAGTCCACGGCTGTAGCTACCTCTGTGTCGGCACTCTGCAGTCCATCCATAATTGTATACCACCTACCCGTGGTTTTTTTTCCTTTCTTCTTTATACATACATACTACATCTCTTTATCAACCAGTCTATATTAGCAGCAGACACAGTACAGTACGGTAGTCCACGGCTGTAGCTACCTCTGTGTCGGCACTCGGCAGACCGTCCATAATTGTATACCACCTACCCGTGGTTTTTTTTTCTTTCTTCTTTATACATACATACTACATCTCTTTATCAACCAGTCTATATTAGCAGCAGACACAGTACAGTAGTCCACGGCTGTAGCTACCTCTGTGTCGGCACTCGGCAGTCCATCCATAGTTGTATACCACCTACCCGTGGTTTTTTTTTTCTTTCTTCTTTATACATACATACTACATCTCTTTATTAACCAGTCTATATTAGCAGCAGACACAGTACAGTAGTCCACGGCTGTAGCTACCTCTGTGTCGGCACTCGGCAGTCCATCCATAATTGTATACCACCTACCCGTGGTTTTTTTTTCTTTCTTCTTTATACATACATACTACATCTCTTTATCAACCAGTCTATATTAGCAGCAGACACAGTACAGTACGGTAGTCCACGGCTGTAGCTACCTCTGTGTCGGCACTCGGCAGTCCGTCCATAATTGTATACCACCTACCCGTGTTTTTTTTTTCTTTCTTCTTTATACATACATACTACATCTCTTTATCAACCAGTCTATATTAGCAGCAGACACAGTACAGTACGGTAGTCCACGGCTGTAGCTACCTCTGTGTCGGCACTCGGCAGTCCGTCCATAATTGTATACCACCTACCCGTGGTTTTTTTTTCTTTCTTCTTTATACATACATACTACATCTCTTTATCAACCAGTCTATATTAGCAGCAGACACAGTACAGTACGGTAGTCCACGGCTGTAGCTACCTCTGTGTCGGCACTCGGCAGTCCGTCCATAATTGTATACCACCTACCCGTGTTTTTTTTTCTTTCTTTATACATACATACTACATCTCTTTATCAACCAGTCTATATTAGCAGCAGACACAGTACAGTAGTCCACGGCTGTAGCTACCTCTGTGTCGGCACTCGGCAGTCCGTCCATAATTGTATACCACCTACCCGTGTTTTTTTTTTCTTTCTTCTTTATACATACATACTACATCTCTTTATCAACCAGTCTATATTAGCAGCAGACACAGTACAGTAGTCCACGGCTGTAGCTACCTCTGTGTCGGCACTCGGCAGTCCATCCATAATTGTATACCACCTACCCGTGTTTTTTTTTTCTTTCTTCTTTATACATACATACTACATCTCTTTATCAACCAGTCTATATTAGCAGCAGACACAGTACAGTACGGTAGTCCACGGCTGTAGCTACCTCTGTGTCGGCACTCGGCAGTCCGTCCATAATTGTATACCACCTACCCGTGGTTTTTTTTTCTTTCTTCTTTATACATACATACTACATCTCTTTATCAACCAGTCTATATTAGCAGCAGACACAGTACAGTAGTCCACGGCTGTAGCTACCTTTGTGTCGGCACTCGGCAGTCCATCCATAATTGTATACCACCTACCCGTGGTTTTTTTTTCTTTCTTCTTTATACATACATACTACATCTCTTTATTAACCAGTCTATATTAGCAGCAGACACAGTACAGTAGTCCACGGCTGTAGCTACCTCTGTGTCGGCACTCGGCAGTCCATCCATAATTGTATACCACCTACCCGTGGTTTTTTTTTCTTTCTTCTTTATACATACATACTACATCTCTTTATCAACCAGTCTATATTAGCAGCAGACACAGTACAGTACGGTAGTCCATGGCTGTAGCTACCTCTGTGTCGGCACTCGGCAGTCTGTCCATAATTGTATACCACCTACCCGTGTTTTTTTTTTCTTTCTTCTTTATACATACATACTACATCTCTTTATCAACCAGTCTATATTAGCAGCAGACACAGTACAGTACGGTAGTCCACGGCTGTAGCTACCTCTGTGTCGGCACTCGGCAGTCCGTCCATAATTGTATACCACCTACCCGTGTTTTTTTTTCTTTCTTCTTTATACATACATACTACATCTCTTTATCAACCAGTCTATATTAGCAGCAGACACAGTACAGTAGTCCACGGCTGTAGCTACCTCTGTGTCGGCACTCGGCAGTCCATCCATAATTGTATACAACCTACCCGTGGTTTTTTTTTCTTTCTTCTTTATACATACATACTACATCTCATTATCAACCAGTCTATATTAGCAGCAGACACAGTACAGTACGGTAGTCCACGGCTGTAGCTACCTCTGTGTCGGCACTCGGCAGTCCGTCCATAATTGTATACCACCTACCCGTGGTTTTTTTTTCTTTCTTCTTTATACATACATACTACATCTCTTTATCAACCAGTCTATATTAGCAGCAGACACAGTACAGTAGTCCACGGCTGTAGCTACCTCTGTGTCGGCACTCGGCAGTCCATCCATAATTGTATACCACCTACCCGTGTTTTTTTTTTCTTCTTTATACATACATACTACATCTCTTTATCAACCAGTCTATATTAGCAGCAGACACAGTACAGTAGTCCACGGCTGTAGCTACCTCTGTGTCGGCACTCGGCAGTCCGTCCATAATTGTATACCACCTACCCGTGGTTTTTTTTTTCTTTCTTCTTTATACATACATACTACATCTCTTTATCAACCAGTCTATATTAGCAGCAGACACAGTACAGTAGTCCACGGCTGTAGCTACCTCTGTGTCGGCACTCGGCAGTCCATCCATAATTGTATACCACCTACCCGTGGTTTTTTTTTCTTTCTTCTTTATACATACATACTACATCTCTTTATCAACCAGTCTATATTAGCAGCAGACACAGTACAGTACGGTAGTCCACGGCTGTAGCTACCTCTGTGTCGGCACTCGGCAGTCCGTCCATAATTGTATACCACCTACCCGTGGTTTTTTTTTCTTTCTTCTTTATACATACATACTACATCTCTTTATCAACCAGTCTATATTAGCAGCAGACACAGTACAGTAGTCCACGGCTGTAGCTACCTTTGTGTCGGCACTCGGCAGTCCATCCATAATTGTATACCACCTACCCGTGGTTTTTTTTTCTTTCTTCTTTATACATACATACTACATCTCTTTATTAACCAGTCTATATTAGCAGCAGACACAGTACAGTAGTCCACGGCTGTAGCTACCTCTGTGTCGGCACTCGGCAGTCCATCCATAATTGTATACCACCTACCCGTGGTTTTTTTTTCTTTCTTCTTTATACATACATACTACATCTCTTTATCAACCAGTCTATATTAGCAGCAGACACAGTACAGTACGGTAGTCCACGGCTGTAGCTACCTCTGTGTCGGCACTCGGCAGTCTGTCCATAATTGTATACCACCTACCCGTGGTTTTTTTTCTTTCTTCTTTATACATACATACTACATCTCTTTATCAACCAGTCTATATTAGCAGCAGACACAGTACAGTACGGTAGTCCACGGCTGTAGCTACCTCTGTGTCGGCACTCGGCAGTCCGTCCATAATTGTATACCACCTACCCGTGGTTTTTTTTTCTTTCTTCTTTATACATACATACTACATCTCTTTATCAACCAGTCTATATTAGCAGCAGACACAGTACAGTACGGTAGTCCACGGCTGTAGCTACCTCTGTGTCGGCACTCGGCAGTCCGTCCATAATTGTATACCACCTACCCGTGGTTTTTTTTTCTTTCTTCTTTATACATACATACTACATCTCTTTATCAACCAGTCTATATTAGCAGCAGACACAGTACAGTAGTCCACGGCTGTAGCTACCTCTGTGTCGGCACTCTGCAGTCCATCCATAATTGTATACCACCTACCCGTGGTTTTTTTTCCTTTCTTCTTTATACATACATACTACATCTCTTTATCAACCAGTCTATATTAGCAGCAGACACAGTACAGTACGGTAGTCCACGGCTGTAGCTACCTCTGTGTCGGCACTCGGCAGACCGTCCATAATTGTATACCACCTACCCGTGGTTTTTTTTTCTTTCTTCTTTATACATACATACTACATCTCTTTATCAACCAGTCTATATTAGCAGCAGACACAGTACAGTAGTCCACGGCTGTAGCTACCTCTGTGTCGGCACTCGGCAGTCCATCCATAGTTGTATACCACCTACCCGTGGTTTTTTTTTTCTTTCTTCTTTATACATACATACTACATCTCTTTATTAACCAGTCTATATTAGCAGCAGACACAGTACAGTAGTCCACGGCTGTAGCTACCTCTGTGTCGGCACTCGGCAGTCCATCCATAATTGTATACCACCTACCCGTGGTTTTTTTTTCTTTCTTCTTTATACATACATACTACATCTCTTTATCAACCAGTCTATATTAGCAGCAGACACAGTACAGTACGGTAGTCCACGGCTGTAGCTACCTCTGTGTCGGCACTCGGCAGTCCGTCCATAATTGTATACCACCTACCCGTGTTTTTTTTTTCTTTCTTCTTTATACATACATACTACATCTCTTTATCAACCAGTCTATATTAGCAGCAGACACAGTACAGTACGGTAGTCCACGGCTGTAGCTACCTCTGTGTCGGCACTCGGCAGTCCGTCCATAATTGTATACCACCTACCCGTGGTTTTTTTTTCTTTCTTCTTTATACATACATACTACATCTCTTTATCAACCAGTCTATATTAGCAGCAGACACAGTACAGTACGGTAGTCCACGGCTGTAGCTACCTCTGTGTCGGCACTCGGCAGTCCGTCCATAATTGTATACCACCTACCCGTGTTTTTTTTTCTTTCTTTATACATACATACTACATCTCTTTATCAACCAGTCTATATTAGCAGCAGACACAGTACAGTAGTCCACGGCTGTAGCTACCTCTGTGTCGGCACTCGGCAGTCCGTCCATAATTGTATACCACCTACCCGTGTTTTTTTTTTCTTTCTTCTTTATACATACATACTACATCTCTTTATCAACCAGTCTATATTAGCAGCAGACACAGTACAGTAGTCCACGGCTGTAGCTACCTCTGTGTCGGCACTCGGCAGTCCATCCATAATTGTATACCACCTACCCGTGTTTTTTTTTTCTTTCTTCTTTATACATACATACTACATCTCTTTATCAACCAGTCTATATTAGCAGCAGACACAGTACAGTACGGTAGTCCACGGCTGTAGCTACCTCTGTGTCGGCACTCGGCAGTCCGTCCATAATTGTATACCACCTACCCGTGGTTTTTTTTTCTTTCTTCTTTATACATACATACTACATCTCTTTATCAACCAGTCTATATTAGCAGCAGACACAGTACAGTAGTCCACGGCTGTAGCTACCTTTGTGTCGGCACTCGGCAGTCCATCCATAATTGTATACCACCTACCCGTGGTTTTTTTTTCTTTCTTCTTTATACATACATACTACATCTCTTTATTAACCAGTCTATATTAGCAGCAGACACAGTACAGTAGTCCACGGCTGTAGCTACCTCTGTGTCGGCACTCGGCAGTCCAGCCATAATTGTATACCACCTACCCGTGGTTTTTTTTTCTTTCTTCTTTATACATACATACTACATCTCTTTATCAACCAGTCTATATTAGCAGCAGACACAGTACAGTACGGTAGTCCATGGCTGTAGCTACCTCTGTGTCGGCACTCGGCAGTCTGTCCATAATTGTATACCACCTACCCGTGTTTTTTTTTTCTTTCTTCTTTATACATACATACTACATCTCTTTATCAACCAGTCTATATTAGCAGCAGACACAGTACAGTACGGTAGTCCACGGCTGTAGCTACCTCTGTGTCGGCACTCGGCAGTCCGTCCATAATTGTATACCACCTACCCGTGTTTTTTTTTCTTTCTTCTTTATACATACATACTACATCTCTTTATCAACCAGTCTATATTAGCAGCAGACACAGTACAGTAGTCCACGGCTGTAGCTACCTCTGTGTCGGCACTCGGCAGTCCATCCATAATTGTATACAACCTACCCGTGGTTTTTTTTTCTTTCTTCTTTATACATACATACTACATCTCATTATCAACCAGTCTATATTAGCAGCAGACACAGTACAGTACGGTAGTCCACGGCTGTAGCTACCTCTGTGTCGGCACTCGGCAGTCCGTCCATAATTGTATACCACCTACCCGTGGTTTTTTTTTCTTTCTTCTTTATACATACATACTACATCTCTTTATCAACCAGTCTATATTAGCAGCAGACACAGTACAGTAGTCCACGGCTGTAGCTACCTCTGTGTCGGCACTCGGCAGTCCATCCATAATTGTATACCACCTACCCGTGTTTTTTTTTTCTTCTTTATACATACATACTACATCTCTTTATCAACCAGTCTATATTAGCAGCAGACACAGTACAGTAGTCCACGGCTGTAGCTACCTCTGTGTCGGCACTCGGCAGTCCGTCCATAATTGTATACCACCTACCCGTGGTTTTTTTTTTCTTTCTTCTTTATACATACATACTACATCTCTTTATCAACCAGTCTATATTAGCAGCAGACACAGTACAGTAGTCCACGGCTGTAGCTACCTCTGTGTCGGCACTCGGCAGTCCATCCATAATTGTATACCACCTACCCGTGGTTTTTTTTTCTTTCTTCTTTATACATACATACTACATCTCTTTATCAACCAGTCTATATTAGCAGCAGACACAGTACAGTACGGTAGTCCACGGCTGTAGCTACCTCTGTGTCGGCACTCGGCAGTCCGTCCATAATTGTATACCACCTACCCGTGGTTTTTTTTTCTTTCTTCTTTATACATACATACTACATCTCTTTATCAACCAGTCTATATTAGCAGCAGACACAGTACAGTAGTCCACGGCTGTAGCTACCTTTGTGTCGGCACTCGGCAGTCCATCCATAATTGTATACCACCTACCCGTGGTTTTTTTTTCTTTCTTCTTTATACATACATACTACATCTCTTTATTAACCAGTCTATATTAGCAGCAGACACAGTACAGTAGTCCACGGCTGTAGCTACCTCTGTGTCGGCACTCGGCAGTCCATCCATAATTGTATACCACCTACCCGTGGTTTTTTTTTCTTTCTTCTTTATACATACATACTACATCTCTTTATCAACCAGTCTATATTAGCAGCAGACACAGTACAGTACGGTAGTCCACGGCTGTAGCTACCTCTGTGTCGGCACTCGGCAGTCTGTCCATAATTGTATACCACCTACCCGTGGTTTTTTTTCTTTCTTCTTTATACATACATACTACATCTCTTTATCAACCAGTCTATATTAGCAGCAGACACAGTACAGTACGGTAGTCCACGGCTGTAGCTACCTCTGTGTCGGCACTCGGCAGTCCGTCCATAATTGTATACCACCTACCCGTGGTTTTTTTTTCTTTCTTCTTTATACATACATACTACATCTCTTTATCAACCAGTCTATATTAGCAGCAGACACAGTACAGTACGGTAGTCCACGGCTGTAGCTACCTCTGTGTCGGCACTCGGCAGTCCGTCCATAATTGTATACCACCTACCCGTGTTTTTTTTTCTTTCTTCTTTATACATACATACTACATCTCTTTATCAACCAGTCTATATTAGCAGCAGACACAGTACAGTACGGTAGTCCACGGCTGTAGCTACCTCTGTGTCGGCACTCGGCAGTCCGTCCATAATTGTATACCACCTACCCGTGGTTTTTTTTTCTTTCTTCTTTATACATACATACTACATCTCTTTATCAACCAGTCTATATTAGCAGCAGACACAGTACAGTACGGTAGTCCACGGCTGTAGCTACCTCTGTGTCGGCACTCGGCAGTCCGTCCATAATTGTATACCACCTACCCGTGGTTTTTTTTTCTTTCTTTATACATACATACTACATCTCTTTATCAACCAGTCTATATTAGCAGCAGACACAGTACAGTAGTCCACGGCTGTAGCTACCTCTGTGTCGGCACTCGGCAGTCCGTCCATAATTGTATACCACCTACCCGTGGTTTTTTTTTTCTTTCTTCTTTATACATACATACTACATCTCTTTATCAACCAGTCTATATTAGCAGCAGACACAGTACAGTAGTCCACGGCTGTAGCTACCTCTGTGTCGGCACTCGGCAGTCCATCCATAATTGTATACCACCTACCCGTGTTTTTTTTTTCTTTCTTCTTTATACATACATACTACATCTCTTTATCAACCAGTCTATATTAGCAGCAGACACAGTACAGTACGGTAGTCCACGGCTGTAGCTACCTCTGTGTCGGCACTCGGCAGTCCGTCCATAATTGTATACCACCTACCCGTGGTTTTTTTTTCTTTCTTCTTTATACATACATACTACATCTCTTTATCAACCAGTCTATATTAGCAGCAGACACAGTACAGTAGTCCACGGCTGTAGCTACCTTTGTGTCGGCACTCGGCAGTCCATCCATAATTGTATACCACCTACCCGTGGTTTTTTTTTCTTTCTTCTTTATACATACATACTACATCTCTTTATTAACCAGTCTATATTAGCAGCAGACACAGTACAGTAGTCCACGGCTGTAGCTACCTCTGTGTCGGCACTCGGCAGTCCATCCATAATTGTATACCACCTACCCGTGGTTTTTTTTTCTTTCTTCTTTATACATACATACTACATCTCTTTATCAACCAGTCTATATTAGCAGCAGACACAGTACAGTACGGTAGTCCACTGCTGTAGCTACCTCTGTGTCGGCACTCGGCAGTCTGTCCATAATTGTATACCACCTACCCGTGTTTTTTTTTTCTTTCTTCTTTATACATACATACTACATCTCTTTATCAACCAGTCTATATTAGCAGCAGACACAGTACAGTACGGTAGTCCACGGCTGTAGCTACCTCTGTGTCGGCACTCGGCAGTCCGTCCATAATTGTATACCACCTACCCGTGGTTTTTTTTTCTTTCTTCTTTATACATACATACTACATCTCTTTATCAACCAGTCTATATTAGCAGCAGACACAGTACAGTACGGTAGTCCACGGCTGTAGCTACCTCTGTGTCGGCACTCGGCAGTCCGTCCATAATTGTATACCACCTACCCGTGTTTTTTTTTCTTTCTTCTTTATACATACATACTACATCTCTTTATCAACCAGTCTATATTAGCAGCAGACACAGTACAGTAGTCCACGGCTGTAGCTACCTCTGTGTCGGCACTCGGCAGTCCATCCATAATTGTATACCATCTACCCGTGGTTTTTTTTTCTTTCTTCTTTATACATACATACTACATCTCATTATCAACCAGTCTATATTAGCAGCAGACACAGTACAGTACGGTAGTCCACGGCTGTAGCTACCTCTGTGTCGGCACTCGGCAGTCCGTCCATAATTGTATACCACCTACCCGTGGTTTTTTTTTCTTTCTTCTTTATACATACATACTACATCTCTTTATCAACCAGTCTATATTAGCAGCAGACACAGTACAGTAGTCCACGGCTGTAGCTACCTCTGTGTCGGCACTCGGCAGTCCATCCATAATTGTATACCACCTACCCGTGTTTTTTTTTTCTTCTTTATACATACATACTACATCTCTTTATCAACCAGTCTATATTAGCAGCAGACACAGTACAGTAGTCCACGGCTGTAGCTACCTCTGTGTCGGCACTCGGCAGTCCGTCCATAATTGTATACCACCTACCCGTGGTTTTTTTTTTCTTTCTTCTTTATACATACATACTACATCTCTTTATCAACCAGTCTATATTAGCAGCAGACACAGTACAGTAGTCCACGGCTGTAGCTACCTCTGTGTCGGCACTCGGCAGTCCATCCATAATTGTATACCACCTACCCGTGGTTTTTTTTTCTTTCTTCTTTATACATACATACTACATCTCTTTATCAACCAGTCTATATTAGCAGCAGACACAGTACAGTACGGTAGTCCACGGCTGTAGCTACCTCTGTGTCGGCACTCAGCAGTCCGTCCATAATTGTATACCACCTACCCGTGGTTTTTTTTTCTTTCTTCTTTATACATACATACTACATCTCTTTATCAACCAGTCTATATTAGCAGCAGACACAGTACAGTAGTCCACGGCTGTAGCTACCTTTGTGTCGGCACTCGGCAGTCCATCCATAATTGTATACCACCTACCCGTGGTTTTTTTTTCTTTCTTCTTTATACATACATACTACATCTCTTTATTAACCAGTCTATATTAGCAGCAGACACAGTACAGTAGTCCACGGCTGTAGCTACCTCTGTGTCGGCACTCGGCAGTCCATCCATAATTGTATACCACCTACCCGTGGTTTTTTTTTCTTTCTTCTTTATACATACATACTACATCTCTTTATCAACCAGTCTATATTAGCAGCAGACACAGTACAGTATGGTAGTCCACGGCTGTAGCTACCTCTGTGTCGGCACTCGGCAGTCTGTCCATAATTGTATACCACCTACCCGTGGTTTTTTTTTCTTTCTTCTTTATACATACATACTACATCTCTTTATCAACCAGTCTATATTAGCAGCAGACACAGTACAGTACGGTAGTCCACGGCTGTAGCTACCTCTGTGTCGGCACTCGGCAGTCCGTCCATAATTGTATACCACCTACCCGTGGTTTTTTTTTCTTTCTTCTTTATACATACATACTACATCTCTTTATCAACCAGTCTATATTAGCAGCAGACACAGTACAGTACGGTAGTCCACGGCTGTAGCTACCTCTGTGTCGGCACTCGGCAGTCCGTCCATAATTGTATACCACCTACCCGTGGTTTTTTTTTCTTTCTTCTTTATACATACATACTACATCTCTTTATCAACCAGTCTATATTAGCAGCAGACACAGTACAGTACGGTAGTCCACGGCTGTAGCTACCTCTGTGTCGGCACTCGGCAGTCCGTCCATAATTGTATACCACCTACCCGTGGTTTTTTTTTCTTTCTTCTTTATACATACATACTACATCTCTTTATTAACCAGTCTATATTAGCAGCAGACACAGTACAGTAGTCCACGGCTGTAGCTACCTCTGTGTCGGCACTCGGCAGTCCATCCATAATTGTATACTAGTATCCATCCATCTCCATTGTTTACCTGAGGTGCCTTTTAGTTGTCCCTATTAAAATATGGAGAACAAAAATGTTGAGGTTCCAAAATTAGGGAAAGATCAAGATCCACTTCCACCTCGTGCTGAAGCTGCTGCCACTAGTCATGGCCGAGACGATGAAATGCCAGCAACGTCGTCTGCCAAGGCCGATGCCCAATGTCATAGTACAGAGCATGTCAAATCCAAAACACCAAATATCAGTAAAAAAAGGACTCCAAAACCTAAAATAAAATTGTCGGAGGAGAAGCGTAAACTTGCCAATATGCCATTTACCACACGGAGTGGCAAGGAACGGCTGAGGCCCTGGCCTATGTTCATGGCTAGTGGTTCAGCTTCACATGAGGATGGAAGCACTCAGCCTCTCGCTAGAAAAATGAAAAGACTCAAGCTGGCAAAAGCAGTAGCACCGCAAAGAACTGTGCGTTCTTCGAAATCCCAAATCCACAAGGAGAGTCCGACTCCAATTGTGTCGGTTGCGATGCCTGACCTTCCCAACACTGGACGTGAAGAGCATGCGCCTTCCACCATTTGCACGCCCCCTGCAAGTGATGGAAGGAGCACCCGCAGTCCAGTTCCTGATAGTCAGATTGAAGATGTCAGTACACCAGGATGAGGAGGATATGGGTGTTGCTGGCGCTGGGGAGGAAATTGACCAGGAGGATTCTGATGGTGAGGTGGTTTGTTTAAGTCAGGCACCCGGGGAGACACCTGTTGTCCATGGGAGGAATATGGCCGTTGACATGCCTGGTGAAAATACCAAAAAAATCAGCTCTTCGGTGTGGAAGTATTTCACCAGAAATGCGGACAACAGGTGTCAAGCCGTGTGTTCCCTTTGTCAAGCTGTAATAAGTAGGGGTAAGGACGTTAACCACCTCGGAACATCCTCCCTTATACGTCACCTGCAGCGCATTCATAAGTCAGTGACAAGTTCAAAAACTTGGGCCGACAGCGGAAGCAGTCCACTGACCAGTAAATCCCTTCCTCTTGTAACCAAGCTCACGCAAACCACCCCACCAACTCCCTCAGTGTCAATTTCCTCCTTCCCCAGGAATGCCAATAGTCCTGCAGGCCATGTCACTGGCAATTCTGATGATTCCTCTCCTGCCTGGGATTCCTCCGATGCATCCTTGCGTGTAACGCCTACTGCTGCTGGCGCTGCTGTTGTTGCTGCTGGCAGTCGATGGTCATCCCAGAGGGGAAGTCGTAAGACCACTTGTACTACTTCCACCAAGCAATTGACTGTCCAACAGTCCTTTGCGAGGAAGATGAAATATCACAGCAGTCATCCTACTGCAAAGCGGATAACTGAGGCCTTGACATCCTGGGTGGTGAGAAACGTGGTTCCGGTATCCATCATTACTGCAGAGCCAACTAGAGACTTGTTGGAGGTACTGTGTCCCCGGTACCAAATACCATCTAGGTTCCATTTCTCTAGGCAGGCGATACCGAAAATGTACACAGACCTCAGAAAAAGAGTCACCAGTGTCCTAAAAAATGCAGCTGTACCCAATGTCCACTTAACCACGGACATGTGGACAAGTGGAGCAGGGCAGGGTCAGGACTATATGACTGTGACAGCCCACTGGGTAGATGTATGGACTCCCGCCGCAAGAACAGCAGCGGCGGCACCAGTAGCAGCATCTCGCAAACGCCAACTCTTTCCTAGGCAGGCTACGCTTTGTATCACCGGTTTCCAGAATACGCACACAGCTGAAAACCTCTTACGGCAACTGAGGAAGATCATCGCGGAATGGCTTACCCCAATTGGACTCTCCTGTGGATTTGTGGCATCGGACAACGCCAGCAATATTGTGTGTGCATTAAATCTGGGCAAATTCCAGCACGTCCCATGTTTTGCACATACCTTGAATTTGGTGGTGCAGAATTTTTTAAAAAACGACAGGGGCGTGCAAGAGATGCTGTCGGTGGCCAGAAGAATTGCGGGACACTTTCGGCGTACAGGCACCACGTACAGAAAACTGGAGCACCACCAAAAACTACTGAACCTGCCCTGCCATCATCTGAAGCAAGAAGTGGTAACGAGGTGGAATTCAACCCTCTATATGCTTCAGAGGTTGGAGGAGCAGCAAAAGGCCATTCAAGCCTATACAATTGAGCACGATATAGGAGGTGGAATGCACCTGTCTCAAGCGCAGTGGAGAATGATTTCAACGTTGTGCAAGGTTCTGATGCCCTTTGAACTTGCCACACGTGAAGTCAGTTCAGACACTGCCAGCCTGAGTCAGGTCATTCCCCTCATCAGGCTTTTGCAGAAGAAGCTGGAGACATTGAAGGAGGAGCTAACACGGAGCGATTCCGCTAGGCATGTGGGACTTGTGGATGGAGCCCTTAATTCGCTTAACAAGGATTCACGGGTGGTCAATCTGTTGAAATCAGAGCACTACATTTTGGCCACCGTGCTCGATCCTAGATTTAAAGCCTACCTTGGATCTCTCTTTCCGGCAGACACAAGTCTGCTGGGGTTGAAAGACCTGCTGGTGAGAAAATTGTCAAGTCAAGCGGAACGCTACCTGTCAACAACATCTCCTCCTTCACATTCTCCCGCAACTGGGGGTGCGAGGAAAAGGCTCAGAATTCCGAGCCCACCCGCTGGCGGTGATGCAGGGCAGTCTGGAGCGACTGCTGATGCTGACATCTGGTCCGGACTGAAGGACCTGACAACGATTACGGACATGTCGTCTACTGTCACTGCATATGATTCTCTCACCATTGAAAGAATGGTGGAGGATTATATGAGTGACCGCATCCAAGTAGGCACGTCACACAGTCCGTACTTATACTGGCAGGAAAAAGAGGAAATTTGGAGGCCCTTGCACAAACTGGCTTTATTCTACCTAAGTTGCCCTCCCACAAGTGTGTACTCCGAAAGAGTGTTTAGTGCCGCCGCTCACCTTGTCAGCAATCGGCGTACGAGGTTACATCCAGAAAATGTGGAGAAGATGATGTTCATTAAAATGAATTATAATCAATTCCTCCGTGGAGACATTCACCAGCAGCAATTGCCTCCACAAAGTACACAGGGTGCTGAGATGGTGGATTCCAGTGGGGACGAATTGATAATCTGTGAGGAGGGGGATGTACACGGTGATATATCGGAGGATGATGATGAGGTGGACATCTTGCCTCTGTAGAGCCAGTTTGTGCAAGGAGAGATTAATTGCTTCTTTTTTGGGGGGGGTCCAAACCAACCCGTCATATCAGTCACAGTCGTGTGGCAGACCCTGTCACTGAAATGATGGGTTGGTTAAAGTGTGCATGTCCTGTTTATACAACATAAGGGTGGGTGGGAGGGCCCAAGGACAATTCCATCTTGCACCTCTTTTTTCTTTTCTTTTTCTTTGCGTCATGTGCTGTTTGGGGAGGGTTTTTTGGAAGGGCCATCCTGCGTGACACTGCAGTGCCACTCCTAGATGGTCCCGGTGTTTGTGTCGGCCACTAGGGTCGCTTATCTTACTCACACAGTCAGCTACCTCATTGCGCCTCTTTTTTTCTTTGCGTCATGTGCTGTTTGGGGAGGGTTTTTTGGAAGGGACATCCTGCGTGACACTGCAGTGCCACACCTAGATGGGCCCGGTGTTTGTGTCGGCCACTAGGGTCGCTTATCTTACTCACACAGTCAGCTACCTCATTGCGCCTCTTTTTTTCTTTGCGTCATGTGCTGTTTGGGGAGGGTTTTTTGGAAGGGACATCCTGCGTGACACTGCAGTGCCACTCCTAGATGGGCCCGGTGTTTGTGTCGGCCACTAGGGTCGCTTATCTTACTCACACAGTCAGCTACCTCATTGCGCCTCTTTTTTTCTTTGCGTCATGTGCTGTTTGGGGAGGGTTTTTTGGAAGGGACATCCTGCGTGACACTGCAGTGCCACTCCTAGATGGGCCCGGTGTTTGTGTCGGCCACTAGGGTCGCTTATCTTACTCACACAGTCAGCTACCTCATTGCGCCTCTTTTTTTCTTTGCGTCATGTGCTGTTTGGGGAGGGTTTTTTGGAAAGGACATCCTGCGTGACACTGCAGTGCCACTCCTAGATGGGCCCGGTGTTTGTGTCGGCCACTAGGGTCGCTTATCTTACTCACACAGTCAGCTACCTCATTGCGCCTCTTTTTTTCTTTGCGTCATGTGCTGTTTGGGGAGGGTTTTTTGGAAGGGACATCCTGCGTGACACTGCAGTGCCACTCCTAGATGGGCCCGGTGTTTGTGTCGGCCACTAGGGTCGCTTATCTTACTCACACAGTCAGCTACCTCATTGCGCCTCTTTTTTTCTTTGCGTCATGTGCTGTTTGGGGAGGGTTTTTTGGAAGGGACATCCTGCGTGACACTGCAGTGCCACTCCTAGATGGGCCCGGTGTTTGTGTCGGCCACTAGGGTCGCTTATCTTACTCACACAGCTACCTCATTGCGCCTCTTTTTTCTTTGCGTCATGTGCTGTTTGGGGAGGGTTTTTTGGAAGGGCCATCCTGCGTGACACTGCAGTGCCACTCCTAGATGGGCACGGTGTTTGTGTCGGCCACTAGGGTCGCTTATCTTACTCACACAGCTACCTCATTGCGCCTCTTTTTTTCTTTGCGTCATGTGCTGTTTGGGGAGGGTTTTTTGGAAGGGCCATCCTGCGTGACACTGCAGTGCCACTCCTAGATGGGCACGGTGTTTGTGTCGGCCACTAGGGTCGCTTAGCTTAGTCATCCAGCGACCTAGGTGCAAATTTTAGGACTAAAAATAATATTGTGAGGTGTGAGGTATTCAGAATAGACTGAAAATGAGTGGAAATTATGGTTTTTGAGGTTAATAATACTTTGGGATCAAAATGACCCCCAAATTCTATGATTTAAGCTGTTTTTTAGGGTTTTTTGAAAAAAAACACCCGAATCCAAAACACACCCGAATCCGCCAAAAAAAATTCGGTGAGGTTTTGCCAAAACGCGGTCGAACCCAAAACACGGCCGCGGAACCGAACCCAAAACCAAAACACAAAACCCGAAAAATTTCAGGCGCTCATCTCTAGCAGATACTGCACTTCATAAATGTGTATACTGTATACAGCCAACGCAGCTCAAACATCTTAGCATTCCTTGTTAAAACCAGCAAATACTGTAGCATATATTGTATAATATACTATAAATGTACATATTCAGTATTACTCTTTTATACAGACATTTCTACATCCTCTCTCGATTATTTAGTTATTTCCTCCTGTCTTCATCTCTCTCCTTCACTGACAGTTAATTTTTTTCCAATTTTATCCCATTCATTGTTTTCGTGAATCTTCTCTCTGATCCTGATCCTTCTCTCACTGTTTCTAGTTTTCAACGTCTATCTCTCCATCCCCTCCTATCCACCTTCTCTTTCACTCTCTCCCCTTCACTTGTTCTTCAGCTGTGTAATTTGTGTCATTCTGAATAGTGTTAATTACAACAGCAACATATCTCTGTGCTCTAAGATAGAAGGGGAAAATGTGAGGGGGGAGATCCAGCTGAGTCAACAATCCCTCCCCCAGCAGACACACACTGAAATTATGTATTTAATTTCCATAATCATGTATGCCTTAGCCTGGTCATTCTGTAGTTAGAACGCTACAGTATGTTGTCCTGTGAAAATGTGTTATGCTCACTGTCACACATTACAGATACAGTACCTACTTTAGGTCATTATTGTTAAATAAACCTGTTACATAAACAAAAATTGTCAAGCTTTGCATTATTTTATTTCAGTAGCTTGCCTTCTATGCCTCTTCAATTTCCCTTATTATGATGAATGTTTTGTTCCTTTTAACTATTTATGAGGTCACAAGTATTGTTAGAAGCAAAGAAACAGAATCTGAGGGCAGATAAGAACCACTTGACCCATCTAGTCTGCCGTAAACACATGTACATTAAAAAACTTTGGCAGAAGCCAATTAAGGTACCAGCATATTTTTGGCGTGTAAGAGGAAATCAGGGTACCTGCAGTAAACCCACGCAAGCACAGGGAGAATATGCAAACTCCACACAGCTGAGTTTGTATCAAACCAGCTACGGCTCCTGAAGGATGGGGGAGGGGTTGGCATGCAGGCACGTGCATCCCCCTCCCCTGTCATTACTGTCATTTTTGCTTTAAACAGCACTGAAACTAGCGGCGGTAAAGGGGTACTCACCAGCATTGTCAGCAGTACTAATAAAACAGGGGGAGGTGGTCCAGCTGGTCCTGTCCCTCTCCTCTCCTGTTTCCTCCCCTCCTCTCTTACCTCTGATGCTGCTTGTTGCTAGGGCTCCGACATCACTATCTAGTGACCGACCCCAGCGCGATTAGCAGAGACAAGGACCTGTACTGCCTTCTTAGTTTATGCCAGGCATGCCAGTCCTGGTGTTTGTCCCTGCTGTGTCTAGGATTGGTGACTGGGTGAAAGCTCAGTTCTTCACTCACAGCATACTCTTTTTTTTCTCACTCTGGGCGGAATGTATTAAGATACATCGCCGCCCCCCGCCGGTTACCGCAGCGATGTTGAGCGCATATATACTAACATATGCGATCAACATCGCGATGGGGTGAGGGAGGCCCCCTGCGATACCTGTGAGGTGGTCTGCGGGGTGTCTCCGTCACTTCCCTTGACACCAGGTAGCAGCAGCAGGCTGCCCCCGGCGCCTCCTCCTTCCCCCTGCAGCCGGAAGGACGTCCGGCTGCGTTGCTAGGGGGAGGAGGAGATCACCTTCCGGGTCCAGGGCAGCCTGGAGGAAGGTAAGCCGGGGGGGAGGGGGGGAGGCGTCTGCGGCGGGGTTGGCGGGTTGCGGCGGTCATAGGCTTCTATAGGGTATCGCCATCCAGAGATGGCGATGCCCTGGACGGCGAAAACGCTGCGGTACGGTCTTAGCGAATTTGAAAATGCGGTAAACCCCCAGTTTTGGGGGGTTTTACCACATTTTTGCTTTAGTACATCCCACCCTCTCTCTCCACCCTCTTTCCCTCTATCTCCCTCCTCTATCCTTCTGCTCTATACTCTTTCTCTCCCTCTCTCTCCCTCACCACCCTCACCTCTCTAAGCCCTCATTTGATGATAGCCAATTTAATCGAATAATAAAAAAAGCCACTATGACATTGTTTTATTTTTAATTACTGTATGATATTACTGATTTAATTACTGATATTTATTTACTAAGCAGGATAGCTTATAGGGTAGTACTGTATGTGCATGTCCTACCCATTTACAGTACACTCCATTCAATTTACCTTTTGGTACAGTACAGTGGAAATAGCAGTTACTGGTAAATTTCGGTCAGACAGTACCAACACAAGCATCCAAGTGTCGCCCCCAAACAAGTGCCGCCCCTAGGCACGTGCCTAATGGGAAATTCGCAACTGCTCAATTTCTCTTTCTCCCGATCCATCTCTTTCCGTCTCTCCAAATCCTCTCTCTCTCTCTCTCTCTCTCTCTCTCTCTCTCCCTCTCTCCCTCTTTCTCTCCTTCTCTCTCTCTCTCTTTTGCCACCCTTTCTCTCTTTCCCTCCCCCTCTCTCTCCACACTCTTTTTCTGTCTCCGTCTATCCCCTCTCTCTTCCCCCTCTATCTCTTTCCCGCTCTCTGTCTCTACCCCCCCCCCCCTTCCATCTTTCTGTCTCTCTCCTTCTCTTTCTCAACCCTCTCTCCGGCTCTTTGTATCTCTCTCCCTATCTCTCTACCTTCTCACTTTCTCTGTATCTCTCCTCTCTCTCTCCCCCTGTCTGTCTTTCTGTCTGTCTCCCCCTTTACCCCCCACTCTCACTCCCTCTCCCCTCCCTCTCACATTCTTTCTATGTCTCTCTGTCTATCTCTCTCCCTCTGTCTGTTTCCCCCACCCCCTCCCCCTCTCCCCCCTCTCTCTCTCTCTCTCTCCTCTCATCTCTCATAAGTACATTGCAGTTATGGGTGTTATACATGTTGCCGGCATTTGGATGATGGCGGTCACATGACCGACCCGGGAATCCCAAAAATTATAATGCCAACTGTTTTGGGGTTTAACTATCCTACACTCTCTCCAACTTAACCCTTCCTTGGTGGTGGCTGTGGCTAAATTTTGTGGCCCCTAATGACTAACCCTAACCACCCTATGATGCCTAACCCTAACATACCCTCCCCAGGGTCCTAACCCTTAAACCCACCCCGATACTGACCAGTGGGATGTCAGTTGTTGAGGTTCTGCCACCAGTCTTGTGACCATTGTCGGTATTCTGGTGATGGTCACCTGACTGCCAGCATTCCAACCGTCGGGATGGGAAACATATTCCGCAGGGATGTATTAATTATCACATACAGGGAAAGAGCTTACAAGAAAGCTCTGCCCGCAAATTTGGTTACAGCAATTCTCTGGGTATTTTTGGTGAAAAATACCCTGAGATTGAACCATGCAAGTACCGCCCCTGCTGGGTACCCCCCACCCTCATACTTAACAGCTTGGTTGTTGGTGAGTCAGTCCTCCAGTCAGCTTTTCATCTGGCTCTTGGTCTGTGATTGTGCACCGAGCCAGATAGCTAACGTCCCTACCTCTACTAACTTTTGCCTCACAAATGGAGCAGATGCCTTTATAAACATTGTCAGGATTTGGGTAAATATATCCCACACCCAAGAGATGGCTGTTTTGGTCTTATGCCCAGGCATCACAATGGCTATCTTTTTTATCACGGGCAACAACTGCAGCCACTGGTGACTGACTTATACAAATAACATCATCAACATCCTCATCCTCAGTATCAGAAAGTAGTAATACGCACATATCCCCCTCATCCTGTTTTTATTTTTATTATGTCCTCATCACCATCTTTACTTGTACTGCTCCCCATATGTGCAGATAGTATTTTACATTTTTTTTTTTTGTAAATTCATCCAGTTCGCATTTCCCATTACAAGCATGGGAAATGCAATCTTATTACTAAAAATATGGGAATTTAAAGGCTTTGGAGGAGTATTTTACTAAATTGCCTGCAATTGCCCTTTAGTACATTTAGTTGATACCTAAATCATGCGGAAAATGTTTGAAAAAAAACCCTTTTCACATTATTTGAGTAAAGATAATGTTGATAAACAGGCTAGATTTTCTCCTATACTGTATGTTGTACAGTCTGTAGCAACTTAGAACATTTTCCACTTCTGCAATTGCCTTTTCCATGAATTATTATAGCTGTATGCTTGCATGATAATGTTTTTGATTTCTATCACATGCACATGTACTGTAACATATCTGAATGACAGAAACAGGTCACTAATGATTACTTCAGCTTGCTGCTCTGTCCCTGTTGTCGCCACATCTCCCTTGCAATTATAAGTCTATGAAATACATTTGTTGATGAAGTAATTCAGCAGACACTAACCAGAGCAATATACAAAGCAAAGAGAAAGAAAACGAAGATTACAGCAGCAATGTGTCTAATTGTTACACTGACCTAGTTTGTATAGTGCTCTCATTGTATTTAGAAAGGTCCATAACATGCTTAGTAACTTGACATTTACCATGTCGACATTCATCATGTTGACACTGATGAAATGTCAGCATGATAGAATGTTGAAATACTGTCCCTAGTGACTCATCAATTACTTACGTGCAGGGCCGGCTTGAGGGCCATTCAAGCATGTGGCCACCTGGGGTTACCATCAGAAGTGTCCAGATTGAGAATGTCCCCTTTTTGGCTGCTTCACTTCATCTCACCCCACAGCCCTACTCTGCCTGTCGTCTCACTCTCAGACCCGCCACATACCCATATCCCTTCTCTACCTGCCTTCTCCAGCCATGGACAGCAGCCTAAAGAAGCCCTCTCTTTCTGCATTCTCCCTCCCAGCCAGCAGTCCACCGCAGCCCTTCTCAACCCAAATTCTTCCTCTCAGTCCCTCCTCATAGCCCTTCTCCACCTGCATACTCCAACTCCGGCCGGTGGCCCACAGCAGCCCTACTGCACCCACATAGAGCACACCAACAGTGTTACAGGTACCTGAAAGCTCTGTGCAGAGCATATGTGGTAGCCACAAAGGGGATAATTCTGAGATGGAAGCATACATACTACAGTATATGCAGATGCAGCCATGCTCATCTTACCGGTGGCAAGGGTGAACGAGTCACGGGTGTGCCTTAGCATGCCGAGCTGCAACTATGTACAACGCCTATTCATTCCTATGGTCACAGTTGCAGGCACACTAGACACACCTGCTTTGCCATGGATAAGATGCTCGGTGGCAAAGCTGAGCATGGTTATATACACACACACACACACACACACACACACACACACACACACACACACACACACACACACACACATATACTGTATATATATATATATATATATATAAAATACATGATGTAAACCTGCGTTGATCATACATTTTATCCGAGTGCTGTCTGCATTGTCCCGCTTATATATCTATACTTGCTGTTCTACCTGTTCTTCTTCGCACGGGAGTTTCTGATTTTCATGGTTCTAAATATAGATAAGTGTTAAAAATTTGGTAAATCCATAGATATGTAAATTTGAGATGTCTTAATGTAAGTAAATATTAATCCATGTTTCTTGGCGTTACCCGAGGAGCACCCAAAGTAGATACGATAAAAAGTGACAGGACCATTTTTGTAGTTAAATTAGATACTATAAAAACCAATGTTGCTAATACCCATAATTATAACCATATCTATAGTAGCTCAGTACTAACCATAATAGTTCAAATGTAATACGTGCTGCCAGGGCCGGACTGGGACTAAAAATAGGCCCTGGCATTTTTGAAGCACACAGGCCCACCTCTGTGACTCCTCCCCTTACTATTCCTGACTCCTCCCACTTAGTCGTCTATGTTCTTACAAATATAATTAATATTCTAACAACATACAGGCGTACATCATTCTCTATTAAAATATACTCAACCAGTGGTTGAAGTGGAAATTTGTAAGTGGGGGCAAGGAAATGTGAGGTTTGTAATTAAGCGCGCGCCGAAGGCGCGCGCTCTGGAAAAGTGGGCGTGGCCATTTAAAGGGGGCGTGGTCACTCAAAAGAGGCGTGGTCTTCGGTGTAGTTTACCACACCACACACCCCTTATACGCATTATGCACCACGATAGTAGGACCCCTTATACTATCTAGTACTGCTGCCCCTTTCACATTATACCACACAGTATGAGCCAAAATTCACATTACAGCACCCGGTATGAGCTGAAATTTACATTATATGCCCCCGATAGTGCAGTGCCAGGTATACAAATGCCCCCACAGTGCCAGGTATACAAATGCCCCCACAGTGCCAGGTATACAAATGCCCCCACAGTGCCAGGTATACAAATGCCCCCACAGTGCCAGATCCACAAATGCCCCCCACAGTGCCAGGTATACAAATGCCCACACAGTGCCAGGTATACAAATGCCCACACAGTGCCAGGTATACAAATGCCCCCACAGTGCCAGGTATACAAATGCCCCCACAGTGCCAGGTATACAGATTCCCCCTCAGTGCCAGGTAAACAATTGCCCCCACAGTGCCAGGTAAACAAATGCCCCCACAGTGCCAGGTATACAGATGCCCCCACAGTGCCAGGTATACAGATGCCCCCACAGTGCCATGTATACAGATGCCCCCACACTGCCAGGTATACAATTGCCCCCACAGTGCCAGCCAATTGCCCCCACAGTGCCAGGTATACAAATGCCCCACAGTGCCAGCCAATTGCCCCCACAGTGCCAGGTATACAAATGCCCCACAGTGCCAGCAAATTGCCCCCACAGTGCCAAGTATACAATTGCCCCCACAGTGCCAGGTATACAATTGCCCCCACAGTGCCAGGTATACAATTGCCCCCACAGCAGCCAGTGCTGCAGCTACTTACCGCTGCTGCACTGTTGCTGCTGCTGCTCCTCCTCCTCCTCCGGGCTGTGAGGGACGGGGGTGAGAGCGCCGGGCGCCCGCCAGCGTGGCTGTTTCTGGTGCGGCAGCGTATAGCATTCAAAGCAGCCGCCGGTTCGTGAGCCAATCAGAGCTCGCGGACCGGCGGCTTCTGATTGGCTGCCGGTCCGCGAGCTCTGATTGGCTCACGAACCTGCGGTTGCTTTGAATGCTATACGCGCCGCGCCAGACACAGCCGTGCTGGCGGGCGCCCGGCGCTCTCACCCCCGTCCCTCACAGCTCTCCTATCCTGTCAGCTGAGACGCGCTGCCGCCGGTCTGAGCGGCAGCGCGTCTCAGTGACCGCTGGACCGGCCCACGTGGCCATCGGCCCTTCTGGCATCTGCCAGAAGTGCCAGATGGCCAGTCCGGCCCTGCGTGCTGCTTTATACTGAGAACAAGAGCATTGAATCTTTAGACATCAACAATATACCGTTCTATATCTAAAAGTAAAAATCCCTAGAATACCCACTTCACTATTACTCATGATGGGAAAGGTAGTATATACCGCCATATTAGGACAAATTAACATTATTTTATACATCTACAGTATACAGGTTGAGTATCCCTTATCCAAAATGCTTGGGACCAGAGGTATTTTGGATATCGGATTTTTCCGTATTTTGGAATAATTGCATACTATAATGAGATATCATGTTTATGGGACCTAAATCTAAGCACAGAATGCATTTATGTTTCATATAAACCTTATACACACAGCCTGAAGGTCATTTTCGCCAATATTTTTTATAACTTTGTGCATTAAAAAAGTGTGTCTACATCCACACAATTCATTTATGTTCCATATACACCTTATATACACAGCCTGAAGGTCATTTAATACAATATTTTTAATAACTTTGTGTATTAAACAAAGTTTGTGAACATTGAGCCATCAAAAAACAAAGGTTTCACTATCTCACTCTCACTCAAAAAAGTCCGTATTTCGGAATATTCCGTATTTCGGAATATTTGGATATGGGATACTCAACCTGTATACAAAACTTATAATCAATGAATACCATGGATAAAATACACTATTTAAGTTAAAGGTCCTCAGCTCATATACACTTCTCATTTTCACTTTGGCTAGTTTTTCTTCTTTATCATCAGTTCTCCAGATAGACTGAATAGCCTTTATGCCACGAAAATTCTCATTACTTTTACAAGTGCGGCACATTAAACACGTTCCATATCTAAAAAACTTTTAGATAGATTCTTCATAAGATCATTTGGCGCTGATACTATGCTCCTTACTAATCTGTCCCTTAGGTTTTGTGCCTTCCTATATAAGAAGTTAGGTATTTCAGAAACCTGATTTTCTCCTTAGTCATCCCACTTTGATCTAAAAAAATTTTTGTAGCCTCCAGACCCAATTTATGGTCTATGAACGTATACAATGTTGTAACATCAGCCATCACAAGAAAATAACCCAAACCCCATTTTATTTCTGCCAATCTATTAATAATTGAGAAAGTATCTTTCAAATAAGGGTGCATGGCCTTAACCAGGGGTTGTAATATGTAGTCCAAAAACTGCTACAGGTTTGATAGACAAGAATCCACAATCGGGCGGCTTGGAGATTTATCCTCATTCGAATGTATCTTCGGTAGAACATACATAACCAGTATGGAGGATTTAACTATAGTCATAAACAGTCATTCGTCCTCCATAATAATTCTTTTAGAAGTGTACATCAATAGGAAAGTTTCAATTTTTTTTAAATTAAACTCACACTAGGATTTCTTATAGGTTTTCTTATACATCAGTTGTCTCATGACCTCCTCATTGTAATCCTTGATATTCATTATCACTATGCTCCCCCCCCCCCCCCCCCCCCCATCGCAAGTTTAACTATGATATCTTATTTATTGCTGAGGGTTTTTATGGCCTCTATTTCTTCCTTATTCAGGTTACCCTTCAAGTTCTTATTTGATTTAAATTACTGTGTGGAGGACACATTTGACTTTTTCTGGCTGTAGTTGATGTAGTGTGTGACCAAATAACTGATGAAGGACACAGTCAAAGATACCTTTTGATGAAAACAGGGCCTCATTTGTTGGGGAGTGTAATTTTATGGAGATGCTATAATTGTCTTTTATGGTCGTGGTTTGGAAAACAAAGATACCTTTTGATGAACGCATCTCACTGAGTTTAGGTGAGTCAGTAATCTGTAGAGCAGAAACCTGAGGGAACAAATTCCTTTCCTTGATATTTGATCAAGTTTTCCAGTTTCTTTGATTGAGAATACAGGATACCTTAGACAGAAGGACCTTGGATAAATATCCATTGACAATTTTCTTAACAGCACTTGTGGACCACTCTCTTGCTTGTGTTTAATTATATTCACTGTTTGTGACATTTGTTCAATAGTATAAACATTTGGCTGAACTATTTTGCTTATTTTTGAGATTGTGTCTCGTGCTGTAGGTGACATTTTAACATTAAATAATAAACATTATGTTTTAAAAATATATATACATTAGGATTCCGTGCCCCCAAAAAATAGAGCTGTTTCCCTTTCCTCTTTTCTGTTTACTTGACATTTAACTCAGAATCAGAAAGTGAGAGCTTTTGGGAGATTTCTCTTGTTTTATTAAAGTGGCAATCATTTACATGGGCAAAATCCAGGTGTTTTTGCCATGTAAGTGATTGCCATTTAAAAAAAAACAGGAGAAATCTCCCAAAATCTCTCACTTTCTGATTCTCACAACCTACAGTATTACGTTCCTCCCAAAGTCTTGGTGGACTCCTATTCAGGGTTGTTTGAGATCGATTTTCCCCAGTGCTACTGTTATTGCCAAACTCGAGACACTTTACTACACATGGTATCTCACAACAACTCATTACCGACAATGCTGAGCAATGCATGAGAATTCAAATAGTTTGCAACACCTGGGACTTTACACACACCACCAGCAGTCCCCACTATCCGCAATACAATCGGATAGTAGAAACAGCTGTCCACCCAGCCAAACACTTGTTGGAAAAATTCACACATGATATAACACCGATATTTTGGCAGAAATGCTTAACTTAAATAACACACCTCGGGATGGTTTAACATCACCTGTCTAGGACTTTAATTCCTATTACAAATCAACATCTGCAACAGCAAGTACATACACAAGTACAAACAGTACTTACCTCAAAGCGGCTGTCTAACAAAAAACGTTATGACCAAACAACACATTGTCTTGCACATTTTACTCTAGGTCAAGCTGTCTGAATGCAAACGCATTTTGGATATGATAGACCTGCTTCCATTGTCATCCCAACAGTTACACTGAAGATAATTGTCAGGAATCGGCATTCAGTGGCATCTCACTTACCGGCACGCTGGTGTGCAGGCCTCCGGAGGTCACGGCCCCAGTTTGCGGCTGCGTGAATGCTCTATCCGCGGGTGCGGTGCCCATTGTCATTGTGTACCCCTGAAGTCCATCTAGTGTGTACCCACCATCTGTGCAGCATGGGTGCTGCCATGACACTTGCAATCAGCTGACCTGTAACACCCAATCCTGCGCTGTTTCTGCACACATGATTCAAGCATCCAATGCCTGCTGACCGGGGGTATAAATCCAGAACATCGGCTCAGTCTCATTGCCTTGAACAATGCATCACATTCAGTGTACAGTGTCTCCTGGCTCCAGTCTTCTGTCTGCAGTGATTTCCCTGCTCCAGTGTCTCTGCGGAACTACAGGCTCCAGCCATCCAGCTCTGTTACAACTCCTTCCACAGTCAGCTTCCACCTCTGCATGCAGTAAGAGACTCTCTCCAGGTGCTACTTACCATTCTCACCTGTGTGTTGTTTAAATACGTTCAGCACTGCGCTATTCCATCTGGCACGTAAAACAACCAGCTTTCAATTTACAGACTGTCTCCTGCTTTGGCCTTGCTTGGCTTTGTGGACTTGTGCAAATATACAGACTGTGTGAATCTATTGCTGTTGGTTTCCAGACCAGTTACTAGGGGTGTGCACTTGAAATTTTTCGGGTTTTGTGTTTTGGTTTTGGGTTCGGTTCCATGGCCGTGTTTTGGGTTCGAACGCGTTTTGGCAAAAGCTCACCAAATTTTTTTTGTCGGATTCGGGTGTGTTTTGGATTCGGGTGTTTTTTTCAAAAAACCCTAAAAAACAGCTTAAATCATAGAATTTGGGGGTCATTTTGATCCCATAGTATTATTAACCTCAATAACCATAATTTCCACTCATTTTCAGTCTATTCTGAACACCTCACACCTCACAATATTATTTTTAGTCCTAAAATTTGCACCGAGGTCGCTGTATGGCTAAGCTAAGCGACCCAAGTGGCCGACACAAACACCTGGCCCATCTAGGAGTGGCACTGCAGTGTCAGGCAGGATGGCCCTTCCAAAAAATACTCCCCAAACAGCACATGACGTAAAGAAAAAAAGAGGCGCAATGAGTTAGCTGTGTGAGTAAGCTAAGCGACCCTAGTGGCCGACACAAACACCTGGCCTATCTAGGAGTGGCACTGCAGTGTCAGGCAGGATGTCCCTTCCAAAAAATACTCCCCAAACAGCACATGACGCAAAGAAAAAAAGAGGCGCAATGAGGTAGCTGTGTGAGTAAGCTAAGCGACCCTAGTGGCCGACACAAACACCTGGCCCATCTAGGAGTGGCACTGCAGTGTCAGGCAGGATGGCCCTTCCAAAAAATACTCCCCAAACAGCACATGACGCAAAGAAAAAAAGAGGCGCAATGAGGTAGCTGTGTGAGTAAGCTAAGCGACCCTAGTGGCCGACACAAACACCTGGCCCTTCTAGGAGTGGCACTGCAGTGTCAGGCAGGATGTCCCTTCCAAAAAATACTCCCCAAACAGCACATGACGCAAAGAAAAAAAGAGGCGCAATGAGGTAGCTGTGTGAGTAAGCTAAGCGACCCTAGTGGCCGACACAAACACCTGGCCCATCTAGGAGTGGCACTGCAGTGTCAGGCAGGATGTCCCTTCCACAAAATACTCCCCAAACAGCACATGACGCAAAGAAGAAAAAAAGAAAAAAGAGGTGCAAGATGGAATTGTCCTTGGACCCTCCCACCCACCCTTATGTTGTATAAACAGGACATGCACACTTTAACCAACCCATCATTTCAGCGACAGGGTCTGCCACACGACTGTGACTGAAATGACTGGTTGGTTTGGGCCCCCACCAAAAAAGAAGCAATCTCTCCTTGCACAAACTGGCTCTACAGAGGCAAGATGTCCACCTCATCATCATCGTCTGATTCATCACCCGTTTCACTGTGTACATCCCCCTCCTCACAGATTATTAGATTATTAATTCGTCCCCACTGGAATCCACCATCTCAGATCCCCGTGTACTTTCTGGAGGCAATTGCTGCTGGTGAATGTCTCCATGGAGTAATTGATTATAATTCATTTTAATGAACATCATCTTCTCCACATTTTCTGGAAGTAACCTCGTACGCCGATTGCTGACAAGGTGAGCGGCGGCACTAAACACTCTTTCGGAGTACACACTGGAGGGAGGGCAACTTAGGTAGAATAAAGCCAGTTTGTGCAAGGGCCTCCAAATTGCCTCTTTTCCCTGCCAGTATACGTACGGACTGTCTGACGTGCCTACTTGGATGCGGTCACTCATATAATCCTCCACCATTCTTTCAATGGTGAGAGAATCATATGCAGTGACAGTAGACGACATGTCAGTAATCGTTGGCAGGTCCTTCAGTCCGGACCAGATGTCAGCATCAGCAGTCGCTCCAGACTGCCCTGCATCACCGCCAGCGGGTGGGCTCGGAATTCGTAGCCTTTTCCTCGCACCCCCAGTTGCGGGAGAATGTGAAGGAGGAGATGTTGACAGGTCGCATTCCGCTTGACTTGACAATTTTCTCACCAGCAGTTCTTTGAATCCCTGCAGACTTGTGTCTGCCGGAAAGAGAGATCCAACGTAGGTTTTAAATCTAGGATCGAGCACGGTGGCCAAAATGTAGTGCTCTGATTTCAACAGATTGACCACACGTGAATCCTGGTTAAGCAAATGAAGGGCTCCATCCACAAGTCCCACATGCCTAGCGGAATCGCTCTGTTTTAGCTCCTCCTTTAATGCCTCCAGCTTCTTCTGCAAAAGCCTGATGAGGGGAATGACCTGACTCAGGCTGGCAGTGTCTGAACTGACTTCACGTGTGGCAAGTTCAAAGGGCAGCAGAACCTTGCACAACGTTGAAATCATTCTCCACTGCGCTTGAGTCAGGTGCATTCCCCCTCCTTTGCCTATATCGTGGGCAGATGTATAGGCTTGAATGGCCTTTTGCTGCTCCTCCATCCTCTGAAGCATATAGAGGGTTGAATTCCACCTCGTTACCACCTCTTGCTTCAGATGATGGCAGGGCAGGTTCAGGTTTTTTTTGGTGGTGCTCCAGTCTTCTGTACGCGGTGCCTGCACGCCGAAAGTGGCCCGCAATTCTTCTGGCCACCGACAGCATCTCTTGCACGCCCCTTTCGTTTTTTAAATAATTCTGCACCACCAAATTCAAGGTATGTGCAAAACATGGGACGTGCTGGAATTTGCCCAGATTTAATGCGCGCACAATATTGCTGGCGTTGTCCGATGCCACAAATCCCCAGGAGAGTCCAATTGGGGTAAGCCATTCTGCGATGATCTTCCTCAGTTGCCGTAAGAGGTTTTCAGCTGTGTGCGTATTCTGGAAAGCGGTGATACAAAGCGTAGCCTGCCTAGGAACGAGTTGGCGTTTGCGAGATGCTGCTACTGGTGCCGCCGCTGCTGTTCTTGCAGCGGGAGGCAATACATCTACCCAGTGGGCTGTCACAGTCATGTAGTCCTGAGTCTGCCCTGCTCCACTTGTCCACATGTCCGTGGTTAAGTGGACATTGGGTACAACTGCATTTTTTAGGACACTGGTGAGTCTTTTTCTGACGTCCGTGTACATTCTCGGTATCGCCTGCCTAGAGAAGTGGAACCTAGATGGTATTTGGTAACGGGGGCACACTGCCGCAATAAATTGTCTAGTTCCCTGTGAACTAACGGCGGATACCGGAAGCACGTCTAACACCAACATAGTTGTCAAGGCCTCAGTTATCCGCTTTGCAGCAGGATGACTGCTGTGATATTTCATCTTCCTCGCAAAGGACTGTTGGACAGTCAATTGCTTACTGGAAGTAGTACAAGTGGTCTTCGACTTCCCCTCTGGGATGACGATCGACTCCCAGCAGCAACAACAGCAGCGCCAGCAGCAGTAGGCGTTACACTCAAGGATGCATCGGAGGAATCCCAGGCAGGAGAGGACTCGTCAGACTTGCCAGTGACATGGCCTGCAGGACTATTGGCTTTCCTGGGTAAGGAGGAAATTGACACTGAGGGAGTTGGTGGTGTGGTTTGCGCGAGCTTGGTTACAAGAGGAAGGGATTTACTGGTCAGTGGACTGCTTCCGCTGTCGCCCAAAGTTTTTGAACTTGTCACTGACTTATTATGAATGCGCTGCAGGTGACGTATAAGGGAGGATGTTCCGAGGTGGTTAACGTCCTTACCCCTACTTATTACAGCTTGACAAAGGCAACACACGGCTTGACACCTGTTGTCCGCATTTCTGTTGAAATACTTCCACACTGAAGAGCTGATTTTTTGGGTATTTTCACCAGGCATGTCAATGGCCATATTCCTCCCACGGACAACAGGTGTCTCCCCGGGTGCCTGACTTAAACAAACCACCTCACCATCAGAATCCTTCTTGTCAATTTCCTCCCCAGCCCAAGCAACACCCATATCCTCATCCTGGTGTACTTCAACACTGACATCTTCAATTTCACTATCAGGAACTGGACTGCGGGTGCTCCTTTCAACACTTGCAGGGGGCGTGCAAATGGTGGAAGGCGCAAGCTCTTCCCGTCCAGTGTTGGGAAGGTCAGGCATCGCAACCGACACAATTGGACTCTCCTTTGGGATTTGTGATTTCGAAGAACGCACAGTTCTTTGCTGTGCTTTTGCCGCAAGTTATAACGATTTCTAGAGTTCTCTGTGTGTGCGTGCTTGGAAAGATGTCAGCTGAAGCCAGGTGAAAATTAAGTAAAGTTTATTGTGGAAAAAGTGGTGGTAAAAATAAATATAAACTGGATGCTTGATTACATGGAACAAAACACGATAAATGGAATATTTCAGGTTAAACATAGATGCAAAATAAACATGAAGAAATCCGGGTTTAAATCAAGCAGGGGAAAAATAACATACCAAAAATGAAGTGATCAGGCAGGAATGGAAACAAACTGCAAATAGTCCAGAAATGTAGATGTTGAACTGGCAGGGTAAGAAGTCCAGAAGCAAGGCACATGCGTTTTAGCAAACTGCAGGGAAGTCTCCAAGAAGCAAATAAGGCAGAATCTGGACAGGGTTACTGGAGAGAGCCCAGTCTCACTCCATACGGAACCGCAATGATCTGCAACTAAGTGCCTGTGAGCTGGAGTTAAATAGCAGCAGGGTGTTGGGCTCCAGGTGCACACAATCAGGTAATTACCCTGCAGAGGCAGTGTGCAACTGCCATTCAGACCTGAGGCAACAAGTGAGACCCCTAGAGGCAGGAATGAGGTAATGCAAGGCAAAACAAAACACAAATATTCCTAACATTATCCCCCCCTTAAACAGGCGGATTCCAGACGCCTCAAAGTTTACCTTCTCTTCTTTTTTCCTTTTTTCTTTCTGGGTTGCCTAACCCTATTTGAAGGTGTCACAAAGACACTATTAGGCAATACAGGTCCATCAAAAACGAGTCTCGGATCATCCAGAAGCTCACTCTCAGAGTCGGAGCCACCACCCAGCGGTAGAACTGACCTCTTATTTTCCTGGATGGAATCAAGAGCGGATGGTAAACTTGTAGATGTTAAACTTGCCGAGCAATCTGCGTGAACACCTAGAGATACCTGCCCACATCTGAAAAACTGAGGGTGCTCCCCAGACTGCAAAGGCAGGTTCTCAGAGGGGCACACCTTAGTAGATTCATCTAGGAGCGTGAGGACAGTTGGTGGACTGAATCTTTCGGTCACAGCCTTGAGAAAACCGGGCAAATCTTGTAACACTGGATCTCCCTTATCTATAAGACCATTTACCCACTTCAAGGCCCTCCCTCTGAATCTCATACATACGTTAGCAATGATATCAATAGGGGACAAGTCATCAAAACTCAGATAATATCTGAAGAGAGCTAAACAGTGAGAGATATTTCCATAAAAGTAAGGCAGATCCTCGGGCAAATCTTGGATCTCGGGCATGGCAGGCACCTCTATCTGGTGTTGGACAGGCGGAACCCCCTCCTGGGGCTGGACAGGCAGAACCCCCTCCTGGGGCTGGGCAGGCAGAACCCCCTCCTGGGGCTGGGCAGGCGGAACCCCCTCCTGGGGCTGGGCAGGCGGAACCCCCTCCTGGGGCTGGGCAGGCGGAACCCCCTCCTGGGGCTGGGCAGGCGGAACCCCTTCCTGGGGCTGGGCAGGCGGAACCCCCTCCTGGGGCTGGACAGGCAGAACCCCCTCCTGGGGCTGGACAGGCAGAACCCCCTCCTGGGGCTGGACAGGCAGAACCCCCTCCTGGGGCTGGACAGGCAGAACCCCCTCCTGGGGCTGGACAGGCAGAACCCCCTCCTGGGGCTGGACAGGCAGAGCCCCCTCCTGGGGCTGGACAGGCCTTGGCCGGACCTCTGGCAAGGTGGACACCTCTCGGACCTCTGGCAAGGCGGGCACCTCTCGGACCTCTGGCAAGGCGTGGACCTCTGGCAAGGCGGGCACCTCTCGGACCTCTGGCAAGGCGAGCACCTCTCGGACCTCTGGCAAGGCGTGGACCTCTGGCAAGGCGGGCACCTCTCGGACCTCTGGCAAGGCGGGCACCTCTCGGACCTCTGGCAAGGCGGGCACCTCTCGGACCTCTGGCAAGGCGGGCACCTCTCGGACCTCTGGCGAAGCGGGCACCTCTCGGACCTCATGCCGTGAGGCAAGGGCAACGGGGACCTCATGCCGTGAGGCAAGGGCAACGGGGACCTCATGCCGTGAGGCAAGGGCAACGGGGACCTCATGCCGTGAGGCAAGGGCAGCAGGGACCTCATGCCGTGAGGCAAGGGCAGCAGGGACCTCATGCCGTGAGGCAAGGGCAGCAGGGACCTCATGCCGTGAGGCAAGGGCAGCAGGGACCTCATGCCGTGAGGCAAGGGCAGCAGGGACCTCATGCCGTGAGGCAAGGGCAGCAGGGACCTCATGCCGTGAGGCAAGGGCAGCAGGGACCTCATGCCGTGAGGCAAGGGCAGCAGGGACCTCATGCCCGAAGGCAAGGGCAGCAGGGACCTCATGCCCGAAGGCAAGGGCAGCAGGGACCTCATGCCCGAAGGCAAGGGCAGCAGGGACCTCATGCCCGAAGGCAAGGGCAGCAGGGACCTCATGCCCGAAGGCAAGGGCAGCAGGGACCTCATGCCCGAAGGCAAGGGCAGCAGGGACCTCATGCCCAAAGGCAAGGGCAGCAGGGACCTCATGCCCAAAGGCAAGGGCAGCAGGGACCTCATGCCCGAAGGCAAGGGCAGCAGGGACCTCATGCCCGAAGGCAAGGGCAGCAGGGACCTCATGCCCGAAGGCAAGGGCAGCAGGGACCGACACCCCTCCTGGGGTCGCAGGGCCGGACACCCCTCCTGGGGTCGCAGGGCCGGACACCCCTCCTGGGGTCGCAGGGCCGGACACCCCTCCTGGGGTCGCTGGGCCGGACACCCCTCCTGGGGTCGCTGGGCCGGACACCCCTCCTGGGGTCGCTGGGCCGGACACCCCTCCTGGAGTCGCTGGGCCGGACACCCCTCCTGGAGTCGCTGGGCCGGACACCCCTCCTGGAGTCGCCGGACACCCCTCCTGGGGTCGCTTGGCCGGACACCCCTCCTGGGGTCGCTTGGCCGGACACCCCTCCTGGGGTCGCTTGGCCGGACACCCCTCCTTTCGAAATTTGAGCACCACAGTGGCATAACTGAGCAGAATTTGGCACTATGGCAGAATGAGGAAAGCTCTTTTTATGTTTGCGAGCAGGACATAACTGAATAAAATGTCCCGACCTGCCGCAATAAAAACAGAGCTTCTTATCCCTTCTATGTCTCCTTTCTTCCTCAGAGAGACTGGGTCGTGGAAAACTCCAAAACTTGCCTTTGCTTACGCTAGAAAAACAGCAGCCAGAATTGAGAGTACCAGACTGATCTTTTCCCCTTTTTTCCTGCGTCTCCTTAAAGGGAGCAGGTAACCTTACTGAATCTTCAGGCAGAGCAGACAGTATCTCTGAAGATAGGATTTGAATACCCTCCAGTTTCTCTCTGAAATCCACCAGCAATGCAGAACTCAAAAACGGCAAAAACTTGAGAGGCAGGGAACCTTTCTGAAGTGAAGCCATTTTATGAGATTCAGCTGAATCAAAACAAAACTCCTGCACACGTTTATTTTGGCAGATCATTCTGTAACGATTTCTAGAGTTCTCTGTGTGTGCGTGCTTGGAAAGATGTCAGCTGAAGCCAGGTGAAAATTAAGTAAAGTTTATTGTGGAAAAAGTGGTGGTAAAAATAAATATAAACTGGATGCTTGATTACATGGAACAAAACACGATAAATGGAATATTTCAGGTTAAACATAGATGCAAAATAAACATGAAGAAATCCGGGTTTAAATCAAGCAGGGGAAAAATAACATACCAAAAATGAAGTGATCAGGCAGGAATGGAAACAAACTGCAAATAATAGTCCAGAAATGTAGATGTTGAACTGGCAGGGTAAGAAGTCCAGAAGCAAGGCACATGCGTTTTAGCAAACTGCAGGGAAGTCTCCAAGAAGCAAATAAGGCAGAATCTGGACAGGGTTACTGGAGAGTCTCACTCCATACGGAACCGCAATGATCTGCAACTAAGTGCCTGTGAGCTGGAGTTAAATAGCAGCAGGGTGTTGGGCTCCAGGTGCACACAATCAGGTAATTACCCTGCAGAGGCAGTGTGCAACTGCCATTCAGACCTGAGGCAACAAGTGAGACCCCTAGAGGCAGGAATGAGGTAATGCAAGGCAAAACAAAACACAAATATTCCTAACACAAGTCTTTTCTTTTTTCTAGCGAGAGGATGAGTGCTTCCATCCTCATGTGAAGCTGAACCACTAGCCATGAACATAGGCCAGGGCCTCAGCCGTTCCTTGCCATTCCGTGTCGTAAATGGCATATTGGCAAGTTTACGCTTCTCTTCAGACGCTTTTAATTTTGATTTTTGGGTAATTTTTTTACTGATCTTTTGTGTTTTGGATTTTACATGCTCTGTACTATGACATTGGGCATCGGCCTTGGCAGACGACGTTGATGGCATTTCATCGTCTCGGCCATGACTAGTGGCAGCAGCTTCAGCACGAGGTGGAAGTGGATCTTGATCTTTCCCTATTTTTTTAACCTAAACATTTTTGTTCTCCATATTTTGCGCACAACTAAAAGCCACCACAGGTATACAATGTAGATGGATGGATAGTATAGTATTACTTATACTTATGGACGACGAGTGACGACACAGAGGTAGGTACAGCCGTGGCCTACCGTACTGCTGCTTAGTGCTTATATATAAATATAATATACTGTATAACGGACCTGGTGGACAGTGTCAGCAGCAGACTGCTAAACTAGTATGAAGAAAGAAAAAAAAAACACCACAGGTATACAATGTAGATGGATGGATAGTATTACTTATACTTATGGACGACGAGTGACGAGTCGACACAGAGGTAGGTACAGCCGTGGCCTACCGTACTGCTGCTTAAGTGCTTATATATAAATATAATATACTGTATAACGGACCTGGTGGACAGTGTCAGCAGCAGACTGCTAAACTAGTATGAAGAAAGAAAAAAAAAACACCACAGGTATACAATGTAGATGGATGGATAGTATTACTTATACTTATGGACGACGAGTGACGAGTCGACACAGAGGTAGGTACAGCCGTGGCCTACCGTACTGCTGCTTAGTGCTTATATATAAATATAATATACTGTATAACGGACCTGGTGGACAGTGTCAGCAGCAGACTGCTAAACTAGTATGAAGAAAGAAAAAAAAAACACCACAGGTATACAATGTAGATGGATGGATAGTATTACTTATACTTATGGACGACGAGTGACGAGTCGACACAGAGGTAGGTACAGCCGTGGCCTACCGTACTGCTGCTTAGTGCTTATATATAAATATAATATACTGTATAACGGACCTGGTGGACAGTGTCAGCAGCAGACTGCTAAACTAGTATGAAGAAAGAAAAAAAAACACCACAGGTATACAATGTAGATGGATGGATAGTATTACTTATACTTATGGACGACGAGTGACGAGTCGACACAGAGGTAGGTACAGCCGTGGCCTACCGTACTGCTGCTTAGTGCTTATATATAAATATAATATACTGTATAACGGACCTGGTGGACAGTGTCAGCAGACTGGTAAACTAGTATGAAGAAAGAAAAAAAAAAACACCACAGTGTTTTTCAGGCAGACAAACGTATACTGGACTGGTGGTCACTGTCAGCAAAACTGTGCAGTGTGCACTGACTGTACTCCTGCTATAACTGCTCCCCAGTCCCCACAATTAGGCAGTGTGAGCAGTGCACTCAGCACAGATATATCATGCAGCAGTGCAGCACACTGAGTGAGCACAGATATGGATTGGTGGAGCGTTTTTTTTCAGGCAGAGAAACAACGGATTAAACTCAAAACCCTGCACTGTACTCCCTAACAGCTGCTCCCCGTCCCCAATCCTCCCCACAATTTATAACTAACTAAGTTCTACTATAACGGAGAGGACGCCAGCCACGTCCTCTCCCTATCAATCTCAATGCACGTGTGAAAATGGCGGCGACGCGCGGCTCCTTATATAGAATCCGAGTCTCGCGAGAATCCGACAGCGGGATGATGATGTTCGGGCGCGCTCGGGTTAACCGAGCAAGGCGGGAGGATCCGAGTCTGCTCGGACCCGTGCAAAAAAGGGTGAAGTTCGGGCGGGTTCGGATTCCGATGAACCGAACCCGCTCATCACTACCAGTTACCGGAGTTACTATTGCCTGTGTTCACTGTCATCAGTTGCATTATCATCATCTGCACATTTGATCCTGTAACCATTGACTTCCAAGTCCACCATCAATGTTTACCATCGGCTTCCAGGCCGGTCACCACTGTTGTTAATCTCACTGGTTTACAGATCATCACCTGAGACTGTAGTTATACCTCTGTCAGCTTCATTGCTCAAATCATCAGTATTGTTTTTGTGCTTCCGTGACTGTCATACCTCTGTGTGCTAAATAAATATCATTGCGCACATGTGCAGGAATCTTCGACAGCCTCCTCGTTTCCTCCACCGTACCACCACTGACCCACTAGTGCCCCCTCCGGGAACAGACAGTTACAGACCTGACAGTAATGGTGCCACCTATGAGCATAACTGTCTCCACCAGCTGAGTGTGCCTGAGAAAGTTCCTCCTATAACCAACCCCACCATGGTTCACTTAGAACTCCTTCACACCTCACAAGAGTCAAGGTCTGATGGGCCCGTGACCATACCTTTAGACTCAAGACCATTGTTTGACTTGTGTTCAGCCTTTCACTAAGCCTCTTCAGCAAATTCCAAGCTTACAGTATAACCAGCTTTACTTTTCAGTAATCCCACTTAGATTTGATGTCTGAAGAATGGTCTTTATTATTTAGTAAAGAATCACAAATGTAAGTGATAAGTGATGAGATGATGTGATATGCAATACTATGTGATATTAGATATAATGTGATAATGGTAAAACTGTAAATGAAACGATAAGATGCAATAATAATATGCAAGCAAACATATACAGTACATATAACATGGAGTATGCAAATATGAACAACTGGTATCTAGTATGCAAACATGACATTACATGTACAAAAGGTAGGCTACAGTGTAACTAACACAGCTAGCATACATTACTGACTAAACAGGTCTATGATGGCACAGTTAATGTCAGAAACTCACCATCGGATGCTATACCAGGTTGGAAGCAACGTCTGCTTAAGACCATGTGAGAAGTAGAAATGGCTTCTCGCAGCTTATTTGGCACAGAATGCATTATATTTTGGTTTGAACACACCCCACCCAAATCTAATCTATCTGCACATGGTACATCTGCCCCATCTGCAGTGCAACATGGTTTTGCCCAATTGCTAACAACTCTGAATAACCCCCTATGTACTGTAACAGTGGTAATTATTCCATGACTGTCTCTCTCTCTTTTCTCTCTCCTTGCTTCTCCTTCCTACCCCTCTATCTCTATAGGCATTATCTATCATTTATATCATGGAGGGATGTAAATTTATGACCTGGCAGGAAGTGATGTATTTCATCATGCATGCTGGGAGGTTTCTGCTTCTCTGAAGTCAGTCTAATGTAGTTTATTATGTGATGCTGAGTAAACATGTTCTGTTTCACTTCTGAAGTTGTCGCTTCAGTTCTTCAACACCCATATCTACATATGTGTCCTTACACATCTAGCCGTAACACGCCGTGCAGTTCCAGATGCCTGGCATGAGTGAGCAACCAGTTCAAATTTAACGCTGCTAATATTGGGCATCTTTTAATGTAACTAGGATGCACAAGGAAACTGTGCTAATTACTTTCATATATAATGCTTGTATATTGTACGTGACTGTGTCTGTATATGGAGCAGGACAGAACTTGTATTGATAAAGTTATGGCTGCTGCTGTACATTGTAGCACGTTGTATACAGATTCAGAGACTTAGTCGCACACAGATATACAAGTGTCATATATTAAATTAATCAGCACAGTATCCTGCTTGGCAAAAAGAAGCTAATAAGACGCACAATGCTAGAAGTTTCTCACGCAACCTGGTGTACCAAGAGGGGCTATTTGGCATGACTGCAGCAAAGATGTTTGAGGACATATCTGGACAAATGTAAACATTTTTAATAAATAATGACAAAAACTTTAATTCCAGCCTTCTATTATTTTATACATACATGTTCTTGTCTTGAAGTAGTCCTTTTCATCTCCAATAGGGCACCTGTAAAAAAAAAAAATGTAGAAAGAAAAATAAACCATGACCACAAGTAGCTGTTAAAATAGGAGAAATAGTTCCTGCCAGGAGCGTCCATAACTACTTTGCTGTCTTTAACATTGGCCCTATACTTTACAATGATGGTCCATGGTTATTACCGGTCAAACCCAGTAACCATCTTGAAAAGTATAGGGCCTGTGTTAAACATGGACAAATACTCCCCTCTGCCCCCAGACAGCGCACATCAGTGTACCGGAGGATTGCAAACATTGGTGTTTCTACAATGGGTGCAATGTGTGTGGTGCACATGAGTCCCTGGGTCCAGGGGGCCCACACCGCACACATTGCACCCATTTTAATACTTACCTTTCCGGAGTCCAGCGCCAAGTGCTGCGATCACGGCGGAATCTACAGCGCCGTACAGAGGAGGGGGCCCACCTGGAGGTGCACACAGTCCCCCTCCTCTGTTGAAATGCCCCTGACTGCAAACTTGATAGTTTATTTGTTTCGGGAGATTTTCTTGACAGGTTGTCATTTGCCCTACTTCAGTAATATGAAACTGATAAGTTTAGATTAAATTACTTTTTTCTGTGTTTTTTAAATTAATTTGGTATTGTCAAACTGTCCCTGTGTGTTTATTTGCTTTTTTCCCTAGTGAACTAAAGATGCCAGGGTGCCCTGTTATCACTGCCCTGCTCTCCCCATATCACATTATCACTGGTGTGATCTCTCATATCATTTCCTCACTTCCTGCACCCCATATCCAGAGCGAGATGTAATGCCTTCCAAGTTTGCCGGAGGTGCGGGATTCCGGACCCATTTGGACATATTTTTTTTTAAAGCGGCAGTCATTTACAAGGCATGGTCTCACCATGGATATGGGGGTGCAGAGCAGTGATGACAAAACTGGATACAAGAGAGAGAGGAAATTGTATGAGGGATCACACCAGTGATAATGTGATATGGGGAGTGCAGGGCAGCGACAACAGGGCATTACATCCCGTCCACAGTCTTCACTGACCTGAGGTGTAGTTTGAGATGTGAGGGAAACATAGAAGGGCAAAGGTTGGGATGTGAGATGTGAGGGAAAAGCAGGAGGGTAGAGGTTGGGTGCAAGGGAAAAGTATATATGCACAGGATAGCCTGTGAGGGAAATGCAGGCGGGCAAAGAGCGATGTGTGAGGGAAAAGCTGATGTGCTTGGGGTGGCTTGTCAAGTTCTTTATTTCTACATTTTAAAGAGTTAATATATTAACTTTAAAAAAGCTATGAAATTCCACAGGCAAAAAAGCTTACGGTTTACCATGTCTGATTAAGGATTCTTATACATGATCTAAAATTGATGAAAAGTGTTGTAACTCTACCACTTAGACTTGGAAAAGCAATGAAATGTCCACCATTACTGCTGACACCTTAATGTACAATGGGAGTAATTCAGACCTGATCGCCGCTGTGCGTTTTTGCACAGTGAGCGATCGGGTCCAAACTGCGCAGCGTATGTACCACAATGCGCAGGTGCGTCGCACGGGTGCAAAGCAGATCGCTGCTTAGCAATGGGTTTATGCGATGGATCCATTCGCATGGGCGATCGCAAGGAGATTGACAGGAAGAAGGCGTTTGTGGGTGTCAACTGACCATTTTCAGGGAGTGTCTGGAAAAATGCAGGCGTATCCATGCGTTTGTAGGGAGGGTTCCTGACATCAATTCCGGTACCGGACAGGCTGATGTGTTCGCAGTGGCTGAGGTAAGTCCTGTGCTGCGCGGAAACTGCACAAAATCTGTTTGTACAGCTCTGCTACACATGCATTCCAACACTTGCACAGCTAAAATACACTCCCCCTATATGCGGCGACTATCTGATCGCAACAGTGCAGAAATCAGGTCCCAATTAGGCCCAATGTTCCTTGCACGATACACATATGGTATGCCATCACACCCTGTGGTTATCTGCAGATTCAGATACTCTCATAGAGTGAGATTGCTGTAACTTACAAAATGGTGGAACTACTAAATCACAGCTTTGTGTGCTCACTGGAATAAACACATGTAGTCTATGCCACTGAACAGTTATGTGGCACATCCATCCTACTCGGTGCCCATAATCATCCTGCTCTGTCATTCACTGAGGCACCACAACCATCCCACTGGGTTCCAACTAGTGATGTGCACCGGAAATTTTTTGTGTTTTGTGTTTTGGTTTTGGGTTCGGTTCCGCGGCCGTGTTTTGGATTCGGACGCGTTTTGGCAAAACCGTACCGAAAATTTTTTGTCGGATTCGGGTGTGTTTTGGATTCGGGTGTTTTTTTAAAAAAACCCTCAAAAACAGCTTAAATAATAGAATTTGGGGGTCATTTTGATCCCACAGTATTATAACCTCAATAACCATAATTTCCACTCATTTCCAGTCTATTCTGAACACCTCACACCTCACAATATTATTTTTAGTCCTAAAATTTGCCCCGAGGTCGCTGGATGGCTAAGCTAAGCGACGCAAGTGGCCGACACAAACACCTGGCCCATCTAGGAGTGGCACTGCAGTGTCAATCAAGACAGGATGGCCCTTCCAAAAAATTGTCCCCAAACAGCACATGATGCAAAGAAAAAAAGAGGCGCACCAAGGTGGCTGTGTGACTAAGCTAAGCGACACAAGTGGCCGACACAAACACCTGGCCCATCTAGGAGTGGCACTGCAGTGTCAGGCAGGATGGCCCTTCAAAAAAATACTCCCCAAACAGCACATGATGCATAAAAAAAAAGAGGCGCACCAAGGTGGCTGTGTGACTAAGCTAAGCGACACAAGTGGCCGACACAAACACCTGGCCCATCTAGGAGTGGCACTGCAGTGTCAGGCAGGATGGCCCTTCAAAAAAATTGTCCCCAAACAGCACATGATGCAAAGAAAAATGAAAGAAAAAAGAGGTGCAATATGGAATTGTCCTTGGGCCCTCCCACCCAGCCTTATGTTGTATAAACAGGACATGCACACTTTAACGAACCCATCATTTCAGCGACAGGGTCTGCCACACGACTGTGACTGAAATGACTGGTTGGTTTGGGCCCCCACCAAAAAAGAAGCAATCAATCTCTCCTTGCACAAACTGGCTCTACAGAGGCAAGATGTCCACCTCATCATCATCCTCCGATTCCTCACCCCTTTCACTGTGTACATCCCCCTCCTCACAGATTATTAATTCGTCCCCACTGGAATCCACCATCTCAGGTCCCCGTGTACTTTCTGGAGGCAATTGCTGCTCTTGAATGTCTCCACGGAGGAATTGATTATAATTAATTTTAATGAACATCATCTTCTCCACATTTTCTGGAAGTAACCTCGTACGCCGATTGCTGACAAGGTGAGCGGCTGCACTAAACACTCTTTCGGAGTACACACTGGAGGGAGGGCAACTTAGGTAGAATAAAGCCAGTTTGTGCAAGGGCCTCCAAATTGCCTCTTTTTCATGCCAATATACGTACGGACTGTCTGACGTGCCTACTTGGATGCGGTCACTCATATAATCCTCCACCATTCTTTCAATGGTGAGAGAATTATATGCAGTGACAGTAGACGACATGTCAGTAATCGTTGGCAGGTCCTTCAGTCTGGACCAGATGTCAGCACTCACTCCAGACTGCCCTGCATCACCGCCAGCGGGTGGGCTCGGAATTCTTAGCCTTTTCCTCGCACCCCCAGTTGCGGGAGAATGTGAAGGAGGAGCTGTTGACGGGTCACGTTCCGCTTGACTTGACAATTTTCTCACCAGCAGGTCTTTGAACCTCTGCAGACTTGTGTCTGCCGGAAAGAAAGATACAACGTAGGTTTTAAATCTAGGATCGAGCACGGTGGCCAAAATGTAGTGCTCTGATTTCAACAAATTGACCACCCGTGAATCCTGGTTAAGCGAATTAAGGGCTCCATCCACAAGTCCCACATGCCTAGCGGAATCGCTCTGTTTTAGCTCCTCCTTCAATGTCTCCAGCTTCTTCTGCAAAAGCCTGATGAGGGGAATGACCTGACTCAGGCTGGCAGTGTCTGAACTGACTTCACCTGTGGCAAGTTCAAAGGGTTGCAGAACCTTGCACAACGTTGAAATCATTCTCCACTGCGCTTGAGACAGATGCATTCCACCTCCTTTGCCTATATCATGGCCAGATGTATAGGCTTGAATGGCCTTTTGCTGCTCCTCCATCCTCTGAAGCATATAGAGGGTTGAATTCCACCTCATTACCACCTCTTGCTTCAGATGATGGCAGGGCAGGTTCAGGAATGTTTGGTGGTGCTCCAGTCTTCGGTACGCGGTGCCTGAACGCCGAAAGTGGCCCGCAATTCTTCGGGCCACCGACAGCATCTCTTGCACGCCCCTGTCGTTTTTTAAATAATTCTGCACCACCAAATTCAAGGTATGTGCAAAACATGGGACGTGATGGAATTTGCCCAGATGTAATGCACGCACAATATTGCTGGCGTTGTCCGATGTCACAAATCCCCAGGAGAGTCCAATTGGGGCAAGCCATTCTGCGATGATCTTCCTCAGTTGCCGTAAGAGGTTTTCAGCTGTGTGGCTATTCTGGAAAGCGGTGATACAAAGCGTAGCCTGCCTAGGAACGAGTTGGCGTTTGCGAGATGCTGCTACTGGTGCCGCCGCTGCTGTTCTTGCTGCGGGAGGCAATACATCAACCCAGTGGGCTGTCAGTCATATAGTCCTGAGTCTGCCCTGCTCCACTTGTCCACATGTCCGTGGTTAAGTGGACATTGGGTACAACTGCATTTTTTAGGACACTGGTGAGTCTTTTTCTGAGGTCTGTGTACATTTTCGGTATCGCCTGCCTAGAGAAATGGAACCTAGATGGTATTTGGTACCGGGGACACAGTACCTCAATCAAGTCTCTAGTTGGCTCTGAATTAACGATGGATACCGGAAGCACGTTTCTCACCGCCCAGGCTGCCAAGGCCTCAGTTATCCGCTTTGCAGCAGGATGACTGCTGTGATATTTCATCTTCCTCGCAAAGGACTGTTGGACAGTCAATTGCTTACTGGAAGTAGTACAAGTGGTCTTCCGACTTCCCCTCTGGGATGACGATCGACTCCCAGCAGCAACAACAGCAGCGCCAGCAGCAGTAGGCGTTACACTCAAGGATGCATCGGAGGAATCCCAGGCAGGAGAGGACTCGTCAGACTTGACAGTGACATGGCCTGCAGGACTATTGGCTTTCCTGGGTGAGGAGGAAATTGACACTGAGGGAGTTGGTGGTGTGGTTTGCAGGAGCTTGGTTACAAGAGGAAGGGATTTAGTGGTCAGTGGACTGCTTCCGCTGTCAGCCAAAATTTTTGAACTTGTCACTGACTTATGATGAATGCGCTGCAGGTGACGTATAAGGGAGGATGTTCCGAGGTGGTTAATGTCCTTACCCCTACTTATTACAGCTTGACAAAGGCAACACACGGCTTGACACCTGTTGTCTGCATTTGTGTTGAAATAATTCCACACCGAAGAGCTGATTTTTTTAGTATTTTGACCAGGCATGTCAATGGCCATATTCCTCCCACGGACAACAGGTGTCTCCCCGGGTGCCTGACTTAAACAAACCACCTAACCATCAGAATCCTCCTTGTCAATTTCCTCCCCAGCGCCAGCAACACCCATATCCTCATCCTGGTGTACTTCAACAGTGACATCTTCAATTTGACTATCAGGAACTGGACTGCGGGTGCTCCTTCCAGCACTTGCAGGGGGCGTGCAAATGGTGGAAGGCGCAAGCTCTTCCCGTCCAGTGTTGGGAAGGTCAGGCATCGCAACCGACACAATTGGACTCTCCTTGGGGATTTGTGATTTTGAAGAACGTACAGTTCTTTGCTGTGCTTTTGCCAGCTTAAGTCTTTTATTTTTTCTAGCGAGAGGATGAGTGCTTCCATCCTCATTTGAAGCTGAACCACTAGCCATGAACATAGGCCAGGGCCTCAGCCGTTCCTTGCCACTCCGTGTCGTAAATGGCATATTGGCAAGTTTACGCTTCTCCTCAGACGCTTTTAATTTTGATTTTTGGGTCATTTTACTGAACTTTTGTGTTTTGGATTTTACATGCTCTCTACTATGACATTGGGCATCGGCCTTGGCAGACGACGTTGATGGCATTTCATCGTCTCGGCCATAACTAGTGGCAGCAGCTTCAGCACGAGGTGGAAGTGGATCTTGATCTTTCCCTTTAACCTCCACATTTTTGTTCTCCATTTTTTAATGTGTGGAATTATATGCCAGTATCAATAGCAATGGCCTACTACTATATTTACTGCGCACAACTAATAGGCACCACAGGTATACAATGTAGATGGATGGATAGTATACTTAATGGATGACGAGTGACGACACAGAGGTAGGTACACAGCAGTGGCCTACCGTACTGCTATATACAGTATACTGGACCTGGTGGACACTGTCAGCAAACTGCTAAACTAGTCTAAGAAAAAGGCACCACAGGTATACAATGTAGATGGATGGATAGTATACTTAATGGATGATGAGTGACGACACAGAGGTAGGTACACAGCAGTGGCCTACCGTACTGCTATATACAGTATACTGGACCTGGTGGACACTGTCAGCAAACTGCTAAACTAGTCTAAGAAAAAGGCACCACAGGTATACAATGTAGATGGATGGATAGTATACTTAATGGATGACGAGTGACGACACAGAGGTAGGTACACAGCAGTGGCCTACCGTACTGCTATATACAGTATACTGGACCTGGTGGACACTGTCAGCAAACTGCTAAACTAGTCTAAAAAAAAGGCACCACAGGTATACAATGTAGATGGATGGATAGTATACTTAATGGATGACGAGTGACGACACAGAGGTAGGTACAGCAGTGGCCTACGTACTGCTATATACAGTATACTGGACCTGGTGGACACTGTCAGCAAACTGCTAAACTAAAATGCACCACAGGTATAGGAATGTAGATGGATAGTATACTTAATGGATGACGACACAGAGGTAGGTACAGCAGTGCACTCTGCACTGTACTCCTCCTATATAATATTAATTATACTGGTGGTCCCCAGTCCCCACAATAAAGCAGCACACTGTGAGCACAGATATGGAGTGTTTTTCAGGCAGACAAACGTATACTGGTGGTCACTGTCAGCAAAACTCTGCACTGTACTCCTGCTATAGCTGCTCCCCAGTCCCCACAATTAAGCAGTGTGAGCACTCAGCACAGATATATCATGCAGCACACTGAGCACAGATATATGGTATGGAGCGTTTTTTTCAGGCAGAGAACGGATAAAAACTAAACTCTGCACTGTACTCCTCCTAACAGCTGCTCCCCAATCCTCCCCACAATTATAGTAATAAACAAGCACAAGCAATCAAATCAACTGTCTTCTACTAAATGGAGAGGACGCCAGCCACGTCCTCTCCCTATCATCTCCAATGCACGTGTGAAAATGGCGGCGACGCGCGGCTGCTTATAGAATCCGAATCTCGTGAGAATCCGACAGCGGGATGATGACGTTCGGGCGCGCTCGGGTTGACCGAGCCATACGGGAGAATGCGAGTATGGCTCGGACTTGTGTAAAAAAGGTAAAGCTCGGGGGGGTTCGGTTTCTCGGAAACCGAACCCGCTCATCACTAGTTCCAACATCCCTCACACTGCCTACATTCATCTCATTCAGTATCCACAGTCAGCACCCGCAAGCATGCAGAAGTCAGGCTGATCTACAGTAACTCAGCCAGGCAGCTCTTTTGTGCAAGGCCTTTCACAGAATCAAATATTATTTTAATAGTGTGTTAATGGTTTTGAAAGATGCTGAAATATGTTAAACTATTAGCCATTTTTTACTAAATAGACCCCACATGAGAAGAACTTAGGTGGTTCAGAAGTAATTCTTTCAAAAGTACAATCTACCAGAGTCCTTTCTACCTGTTATGCGTATCAAGCATCAGATACTATGGAAGAGTTATACAGGACCACAATATGTTCAACATTTAACACTTAATCATTATATGAGGTTGCTAATGAATTGGTATTACTTTGGTAGATTTCACAGGTGACTACAACATAGATACAGAAAAATAAGTTTTCAAACTTACCCGGATTTACTTTCTCTGTACCATACAAAACATGGCAGTCAGTAATTTCCCAAACATGTTCTTACCTGCAGAAGCCAGGGTTAGTTTAAAGTAGAGATGTGCGGTGGGCACTTTTCGTGTTTTGGTTTTGGTTCTAATTCCACTTTCGTGTTTTGGTTTGGTTTTGCCAAAACCACCCTTTCGTGTTTTGGCTTTGGTTTGGATCTGGATGATTTTTTAAAAAACCCCATAAAAACAGCTAAAATCACAGAATTTGGAGGTAATTTTGCTCCTACGGTATTATTAACCTCAATAACATTAATTTTCCACTCATTTCCAGTCTATTCTGAACACCTCACACCTCACAATATTGTTTTTAGGCCTAAAAGTTGCACCAAGGTGGCTGTATGACTAAGCTAAGCGACACAAGTGTGCGGCACAAACACCTGGCCCATCTAGGAGTGGCACTGCAGGGGCAGACAAGATGGCACTATTCAAAAACTAGTCTCCAAACAGCACATGATGCAAAGAAGAATAAGAGGTGCAATTAGGTAGCTGGATGGCAAAGCTAAGCGACACAAGTGTGCGGCACAAACACCTGGCCCATCTAGGAGTGGCACTGCAGTTACAGACAGGATGGCACTATTCAAAAACTAGTCCCCAAACAGCACATGATGCAAAGAAGAAAAAGGGGTTCAATTAGGTAGCTGGATGGCCAAGCTAAGTGACACAAGTGTGCGGCACAAACACCTGGCCCATCTAGGAGTGGCACTGCAGTTACAGACAGGATGGCACTATTCAAAAACTAGTCCCCAAACAACACATGATGCAAAGAAGAAAAAGAGGTACAATTAGGTAGCTGGATGGCCAAGCTAAGCAACACAAGTGTGTGGCACAAACACCTGGCCCATCTAGGAGTGGCACTGCAGTTACACACAGGATGGCATATTTAAAAAATAGGCCCCAAACAGCACATGATGCAAAGAAGAAAAAGAGGTGCAAGATGGAATTGTCCTTGGGCCCTCCAACCCACCCTTATGTTGTATAAACAGGACATGCACACTTTACCAAAGCAATCATTTCAGCAACAGGGTCTGCCACACGACTGTGGCTGAAATGACTGGTTTGTTTGGGCCCCCACCAAAAAAGAAGCAATCAATCTCTCCTTGCACAAACTGGCTCTACAGAGGCAAGATGTCGACCTCATCATCATCCTCCGATTCCTCACCCCTTTCACTGTGTACATCCTCCTCACTGAGTATTAATTTGTCCCCACTGGAATCCACCATCACAGGTACCTGTGTACTTTCCGGAGGCAATTGCTGGTAAAGGTCTTCCCTGAGGAATTTATAATTAATTCTGATGAACATCATCTTCTCCACAATTTGTGGAAGTAACCTCCTACGCCGATCTCTGACAAGGTTTCTTTCAGTGGTGACAGAATCATATGCAGTGACAGTACACATGTCAGTAACCGTTGGCAGGTCCTTCAGTCCGGACCAGATGTCAGCTTTCGCTTCTGACTGCCCTGCAGGACTACTGACGTTCCTGACTGAGGAGGAAGTTGACGTTGAGGGAGTTGGTGGTGTGGCTTGCAGGAGCTTGGGTACAGGAGGAAGAAGGGATTTAGGTGTCAGTGGACTGCTTACGCTCTTACTTAAAGTTTCACAACTTGACACTGACTTATGATGAATGCGTTGCATGTGACGTATAAGGGAGGATGTTCCTAGGTGGTCAACATCCTTACCCCTACTTATTACAGATTGACAGAGGCAACAGATGGCTTGACACCTAGGAACCTAGGATTTGTGGAGAAATAATTCCACACCGAAGAGGTGGCTTTTTTGGTAGTTTGTCCAGGCATCACAATGGGCTTCTTCGTCCCAAGGACAACAGGTGTCTCCCCCGGTGCCTGACTTAAACAAACCACATCACCATCAGAATCCTCATCGTCAACTTCCTCCTCAGCGCAAGCAAAACCCATATCCTCATCCTGGTATAATTCAACAGTGACATCTTCAATTTCAATATCAGGAACTGGACTGTGGGTGCTCCTTCTAGCAAATGGTGGAAGGAGCCAACTCTTCCCGTCCAGTGTTGGGAAGGTCAGGCATTGCAACTGCCGACACACTGGCTTAACTCTTTTAATTTTTCTAGCGGGAGGATGAGGGCTTCCATCGTCACGTGAAGCTGAACCACTAGCCATGAACATAGGCCAGGGCCTCAGCCGTTTCTTGCCACTTCGTGTCTTAAATGGCATATTGGCAAGTTTACATTTCTCCTCAGACGATTTAAATTTCTTTTTTTGGTTCTTTTTACTGAACTCTGGCTTTTTGGATTTGACATGCCCTCTACTATCACATTGGGCATCGGTCTTGGCAGATGATTTTGATGGCATTTCATCGTCTATGTCATGGCTAGTGGCAGCAGCTTTAGCACTAGGAGGAAGTGGTTCTTCTTGATCTTTCCCTATTTTATCCTCAAAATTTTTGTTCTCCAATATTTTTTGGGAATTATATGAGACAATATGCGGCACAGGAATGACTGGAATGACTGATGGACAGGACACTACGACTGGTCTGGACAACACAGCACCACTTTATACAGCTACACTGGGTATATGGCAGCAGAGAACACCAACACTGTGACTGGCTGGACTGATGCAGCACAATACACTGACTACACTGGACTGGTCTGCACAACACAGCACCACTTTATACAGCTACACTGGATATATGGCAGCAGAGAACACCAACACTGTGACTGGCTAGACAGATGCAACACAATACACTGACTACACTGGACTGGTCTGCACAACACAGCACCACTTTATACAGCTACACTGGATATATGACAGCAGAGAACACCAACACTGTGACTGGCTGGACTGATGCAGCACAATACACTGACTACACTGGACTGGACAGCACAACACAGCACAAGACTCGCCACCCCACTTTCCCTCCGCCACACAGACACTGAACACTGAGGACACGTCCCCTCAATACACTCTCCGAGACTGGAGTGAAAATGGCCGCGACGCGAGGCTCCTTATATGGAATCCAAATCCCGCGAGAATCCGACAGCGGGATGATGACGTTTTGCCACGTTCGGGTTTCCGAGTCAGGCGAGAAAACCCGAGCCTGACTCGGATCCGGGCTTGTAAGGCAAAGTTGAGTTCGGTTCTCTGAGAACCGAACTCGCTCATCTCTAGTTTGAAGGTGGATATGATGAGCAATGTTGCATGGCATTTGGCCTGAGAAAGCAGCAAAACTTGTGTTGGAAACAAGAACAGAACTGTGTGTCAGTGTCATAGCAACACTACATAGCCGATGTTATTGTTGATATCAGTTTATTTTATTGTAAAAATACTAATCTTATCAAACATTACTGTGTGACTAATATGGCAGAAAAAGCAGCAAACGTTGGTGGGAAACAAACAGCACATATAGAGAGTGCTCAAAGGCTATAGACAACACTGTATCTAAAATAAATGTAAAGCATAGATCAAAATCAAATAAATAAAATAAAGTAAATGTTAATCATAGATTATAAATCAAAGAGAAAAAAAACTGTTAAATTTTTTTTTGCAGCACTGATTTGCAAGATAACATGCAACTTTGCTGCAGTAGATTTGTATTGACACAGAATGCCTGGGAGATCCTGAGAATATTTGGAGACCCTCACATACACCTGTAGGCTAGTCTCCCAGATAATTGCGGCCACCTGTCACTAAGTGGCATATTCATCAAGAAAAAATGTCTTGTGTCAATGCAGTTACTTTTCAACTCACCATCGTAAAACGCATGTTTCCTCTAAATATCGGAGGCATTCGTCATGCCTCATTTACTTAATTAGCACTTCCAAATAGCTGCTCTTTAAGTGGAGACAGCCTTTGGAATTTTGAGACATTTCCCTGATGCACTGGTATTTCTATACATCCTGCGCATGCGGGGAAGATGAGGTGCTGCTGAAATACAATTCACACAGGGGCATGCAGTGTACAGCCAAGAGGGAACTACAAGTCCCAGCATGCTGTAGGGAAGTATTGCTGCAGATGGTGGGTCATATCACTGTACATCCACCTGCACGCCTCCCAAGCCGCTCACTGACTCCCGGCCACATAGACTGCTGCTACTGTATATGGATAATGGGGAGCTTGATGAGGGGGCCACTGGCTGCCGGAGCCCACAGAGGGCTCCACTGGGTGCCGGCAGAGGGGCTTAGCAGCTTTGCCCTGGGGCACATCTGAATTTCCCTGGTGTCCCATCATAAAGAAGACAGAGGTGGAGCGGAATGCTGAAGGAAGTGAGTACACAGCAAGGAGGGATCTGAATACATTTTCCAGGGATGGGAGTGTACACCATCACAGGATGGCATACAGTTACTTGCACAAATTCCCAAAACAAATGCTTTTTCAGAAATTGATGAATTACATAATTTCTACATCCTTATGCCTAAAGTATGGGGATGGCAGCCACTATCAGGGGAGAATATCAGTGTTATTTTCTGTATTGCATCAGTAATGAATGGGTCCAATATTTTAATTTACAATATAACATAAAAACTTTGTAAAAAATATAATTTAAGTGATGACGAACAGACCCCGAAGAGAGATAGTGTGTTTTCTACTCAGGAGATTTTATTCTGTGGTCATTGAGGAGTCTTGAAGAAATTAGCATCATCTGCTATTATAATCCTATTATAATCTTCCACTGCCAATGTAGTATTTTGGATTACCAAGGGTCCCAAGCTAAATAAAAAAAAAAAGGCAGGTCACATGAGAATCTTCTAGCATCTCTTTTGCTTTTTTTTTTGTCCGAAGATGTGTCTTATTCTCAACGCAATGCGACTAGGATGCACAAGGTGACTGAGCTGGTTCACTGGATACATGACACTTGTATATCTGTGTGTGACAGTCTCTGAATCTGTATACGAACTGCTACAATGTAGCAGCCACAGCTTTTTTCCAATACAAGTTTTGTTCTGCTCCGTGACTCAGTCACACACAATATACAACAGTCATATATCAAATTGACCAACACAGTCTTCTCGATATCCTAGCTACACTGTGAATAAGATGCATATTCGGGGGAAAAAGACACTCCGTATTAGCAGAGTTGCACGGAACATGGCGGCTCACCCATGCCAGGCATCGCGCGGTGCATGGCGTATTGCGGCTTAATGTATGAGGACGCTCTGTACATCAACTTTATAATTGCTGAATAAAAATGATAATGCCTCAGCTGGGATAACCATTTTCTGCAGGACAATGTTTGGATGAGCTAAATGCCATTGCATGCACAGACGGCGGATTTAACATTGCTTTGAATGGCGGTCATTGCAAGGTAATTAAATATTAGCTTTTTAACATCAAACGCTCTTATTAAAATGTCAGGATAAGAATTGTGACAGCTGCTTTTATCCACCTGCTTACCGGCTGTATAAACTGCTTATAGGACTCATACTGACACATTACAATGGGGACTGAGTGCTCCTAATTGTGTAGCAAAGCTAATTTCATAGAGTTCCTAATTAAATTGAATCTAGTCTTGTTCATAGTAATGACCAATAGTGTTTGATTCTTAATTAGAGCATACTAATTTGCATTGTTTAATTGATGTGCACATTGTTTGATTTGTATTTTATTTGATAATGATTATAAAGTATTGGATCATATAACATTTTGAGCCACTTCTTTATAATAACAACTCTGCCATAATCTATTTCATTGAGATTATATATACTATTTGAAAGGTGGCACAATGTATGGTGGAGAACACTCTTTCTAGTGTGGTTGTGGTGTGACACCAGTACTGAGCTAGTTTATCCTTAACCTGGTAGAGCCAGGAGTGTATGGCTGACCACATTTGCTTCTTTGTTCTGTTAGGCTGGAGCTGATAGCTTGTCCAAGCTTCGTTGTCACCATGTTAACACTAATTTAATCTGTGACCTCTTTTCATGTACTATGGGCCTAATTCAGAGATGTACATAAACCTGATATTTACACACTTCTCCAATGTTTTTAGATCTTTGCACACTGTGCATTTGCAGATTTGGGACTGTGATGTCACTCGCAGTTCGCCAAATGTCGGACCATGATTGACATGCTGCTTGCATTTGTGGGTGGCAGCAGGCAGCATTTTAGAAAGTGGGGGTATGTTAGCCCCTTTTCTGAGCGTCTTCTGCATCCTTGGACACAGCTTCCCTGGCACGAGCAGCGTGGGTTTCCCATCCATTCTGAGTAACCCTCGGGTTGTCCGATGTCCTCAGATGCAGCAGCAGATCACCAGTGGGTGTCTTTTAACTGCACTTTTTAACTTGCATATTTTTGCACCACCACTACATACAAAGACACAGAAGCTGTGCAATTAGCGTTCACCTCTGAATCAGCCCATGTCCATGTAGTTTTAGCAGCTTTGGGAGGTTGGAAGTTTTGATCATGGGCTGAAGTAGGAGATCATCTGTTAACAGGCTTATGGAGTGCAGCTCTGGACTGGTAGAGGCTTCAGAGACCAGGGAACTGTTGCAAAAATGCTTTTGTATTATTAGCTGGTCTATTTATCAAAGCAGAATGCCCTAAACCCTGTGGAAATAGGAGTTGTTGCAGGATTTAAGACTTCTCTCTATTTGTCAAATAGATGAAGACAATTGGGGAGATAGTCTTCACCAGGGGACCCACTCACAGAATGCTTCTTTATGCAAGGCATGTGGAAGCTTATTTATCATGGATCACTACTGTGCACTGATAGCGATAAACAACTTCTGTTCCGGTGCCCACAGGAAAAATATATTTATTGCAGAAATCAAGCTCTTTTCTGGAGACGTGTGGGGGGAAGGAGGGGGGGGGGGGTGCTTTTTACCTTTTTTCTTAAAGTTATTTTTTGTTTTCAGCTAACTGCCAAGCATTGAGACAAATACGCAACACATAGCTGTTCTGGTAACTGTATATTTTAATAAATTGGCTCAAAAAAGATTATTTTTGTTAATTTCATAACTAGACCCTGTGATGTGTTATATTACTAATGCGATCCCATAAAAAAAAAACAATGTTTGTTCATAAATCACTCTGGTTACAGGTAAAAAAGCACGTCAGTCACATTCACATCAAGTGATGCACTCAGCATCCACTTTCATAATACACTCCCCACTTGTTCCTTTCCATCACATGACCACTAAAAAACATTGGTGGTCATTCCGAGTTGATCGCTAGCTGCTTTAGTTCGCAGCGCAGCGATCAGGCAAAAAAAACGGCAGTTCTGCGCATGCGCGTCATACTCTTACAACAAACTATGTAGTTTCACACAAGGTCTAGCGAAGCTTTTCAGTCGCACTGCTGACCGCAGAGTGATTGACAGGATGTGGGTGTTTCTGGTGTCAACTGACCGTTTTCAGGGAGTGAGCGGAAAAACGCAGGCGTGGCTAGTGAAACGTAGGCATGGCTGGCCGAACGCAGGGCGTGTTCGTGACATCAAAACAGGAACTAAATAGTCTGCAGTGATCGCAAGCTAGGAGTAGGTCTGGAGCTACTCTGAAGCTGCACAAAATAATTTTGTAGCAGCGCTGCGATCCTTTTGTTCGCACTTCTGCTAAACTAAGATACACTCCCAGAGGGCGGCGGCTTAGCATTTGCACGGCTGCTAAAAGCAGCTAGTGAGCGTACAACTCGGAATGAGGGCCATTGTGTATGAATACCACTGATTAAGTTGTCAGCATACACTAAGGATCGCCAAGCAGCAGCTCCACGTCAATCATTTGGATCAATACGGGTTTGGCATCTTTGTATTTAATAGAAATAAAAATATGGGCAGATAATGTGGGACCGTTTTCACTGCATGCATCAGCTGCTGACTGCGTCCTTATACACAGGGAACAACGTCTCAGTTGCGGCAGCCAATTTGAGTGACTTAGGGAGTCGCTACCTGAAGAGTCATCATCTTGGGTACAAAATTATTTCAGGTCATATATAGTTAAAAGATAGCCAAAAAATATCTTTTAGCTGTCTGTGAATATATCGGTATTTGCAGAGGCGTTTCTTGCGGCGGGTGAGGCGTGCCGTCGCACGGGGCATCCACCGCGACTCTTTTGGTGGCTCCTGGTGCTCCCCCTCCTCTCCGTCATTACTACTACGCTCGGGTGGCGGAGTTTCACGTGATGACGCGTTTGCGTCATGACCGGCGGTCACGCATACCCAACCCCAGTATTTTATGTTTTTGTACCTAAGATGATGACTTTTTAGGTAGTGCTATCTCCCACATTACACACCCACATACACATTCTTGTTAGTATCAGAGGGATTGATCCAAAGTGTGGTTGATAGGCTGCAACCTGTTTGTGATGCACCTATAATTACTCCAGCTCCCCTTTCTACTAACAGAGAGTTGATGTTTCCCGGATCTGCATTGATGCTGCAAATGTGTATGTAGTTGTGGGCACCTACAAAGGCTTTAGTGAATGATTTTTTTTTTTTAAATTGTTTATTTAATTTTCAAGTTGTACAGGGTTACATTAGCCCCCCACAACGGGTGGGGAGGGTTTATCCTTAAAACAACATTATTTGTATAGCAGAGATATAATCTAAGAACAGAGATCGTGGGGTTCCCATATTGGAAAAAAAAAAAACATCGTGTTGGTAGTAAAGGAAATAGAAATAAAGCATTTGTCAATAGCGACCAAAGCACTTTGATTAATTAGGAACCCCCCAAAAAAGAAAGAAAACGAAAAAGAAAAACAATCTCGTGGTTGCATCAGTGGGGAGAAGAAGAATAAAGAGAAAGCGAGAAAAGAAGAGAAAGGAAAGACGAGGAAAGTATAGAGAAGGATGAAAAGAGACAGAGTCGGAGGGTCCGTCGGTGCGCCTCTATGTACAGCCGATACCGCTCGGAGCGTCAATGTAACCTAGGAGGCAATGCTTAAGGTACTAGAACATATGAACATATGGTATTAAGGACGGTCACAAATCTACTCTATGGGAGGTGAGACTCCTAAAATCACAGTAGGAGTGTCGCGGAGCCCCTAGGGGCGCGCGTTCTACATGCTGGAGCTTGAGAGTTAAACCATAATTCCCAAACCATAAGAAACTGGAAGGATCTGTTATGGAGGTATGCAGTGATTTTTTCCATGCTTGCGAAGTACCATACTTTATCAATAACCATCTTAATAGGGGGGGCCTCCTTCTTTTTCCAATGGAGAGCTATTGAGCAGCGAGCAACATTTAAAATCTGAGTCAGTAATTTACCGGTATTTGGAGGTGTGTTAATAACGGGAAGGCCCAACAGAAAAGACCAAGGGTCTCTAGATATTTGGGATTGGAGCACTGTACTTATCAAGTACGCGATTGAGTCCCAAAATATCACGATCTTGGGGCACGTCCACCAGATGTGGAGGAAAGAGCCATGACCGCTGCATCCCCTCCAGCACGTGGGCGAAGAGGAAGGAAACATCTTGTGGAGTCTAGAGGGGAGTAAGTACCACCTATATAATATTTTGTAAGCATTTTCCTTCACTAGCGTTGAGATGGAGGATTGTGCGGCAGCAGTGAAAACATCCGACCAATCATGGTCAGCAGGCGGTGGGCCGAGGTCTCGTTCCCACTGGAGAACATACGCCGGGGTCGTCGGCTGCCCTCCTACCTGGAGAAGAGAGTATAGTAGGGAGATAATTCCACGAGCAAGCGGTTTATGATAGCTATATGACTCCAGAGTGGATAAAGGTTGGAAAGGGGTAGAATTCGATATAGAAGATACAAAGTGTCTTATCTGGAAATAGGTAAAAGGGTGGGGCAATACGCTGTTCAAACGGAGGGCCAAGATTTTTGCATATATCTTAATATCGGAGTTAAGCAGCGATATAGGTCTATAGTTAGCACAGTTAGAGGCATCTTTGCCTTCCTTGGGGATAACTATGATCGTGGCCTCTAGAGCCGATTTAGAAAAAGAGTCACCCTGCAGGACTGCGTTAAATAGTGTTGAAAGGTGGGGCATAAGCTAGGGCAGAAAAGTCTTATAGTAGACGGCTGAGAAGCCATCTGGGCCAGGAGCCTTGTTTGGTTTTAAACCTTTAACGACGGTGGCAATTTCTTCTTCGGAGATCCTAGCGTTTAGTTCCGCGGAGACCGTTGGGGACAGGCGAGGTAGATGGCACTGGGCCAGAAAAGCACGCACGTCCGCAAGAAAATCCGGGCTAGAGTGCGAGGGTCCGTAAGCATTATATAGCTTCTTGTAGAAGCGAGAGAAAGTCTCCGTGATACGTATAGGCTCACAAGATTTCTTACCAGGGGAAGACTGAATAGACAGGACGTTGTTCCTTGCCATCTTAGTCCGAAGCCTAGAAGCTAGCAGCCGATCAGCCTTATCCCCCTTTTCGTAAAAAGACTGGTTAAGCCATTTCAAGCTTGTTTCCACCTTAGCCGTCAAGAGCATGTTTAATTCGCCCTTGGCAGAGGACAAAGCAGAAAGATCCGCTTCTGACCCAGACGCTTTGTGTTTCAGCAAAAGGGATGTGTCCGAGAGCTCCCGGATACGGGTGGTTCTAGCCTTCTTGTTATAAGAGGAGGCGCTAATCAGGCATCCTCGTATAACCACCTTGTGGGCATCCCACAGTAACATAGGAGAGACAGTCGGGGATGTGTTCGTATGAAAGTAATGAGAGATTTCGGCGGCTATGTGGGCTTTCGTTTGGGGATTAAGAAGTATTCTGTCATTCAACCGCCATGTAGGGCGGCGGGCGGGAGGGTGTGGACCCGGGACGTCCACCGTGACTGGGCCGTGGTCTGACCATGTGCTAGGGTAAATGGAGGCATCTAGGATGCATTGGGCAGGTTCTGTACTTTAAAAGAGCATGTCCAGTCTTGTATAGGCATCATAAATAGAGGAATAGTAAGTGTAATCCCGAGCGGTCGACTCTTTCACTCTCCACGTGTCGAAGAGAAGGTGTCGGGATAGCAAGAGATTCAAAGCGGCTGCGTTACGTGAATGAGAGGAGCGCATCGATCTAGGTAGAGGTTTAGATCTGTCCAGGGCGCTATCTAGAGTCACATTGAAATCCCCCCCCCAAAACCACATTACCGCATCTGTGCAGAGCTAGGAGGCTATTCAGGGAATGGAAAAAGGGGGCCTGAAGTTGGTTTGGAACATAAACATTCAGGAATGTGTAGGGGATCCCATTCAACAGTCCCACTAACAATAGATATCTGCCCTCAGGGTCCCTTATTATATCGGAGGGGGTGAAGGTAAGGTGGTTAGCAAAGAGTATAGAGACCCCCTTCTTTTTGCGTATAGGGTCGCAAGCATGGAAAGTGTGCGGGAAGGTCTTAGACCTAAGTTCAGGGTGTGATGCGCCCGAAAAGTGGGTCTCTTGTAAGAATATAACATCGCCCCTGAGTTGTTTGAGGGACTGAAATAGAAGAGAGCGTTTATGTGGACTGTTCAGGCCTTTCGTGTTCAGGGAAACTATTCTAAGAACCATGGTAAAAAAATGGAGCACCACTCAGACTGAAGCGCACCGGCGGAACCCCCGAAGAGAGAGGGGGAAAAGAAGGGAAGAAGACCTGAGAAGGAAGATGATAGGTAGAAAGAGAACAGAGAAGAAACAGGTTTAAGGTAGTGATTGCGATTAACAAACATAGAGAATCTATTCTCGCCTGTCGGACCCAGGGAAAGAACAGGCCCACTGGCCTAATTCGTCCGACGTCGACCGTAGAGGTCTAATGGGGGATGGGTGAACCCAGCCGCTCAGAGGAGAGCGTTGTGAGGACCGGGTCCCGTGCGTGGGCAATACTCATGCGGAGTGCAAATTGTAGTTAGAAGGCTGGAGGAGCTAAAGGGGAGGGAAGGGGGGGGGAGGAGGGGGAAGGCAAGGAGGGAGAGCAAACCTAAAAGAGCAGGGAGTAAACATGGTGTGGCGACCACCCGACCCTAGAAAGATGGGGGTCAGAGGGATAGGCATACAATCGCTGGGGAGGGAGAAAGGAGAAGAGAAAAAAAACAAAAACAAAACAAAACAAAACCACCAAAAACCAAACAGTAACATTCAGGCTATTTAGGAACACATAAAAAAGAGCGTGAACCGGTCGGGTCACCAGGGGCCGGGGACCGCGTGGCCAACCGCGGAGGCCCCCGGTCCCAGGACCCAAGCAGGCCCAACCCTCACAAACATAGAAATGCAAACAAAAAACCAGCAAACATTAACTTTACATAGTGCTCTGCAGAATGTATAGACCCTAATGGAGCGTCAAAAGATATCCGGAAATCCGGTGCTAGTCATTGCGGGGATAAGGCCCGCTCAAGGGCAGTACCAGGTAGAACCAACAGTGTTCCAATCGGGGGTCGGGGCTTTGAGGGAAGGAGAGGTGTTGACTGGGGGAGTGCTTTGAGAGGTAGACAGGGGGCCGGAGATGTTCAAGTGGCGGAGTAGTTGAAGGGCCTCATCTGATGATCTAGCTGAGAGGACTTTACCATCAGATCTGACATGTAGGGCAAAGGGGATGCCCCATCTGTATCTGACATTGTTGTCTCTCAGGGTTTTAGTTATGTCCTTTAATTCTCTTCGTCTATTCAACGTAACCGGTGACAGGTCTTGGAAGACTAGGAGATCGGAGCCCTCTAAAGATATGGTTGGAGACATCCAAGCTTTGGCGTAGACTTGGTCTTTGACCGCAAAATAATGAAAACGTAGGATTACATCCCTCTGCGTTTTGGCATCTTGAGATCTAGGACGCAGGGCCCTGTGTGCCCTATCTAGGAGTAGCATGTCGTCAGGAACTGAGGGAGCGAGTGAGCGGAACAGGCGAAGCAGGTAATCAGTGAGGTGGGTCTGTTCTACCGTCTCGGGGACGTTGCGGATTCGAAGATTGTTCCGACGCCCTCTATTATCTATATCCTCTTGCTTATCCGCTAGTAGCATAACATCTGTGCGCATTTGAGCTATCTCCTGTTCTGATTCTTGTTGAAATGCGATAAGCTCCTCTTGTTTCCTTTCCACAGCGTCAACTCTAGTGCCCAAACTGTCCACGTCCGTTTTCAGACCGGAAATAGCCTCCTGCACCTCCGCACGGATTGACTTCTTTATATTGCGCATCTCGGACAGGAGAAGAGCGACATCCGCTTTAGTGGCAGGAGTGGAGGAAGAGTCGTTGTCTGAGTCACGGTCAGATGTTGCTGGCGTGGGCGGAGGTGATGATGATTTCCGAGTAGAGAACGGGGTGAAATTTTTGAAGTAGCCCACCAAGTTATGGGCATTGGATTTTTTCCCTCCTTTAGGCATAGTGACGGCGAGGGATGAGGCAGCTGGGTAGTCAACACCTGGTCAGGGACGGAAAAGCTCCTAAAGCATTAGACTCACCCACAGGACCGGGTGTATCACATTTCGAGATCACATCATAGGCAGTTCACAGAGTATGGCGGGGGAAGCCCAGCCGGGTGTACTATAATGCGTGGGTGTAGATAAATCAGAAGACAATTCACAGTGTAATGCTGGGTTATAAACCGATGCTCGGTGCAGTGAGCCCAAATAGATGCGAGGTGGCCCGTAGGCTAGGATCCACGTAGAGGTCACTAAGAGTCCCCCAGCTATGTGATGCAGGGGCATAAGCTGAGGCACCACATTGGAGTCGCAGAAGTGCAGGAATGCCGGGTGGAGCGCCTCAGCGTTACAGGAGAGCGCACAGCGAGGGCAGAGCGCTCTGCGGGCTCCTCTCCAGCAGATAGAAAAATGTACTGAGGGGGGGAAAACAGGTGCCTGGAAGTGTGTCCTCACAGCAGCAGCACAGTATTGTTCCCGTTGATGTAAAGCAGAATGAGGCTGTGAAGGGGGATTTAACCCAGGGGGTGAGAGCATGGATTGTGAGGGCTAGTGAGCTATATAACAGCACAACTCACTCACCTTTTTAGCTCAGTGCCAGAAAGTAAAATGGCGACGCCTGGATCCCCTCACAGCTCGTAGGAGTCGTGATGTTGTGTATCCTCCCAGCTCCAGGACTCCTCAGCAGCAGGGCAGAAGGGGCACACAGCGGTACTGGGTCCGTACAGCCCGCAGTCGGGGTCCTCCGCGGCTACCAGCACTCCGGGACAGCCCGAGCCCGGGAATCCAAGATGGCCGCCGCAGCGTCTAGAAGGCAGCTCCTCTCGGCCGACGCCCGCAGCTCCGGCTCTCCTCCCGGACAGCAGACCCAGCCCTCAGGTATCTCAGGCGGCCATAGAGGTGAGCGGGCGGTGGGGGAGCAGGAAAAGTCAGTCCCCAAGGTGTGGGCTCTACCCCGCGGGACGTCCGTGTCCCGGAGCTCAAGATCCGGGCAGGCGCAGCACTCGAGTCCCCGGCTTCAAGGTCCACCTAGGCCGCAACCCGCGAGGACCGAACTAGCGGCCCCCCGGCTCCGCAACTGTCAGCGGCCATTCCCGAAGGGTGTTAGGAAGGGTGGGTAGGCCCTGCGAGCAGGCTGTATTAAGGTGGGAGCCCGGCAAGGGGATAATTAGCTGGGTAAGGCAGGAGCTCTGTGAGAAAGCGAACTCTCCACAGTGCAGCCAGGCCACGCCCCCCTTAGTGAATGATTTTATACAAATCTCAGTAGCTGTTACATTTGCATATTTCCATACATCCTCTGAGTCAAAAATCACATCTGTGACAGCCTTAGCATACAACTATGAATAAGGCCCTACATTTTTTCCCACATTAAAGAAAACTCACACAAATGCAGTTAAAAAAGTTACTACATTCACATTAAAACAGGTAAGATATCAAAACTGCCTGTATCAATGTTTTTGGATTGACCAACCCACAAAAAAAAACTGTAATGTGTCTGCCACAGCGCTTCAGAGTCCTGCTCCCTCTTGCTGGGTCCAGCAGGGTTGGTTCTCTAGAGGCGGCTGAAGGGCTATGGTAAGTGAGCTTGGTCTCCCAATGGCCAGTACTGTCGAAGTCAAAAATATTACATAGAAAGAACATACAGACTCCACACATATGAGTCGCTATGCTTGCAAATACGCGCAGCGAGCACAGCAATATATGGTAACATACGCATTTACACGGAAATGTCACAGAGATAGATTCGACACATATGTCATACAGCACATAATTATAATAATATCAAGCGCCAGACATCATAATGATTTAAAATTATATAATGGAGTAACGTCATGTATGTGTATTATTGGAGCAGATCAAGATAGACATGTCGTATTTGGTATTAAAGCAACCAGATTAATGTGTATATCAAGGTGATACTTGTTATTAAGTTGTAGGACATTGCAACAAGTAGTTATGATTAAATGTATGAAAGCTAAAGTCACTCTTATTAGAACAATAGACATTTTCAAGCAGTTGGTGGACAGGAAACTCAGGCCAGCCCTTTTGATGTCTTCAAGGCTGAACTTTGTTAGCATACGAATAGACCAGTGACTCATCATGAATGAGAAAGTTCCCTCCCTTAGACTAGATGTGTGCAGTCCCCCAAACTAGATAGCACATTGCTGATCAGACACACAGGAGTTAGTTGCTGTTTTGTCCCAAATGATGGTGGAGATGTTTCCAGACCAGTTCCTGTATTTATTTGCTGAGAGAGAGAGATATATAGAGCGGAGGATGCATCGAGGGAATGGTATTGTATGCTGGCCTGTAATTGTATGTATTTGATTAGTTTGTATTAACTGCTTACTGTATAAATTGTAACCATGTAACTATATATATATATACTGTACATTGTGATATATTGAATACATATCCTTTTAATAACAAATATATACATCAATGAGCTTTGGAACTCAGATAATGTGTGGGTGTATTATTTTCTCTTATGGGATGCAGTGTTTTGCGATGTATAGCGCACATTCATGGCACATGGTAATAAGATGTGCAGGCGTCTACAGTATATATTAGAGCGGGCATTTTAAATATTTATTAGAAAGCAATTTGGTATTTACAGTACCTACCTCAGTGATCTGCTCCTCCAGCTGCCGACACTCCCTACCCAGCTGCTGCAGGGGTTGCTAGTATCTACCTCTACTCGTGACGGCTGTTACAGAGTGGCTGTTACTTCCAAAGGGAAGCGAGTTCCCCGCTCTGTTTAAAATGTAAATGGACAGGTGCGCCACATGTGATGTCATGCTTGGTGCCAAATTCAAATATCCTTCCTATTTAAGGAAATCTCTGGGCACAGTTCAGTGCCAGAGTATTAAGCTCCATACCTGTACTACAGCATCTGTTCCTGTCTGAGTTCTTAGTGTGATTCCAAGTGTTCTGATTTGGTCCGTTTGACTATTCTCCTTGCCTACTCCCTTGGTACTGTTCCTAGTGATCTCCTGATTCTGACCTGGCTTTTTTTCTGACCTGATTATGCATGTCCCATGATATCTCAGTTCCTGCTTGTTTCTGACCTGTTTTGTGGACTTAGCTCCAATACGCCTATCCAATGTCACTACTGTTGTGGAAAAAAGCAACATGAACAGTTGTGGTCAAATTCAGAGTTTATATTGATAATGGCAGAGCAAGATAACAATAAAGTGACAGTCAGCATTCACTTACAAGTAAAATTACAAGAGAGCTCAATCTGCCTTCCGAACATGGCAAAGATGGCCCCTAATATTGCATATTACAAAGAATTGCTCCACCCAAGCTTGGACCAATCATAGCAGGCCTTGAGGCCCATTCCTCCTTATCGAACACCATCTGGTCCTGGCTTGGGCACATGATGCAAGTAAACAAGACTAGGGTGACTTAGCAAAGTAAGCAAGTTCTTGTCACGAACCTACATTCTTTGTCAGAAAAACATCTTACACAATAATGTCTGTTAAGTATTACATGATATTAAAAAGACAGAATAGATGCTATAAATTGCTTAATTTCCTTAACAATTCTCACCCTTTTGATAATTTTATTATCACACATATATAAAAACATCACCTAAAAGGTAACAATGGTAGTACTACTAATGCTAAAAAGGTGGTGTGACTGTGACTGGGGATGATATAGCCACAGACGCACCTGGGCCTACCCTGACTCTGTTGCCACACCCCACAGTCAATTGGTACCTGCAGGTCAAAGTCTTGTCCTTTAGCAGCCGCTTTTCCCGGGCGAATTAGGTCCCCCCAGTACTCTGATGCTCCCAGGTTTTATTGCATGACAAAGTACCATTTGAGTCAGGATGTAAGCAAAAGGAAGAACTGACTAAGTACTGCCTTGCGGTTGCTATTCTGCTAAGCATTCACACACCTTTATTGAAGCATTTACACACCTATCTATCTAGCTGTAAGAATAATAACAGCAGCCGGAGGTGCACTAGGGCACAGAGACCACTCGGTGAATTCGCTGGAATCAGAATGACTGACTCGTCGAAATCACTTCTCGGGATAAACTCCCTCTGGGGTGGTGTCCAAACTGTCGAAGTGCACCTGCAGGACCCTCTTTCAGAGATGATGTCTTCCACAACAACTCTTACAACAACTGAGGGGTCTCTCAGAAGAGATGGGCAGTTGGGCTAGGCCGTCAGACGGTCACCCCTGTGGCTGTTATCACTCTTCCTATTAAGCGAGCGAATCTACATTTTTCCTGAAATGAGAAATACAGCACATTAATCATGCGGTCAAAAGAAATACAATCAATCCTATCACTATGGGTTTTATTAAATCTGATAACAGATTGTTAAACCATACTCCAATTGACCCCATCCAGGAGAAGGGATTCCATCCCTCCTTGGATATGTCTCTAGCTTGTTTCTGTAATTCCTTTACTTTATTCATGTGCACTTCTATGGGGTCATGTGAGTCCTCAATCCAGGTACAACAATACTCCCCTATAACAGCACACGTTCCTCCCTCCATGGCTAACAAGTAAACGAGAGCCATCCTATTTTGTAGGGTCACCTTCCTAATTTGAGCCATTTTCCTCATTGATAGCATGGATGGCACTTGTGGTCTCATTAATTATCCCATCCATAATATTCGCATATTTATTTAACTTATTTGCTAATTCAATTCCCCAGCCTGTCCAGGCAGGGAACCACATCCACGCTTTATCTGCTGCAGTAAACAATTCTCTCTTGTATCTAGTCTCTCTAGGGCCTGATTCTGTCATATTGGTAAAAGAGATGTTCTCACGCTGTCTTATGGCTGGCACAACTCTTCATATAGTGCAGTTCCCCCATGCTCCCATAGGAAGCCATGAGTAGGCCCTATTTCCACAAATATAGTATAGGCCTTGCTTTGGTACCCTAGGGATTATTTTACCATGGTTTCCCAACCAGCTCTGAAACCATACCATATTATTGTGCACTTGGGTCTTACAATCCCAATCATCCTCATCCATCTGGTTAGGACAGGCACACCTAGGGGCACAAAGAGCTTTCATATTTGCACACCAACATTGATTGTTACAGTTACCATTCACCCTGTCACATAACGTTTCATTGTATTCCATGTTAAACACTAAGGCAGCATTTTTACAATTTGTTTCTCCAACGTATACCTTAGGTAAGTTGACTAGGTTACCTTTTAGTTCGGCCACGTGGTTAATAAACATAGGCCCTATACACATAGTGGGCGGAGAGATTATACCAGCAATTTCTAAATATATTCCTAGGTCTTAAAGAGCATTGTGAGCAGTGTGATTTATGTCTATTTCAACATTATAGCTATAATCTGTGAGGTTAAGATCGTTCATTGAGATAGGGATACCAATCAAAGGGATTTCTTTATGGTTAGTAGGAACATAAGAACAGATCCGTCAGTGGCGTTCAGCTCCTTAGCTGTCTGCTGATGTAGAAGCCATATAGAGTTCTTTTGCTTTTCTCCTTTCACCTGCACACACTGATATAAAGCACAAACAAGCAGGCAGAAAAACAAGTGTATCTTAACAGTTTATTCAGTTCTCTTCTCCTCCTGGCCCCACGCTTTTGGGACCAGTTTGCATAATTGACCTGAAAGTTAATTTTCTTACAGTGCAAAGCGTACTTTCCTCTCCACCTTGACGGAGGTAGCTGTGGTCAATAGCACCTGGTATGGGCCATCAAATCGGGGTTCCAGATGTGTCTTGTGGATCTGGTAAAGAAGAAAACACTTTGCCATGCAAATTAGTCAGTGGCTTATGAAGCTGAACAACGTAGTCAGTAAGAGAAGCGTACTGTCCATGTAATTTGAGTGGCAGCCTGCCAAACAGTATCTCAAATGATGAAAGTCCATGTAATCCCTTTGGGGTATACCTCATTGCAAAAGGAGCTACTGGTAAAGCTTGTACCCATGTAAGTTTTGTTTGCTCACAGATCTTAGCCATTTTTTTAATACACTATTTGCTCTCTCAACCGTTTCATGTAGGCCATACCTGCACACAAATTCAGATATCAATTTCTTTGCTGTTACTGCAGCCGTCACCTTGGCAACAGGCCACGCCTCTATCTACAAGGAGAACATAACCATTCTATTGTAAAGTATTTCAAACACTGTGCAAACCAAAATTTAGCAATCATATCAATCATACCCCCTTTGGAAACATATGAAGGGAGATGTGCACACAATCGACCATCCTCATGTTTCTGTTAGGCGCCGCGGTCCGGGTTCCCTTCGCGGCCCGGCGCCTAGCAACTAGGGACGCCGAGCGTGCTGAGCCGCCGGGTCCCTAGCAATGCTGGGACGCCATGCGCGCTGAGCCGCCGGGTCCCTAGCAACGCTAGGACGCCGGGCACGCTCAGCCGCCAGGACCCTAGCAACGGGGACGCCACGGGCGGACCGCGTTCCCCGTTGCAGGGTCAATCAAGTAATTAAACACAGAGGTCTTCTGGTCGTGCAGCAAGGCAGCTGCACGACATTTATGTTAATCGGCCTCTGAACCCTGATTGGAGGATGCTGTGCTTAAAGCCTTCTCAGTGCTTCACACAGACGCCGGTTATAGCTTCCTGCATGCTGCTTTGGTTTGCTGAACGTCTGTTCCAGTTCTGCTGTGTCCGGTCATTCCTGTCCTCAGAGTTCCTGAATCTTGGAGTTGTCATCTCATCCCAAGGAGCCTTCAGGTCCTCAATTACCCGCCACAGTCGCTAGAGGATCTCGAGTGGTTTTCGTGAGTGGCGGCTCTGCCGCGTGCTGCGGCCTAGGTCGCTTCATCTTGTATTCTGTTTTGGAGCATTTGCGGAGGTTTCCGCTCCCACCAGGGCCGGTGCTAGGGTGTTCGGCGCCCTCCTGCAAACTGTACATTTTGCGCCCTCCAACAGCCGCATCATAGTTATTGGCCCAAATTTATTAAGCCTTAAAAGGTGATAATGTGGAGACGGCTAAAGAACCAGCCAATCAGCTTCCTAATTGAGATGTTACAGGCTGTGTTTGAAAATTGAGAGTTAAGAGCTGGTTGTCTGGTACTTTATCACTCTTTATCCATCTCCACATAATCACTTTTAAGGCTTAAAACATTTGGGCCTATTAAAATGTGAAAAGAGTGATTGGGTGATGGGGAGAGGGTGAAAGTCAGTGTGTGACAGAGAGAGGATGACAGGAGAGAGAAGGTGACAGGTATAAGATTAGAGTCAGTGGGTGACAGGAGAGTCAGTGGGTAACAAGAGAGAAGTGACATGGAGGGGGTAGCGGCAGGGAGCAGTGGGAGATGGGCACAGAGTGACGCTGGGAGAGGCAATGGATGCCAGTGAGAGGCGGAAGGTGACAATGAGAGGTAGAGAGTGACCAGCAGAGGGTGAAAAGAGAGGGTGACAGGGAGAGGGTGAGAGTTAGTGGGTGACAGGAGAGAGAGGTGACAGGGAAATGGTGAGAATCAATGGGTAACAGGAGAGATAGGTGAGGCAGAAGGGCAGAGCCTTTCCTGTCATACTAACGTATAAGACAAAGGTTTGACTATACAAAGTATATGAAAAATACAAATAAGATATAAGAAATATCTTTTTGTATTATTCTAAGAATTTAGACAGTGCCTCCCCTGCTTACCTTATCTGCACATCTCTGATCAAAACTCACCAAATTTCCAGCAGTATATATTGCTGCACCCGTGTATAATACCCTTGAGCTCATATATTCTGTGTAAACCTTGCTCTGGTACTCAGGGGTGTTTCTACAGAGGAGGGGGCCCGTGTGCACCTCCGGGTGGGCCCCCTCCTCTGAACGGCACTGTAAACTCTGGCATTGTGCTGGAGTCTACTTTCCCTCGTCAATGCTGCGCCCGCCACTGGACTCCGGTAAGGTAAGTATTTAAATGGGTGCAATGTGTGCGGTGTGGGCCCCCCTGGACTCAGGGGCCCATGTGCACCGCACACATTGCACCCATTATAGAAACGCCAATGCTGGTACTAGCTGAGCCATTTATCTCACCACACGTCCACGTACGGGTGTCAGATTACACACACAAATATCATACCAGCCCCCCTTCCTGCCCACACGAACAGGATACTACCCCCCGTCCCCAGACACACAAATAGGATACTACCCCCCCTCCCTCCCCAGACACATGAATAGGATATTACACCCCCCCGTCCCCAGACACACAAATAGGATACTACCCCCCTCCCTCCCCAGACACATGAATAGGATATTACACCCCCCCCCGTCCCCAGACACACAAATAGGATACTGACAACCCCCCCCCCAGACACATGAATAGGGTACCCCCCCTCTGTTTATCTGCAGCAGAAGTTACCTGTCTCAGCTCTTCTGTGGCTTGTAGCTAGAGATACAGGCTGCTACAGGCTGGCTGCTCCTTTTCTCATGATGACAGCTTGCCTTGCTCCTACAGACAGTGCACACTGCACAGTCACATGTACATCATGTGACTTCCTGTGTCCCCTCTCTGAATCCAGCACTGACGGGAGGGGAGAGAGGGGGGCGGTGCTGAAGACTGCGAGTCTTCGGTGAAGCAGGGGAGAGAGGAGAGGAGTTTGGGGAGGCGACGTTGCTGCCTGTGTTCCAGCAGACATGAGCAGAGAGGAGGAGCAAGGAGGAGAGAGGGTGGGAGCCTGACTCACAGGAGGAGATCACGCTGAGTGACAGAAGAGCTTCTGTTCACACTTGCGGCGCCGCTGCCTGTCACAGTGTGACAGGTGGTGCGGCAGCCAGCAGAAACACGGCGCATCAGCAAGGTAGCAGAGTGGGGAGAGCGCCTCTCCAGAGTGGCGCCTCCCTGCTTTGCAGACCTTGCTGAGCGGGTAGCGCCGGCTCTGGCTCCCACAGTCCTCTCCGGAACTCGGCGGTGCCGAGTAGGAGAGTGGACAAGTGGGTATTTTGGTTGTCCTTTTCCCTGGCGGTTTTTCCGCACATACTCTAGTTTAAAGTTAGTGTATAGCCCCTGGCTTTGTTGTTTAGTTAGAGGGCCCCTTGTTATCACCCTGTCTCGGATTTCTCTTTGTCTCCCATTAAGACCTGAGGGGGCATCGGAGTTGGGCAGACGTAATCCGCCCTTCAAACGCGGCTGCCATGGGCTCAAGCAACCATAGTCTCGCAAGAGATTTCTGACAACACGGGCGAGACAACGGAGATAGGGCGCCAGGGGCTATTCCCGTTCCCACTTCCATCTCCCAGCATTACGTTCCAGTACTCGGGTTCTTGCTATAAGATTTCCCCAGACCAGAGTATTGGAATCATAACATTATAACCGGCCACACCAAAACTTAAAATTAAAGGGGGTTTAATTTTTTCTCATTCTGTTTTTGTGAGAGTTTATCGGCCTCATGAATCCGACAGGTTTAGGACCTAATCCCGGTCAGGTTTTAGTTAACCAGATTCAGGAACTTACTCAGGTGGTCCAGGATCTTTCTCTTCGGGTGAGATCGCAGGAAGATCTTTTGCGAGCCTCCCCGAGGGTTGTCCCTGAACCAAAGATGCATTTACCCGACCATTTTTCCGGTGACAGAAAAGATTTTTTTAATTTTAAAGAAGCTTGTAAGCTATATTTTCGTTTAAGACCTACATCCTCTGGTAATGAATCTCAGCGGGTTGGGATTATTATTTCATTACTCCAGGGGGATCCTCAGACCTGGGCGTTTGGTTTAAAAGCTTAGGATCCTGCGTTGTTATCTGTAGATGCCTTTTTTAAGTCATTAGGGCTCTTGTATGATGACCCTGATAGAGAGGCGTCAGCTGAGAGTCATCTGCACGCTCTCAAACAAGGTAGAAATCCAGCGGAAGTTTATTGTACCGAGTTTCGCCGTTGGTCGAACGACTGTGGCTGGAATGACCCGGCCCTGCGCAGTCAGTTTCGCCTCGGTTTGTCTGAATTTATTAAAGACAGTCTCCTCCAGTACCCCGCTCCTGAGACTCTCGATAAACTCATGGAGCTTGCTATAAAGATTGATCGTCGTCTCCGACAGCGGAGGGCTGAAAGAGGAACAACTGTAAGGCCTAGTCCTTGTGTTTATACCTTCCCAGAGGACGTCGAGGAGCCCATGCAGATGGATCTCTCGCGGCTGTCTCCTGAGGAAAGAACCAGAAGACAAAATTCCGGTCTTTGTCTGTACTGTGGTGGTAAGGGACACTTTGCTCGTAACTGCCCGAACAAGTCGGGAAACGCTCTGACCAGGTGAATTGTAAGGGGGTTCACTTAGGTCTGCAGCTTATCTCCTCAAACAATTCTCTATTAGTCCCTGTTAAGGTTTCCTTTGGCAGCCTCAGTTCATTGGTGTCTGCCTTTGTCGATAGTGGAGCTGCAGGAAACTTTATGGACTTAACTTGGGCTAAGGCCTTAGGCATTCCACATTTACCGTTAGATAGATGTATCACCATGCACGGCTTAGATGGGGGTCCGCTTTCCAATGGGGTAATTACTCACTGTACACCTCCAGTAGTACTTACAGTAGGAGCCTCACATTCTGAAGATATTGAATTCTACCTTACACATTGCCCGGCAGTTCCTGTAGTTTTGGGTCACCCTTGGCTTGCTTTTCATAATCCCACCATTGATTGGCGGTCCGGGGAGATTTCCCAATGGGGTTCTTTTTGTGCTAAAGAATGTATTTCTTATCCAGTCAGGGTTGCAGCAGTTGTCCCAGAGCTCATTCCTGTGGAATACCAGGATTTTGCTGATGTGTTCTCTAAAGGCAATGCGGACATTCTGCCTCCCCATCGGTCCTATGATTGTGCAATTGAACTAGTTCCAGGTGCCAATTTGCCTAAGGGGATATTATATGCCTTGTCCGGGCCAGAAACCACGGCCATGAATAATTATATTCAGGAAAGCCTAAAGAAGGGATTTATCAGACCATCAAAATCTCCCTTGAGTGCTGTTTTTTTCTTTGTGGAGAAAAAAGATGGTTCGCTTAGACCATGCATTGATTTTAGGGCTCTGAATAAGATCTCTGTTAAAAACACCTATCCTTTGCCGTTAATTTCTGTGCTTTTTGATCAGTTACGTTCCGCCGTGATTTTCTCTAAAATTGACCTTAGGGGAGCTTACAACCTCATCCGAATTAAATCTGGGGATGAGTGGAAGACGGCTTTCAGCACTCAGTCGGGTCACTATGAATACCTGGTGATGCCGTTCGGCCTGTCAAATGCTCCAGCGGTTTTTCAAGACCTCATTAACGATGTCCTCCGTGACTTCCTAGGGAAATTCGTGGTCGTTTATTTAGACGACATCTTGATTTATTCTGAGTCGATGGAACAACATGTAACCCAGGTGCGTCTGGTTCTTCAAAAGTTACGTGAGAATCATTTATATGCCAAGCTGGAGAAGTGTGATTTTCATATCACAGAGGTATCTTTTTTAGGGTACATAATTTCTCCCCAGGGGTTTTCCATGGAACCGAAGAAGCTCCAGGCCATCCTTAATTGGGTGCAACCCACTAATTTAAAAGCAATTCAGCGCTTTTTAGGGTTTGCGAATTATTATAGGCGGTTCATTCATTCATTTTCTGACCTGGTCGCTCCCATAGTAGCTCTGACTAAAAAAGGAGCGGATCCCTCCAATTGGTCGCATGAAGCTGAGTTGTCCTTCCAGGCCTTGAAACAAGCCTTTGTCTCGGCTCCTGTCCTCAGACATCCTAATCCGGAACTGCCCTTTATTGTGGAGGTTGATGCCTCAGAGGTTGGAGTGGGGGCTATCCTTTCTCAGGAAGATCCGGAGTCTCTGGAGTTACATCCTTGTGCCTTCATGTCCAGGAAATTCTCCTCCGCTGAATTCAACTATGACGTTGGTAATCGGGAGTTACTGGCAGTAAAATGGGCTTTCGAGGAATGGAGGCATTGGCTGGAGGGAGCTAGACATACTATTTCGGTTTTTACTGACCATAAGAACCTGCAATATATTGAATCTGCTAAACGGCTTAATGCTCGGCAGGCACGTTGGGCATTATTTTTTACTCGTTTCAGATTTATAATCACCTTCAGGCCTGGTTCCAAGAATACTAAAGCTGATGCCCTGTCTCGTAGCTTTCTTCCGGTTCACAATAGCAATCCTGTTGTTACCCCCATAGTTCCATCTTCGGTCATCCGGGCAGGCCTCACACAGGATTTATTTACCCAGTTAAACCAGCTTCAACACCAAGCTCCTAGACTTACTCCTGCTGGTCGTCTTTATGTTCCTGAATTTTTGAGAGGCACTGTTTTAACTGAGTTTCATGACAACAAAGTCTCAGGGCATCCGGGTATCACTAAGACCTTGGAGTTAGTCTCTCGCTCAGTGTGGTGGCCTAGTCTTTCTAAAGACGTTAAGGAATTCGTCCATTCCTGTCAGGTTTGTGCACAGCATAAGGTACCTCGTTCCTTGCCTATCGGGCAACTCATGCCTTTAACTGTTCCTCTTAGGCCATGGTCTCATATTTCCATGGATTTCTTGGTTGACCTTCCCCTTTCAGTCGGATTCCGAGTCATTTGGGTGGTAGTGGACCGTTTTAGTAAAATGGATCATTTTATTGCTCTTCCTCGTTTGCCTTCTGCTCAAGGGTTGGCGGTTTTGTTCCTCCGCCATGTGTTCAGGCTTCATGGTTTGCCCACTGATATTGTTTCTGATCGGGGTCCACAATTCATCGCACAATTCTGGAAACGTTTTTGTGCCTCATTGAAGATGAAACTGTCTTTAACGTCTGGTTACCACCCACAATCTAACGGGCAAACCGAACGAGTCAATCAGTCATTAAAACAGTACTTACGTTTGTATTCAGCCAAACTCCAGAATGATTGGTCCGAGTTTCTTCCTTTGGCTGAATTTGCTTATAATAACTCTTGTCATTCCTCCACCAAAGAGTCTCCATTCTTTTCAGTTTTTGGTTTTCACCCTAGAGCCAATTCTTTTTTTCATCATTCTCCAGTCTCCTCGTTGACCTTAACCTCCCATCTCAGAGCAATTTGGAGAAAAGTGCATTTTGCTCTCAGAAAAGCGGCCTTCCGAGAAATTTTTTTTTCTGATAGGCTCCGACGTCCTTGCACTTTTAAGGTGGGAGATAATGTGTGGTTGTCAACTCGCAACATCAAGCTTCGACAATCCTCGGCTAGACTGGGACCCAAATTTATTGGACCGTTTCTTATCAATAAGAAGGTCAACCCAGTTGCCTTTCGGCTACGTTTACCTAGATCTCTCAGAATTGGAAATACCTTTCACTGTTCCCTGTTGAAACAATATGTTTCTTCCAGTAGATTTCCTCGGAGGACCTCTCAGGGTAGATCTCCGGTGGATGTACAGGGACAACAGGAGTTCTTGGTGGAGAAGGTTCTTGATTCTAAAGTGTCCCGGGGCCGGCTTTATTTTTTGGTCCACTGGAAAGGCTATGGTCCGGAGGAAAGGTCTTGGGTCCTGGATAAGGATCTTCATGCCCCTAAACTCAAGAGATCATTTTTTCTGGAATTTCCTCAGAAACCTGGCTTTAGGGATTCATTGACCCCTCCTCAAGGGGGGGGTACTGTTAGGCGCCGCGGTCCGGGTTCCCTTTGCGGCCCGGCGCCTAGCAACTAGGGACGCCGAGCGTGCTGAGCCGCCGGGTCCCTAGCAACACTGGGACGCCGTGCGCGCTGAGCCGCCAGGTCCCTAGCAACGCTAGGACGCCGGGCGCGCTCAGCCGCCAGGACCCTAGCAACGGGGACGCCACGGGCGGACCGCGTTCCCCGTTGCAGGGTCAATCAAGTAATTAAACACACTGGTCTTCTGGTCGTGCAGCAAGGCAGCTGCACGACATTTATGTTAATCGGCCTCTGAACCCTGATTGGAGGATGCAGTGCTTAAAGCCTTCTCAGTGCTTCACACAGACACCGGTTATAGCTTCCTGCATGCTGCTTTGGTTTGCTGAACGTCTGTTCCAGTTCTGCTGTGTCCGGTCATTCCTGTCCTCAGAGTTCCTGAATCTTGGAGTTGTCATCTCATCCCAAGGAGCCTTCCGGTCCTCAATTACCCGCCACAGTCGCTAGAGGTCTCGAGTGGTTTTCGTGAGTGGCGGCTCTGCCGCGTGCTGCGGCCTAGGTCGCTTCATCTCGTATTCTGTTTTGGAGCATTTGCGGAGGTTTCCGCTCCCACAGTCCTCTCCGGAACTCGGCGGTGCCGAATAGGAGAGTGGACAAGTGGGTATTTTGGTTGTCCTTTTCCCTAGCGGTTTTTCCGCACATACTCTAGTTTAAAGTTAGTGTATAGCCCCTGGCTTTGTTGTTTAGTTAGAGGGCCCCTTGTTATCACCCTGTCTCGGATTTCTCTTTGTCTTCCATTAAGACCTGAGGGGGCATCGGAGTTGGGCAGACGTAATCCGCCCTTCAAACGCGGCTGCCATGGGCTCAAGCAACCATAGTCTCGCAAGAGATTTCTGACAACACGGGCGAGACAACGGAGATAGGGCGCCAGGGGCTATTCCCGTTCCCACTTCCATCTCCCAGCATTACGTTCCAGTACTCGGGTTCTTGCTATAAGATCTCCCCAGACCAGAGTATTGGAATCATAACAGTTTCCAAACAATATTTATTTATTTGCAACCTGCCTTCCCCCATTTACCAAGTGTTTGGGGACCTGCCTGATTTTGCAGGGTGATTAGAGTATATATTGACATACTCTCTATATCTCTTGAGAACACGGGCTGCTCTACTGTCCACCAGATACTCCACTGTGTCAAAAGGCATTTCAGAGGGGGTCAAGTGGACAAAGGCATCACCCCCCTACTCTCCGAGTGTTAGGAAACGAGTACAATGTTACAAATTGAGACCCTGGAACTCTGTGAAATGTGTGACAACTGGGGAGTTCCAGCACACAAGAGTGAAGCTGCGGCCAGTATGAATGACCGCAGCAAGACCTATTCTAACCCTAACTCCGTTACTCCTCCCAGTGGTCGGATAGTGCCTGCAGTGCTAGTCTTCTGCCCATGGCAGCCGCGTTCAAATGGGCGAATTAGGTTCGCCCAAACTCCGATGCCCCCCGGTCTTACAAGGTTACAAGGCACCACCTGAGACTGCGAGTGAGTAAGGGGAAATCTAGCTACAGCTAAGGATACTATAAAATGAGAACTAAACAAACAAGTTATGTGCGGTGCTGCCGCCAGTACAAAAACACAACACTAAGGCTAGTGGGGAGACCCACAAAATATGACACTGTAGTTACCAGGCTAGTAAACAAAAGTATAACACTCTAAACAAGTACATAAGAAATCCTGGCATGCAAACAGAAATATAACATAAAATACATGAACCGAATGCAAACAGGAATGAACCACTGCTGTGGCTCATAACACCAAGATGACTGGTAACACTGGAAGCCCTCCCTGTCAGGCGCTATCCTGCCCCCCTTTTTTGGAGCTGGACAATTTCTTGCAATGTGGCCCTGTTTTCCACAATTGTAGCACTTCACATTTCTGGGCTCCCAGTTGTTCCTCCCCCTAAACTTACCCCTCTGTGGGTTACCAGGTGTGTCAACTACCATCACCCTTTGGACCATTTTCTCCTGTACCTCCTGTATATTTCTCTGGATTGAGATGGCTAAACTCACTTGTACCAGGCATGAATTGCCCTCTAACAAGTTAGGCTGAGGCTTGAGGCAAGTGATATTCCTCAGCCATTTCATCTATCTCACCTTGGGTTATTCTGGGAGTGATGAGAAGCTCACCTTCCACTCCACACAAAACCCTTCCTCCCCCTCTTTCTCATCTGACTGTACCTCCCCTCCTTGCTGATTTGCCCTTCCTGTTCTTGTTTCTGATGTAAAAAAATACTTTGGGCTTTTTTCTGTCTTTTATAAGATTCTACCATCCACCTACTCCAAGCTGCCTATTCATTTGGCTCAGTGAATTTTGTTTTATTTTTTGTAGAGGGTTGCCCAGCGGGATAATTCAAAGGTTCCCTCTTTTGGGATCCCACAATCCATCCCCTTAGTCAGCCTGCACCACTTAGGTAAATGCCGGCTGACCCATTTGCCATATTTCTTACTCATCTCCTCCTGTGGGGTACGAGGAGTCTCAGGACGTCCATTACTCTGATTTGGTGATCAGCCAAATCCACGTTTGTTGTGACTGTTTCCCATAGCCCGGCTATGGTGGAGGGGACTCTTGCACCCCTCTCTCAGTGTTTCACAGCACTATATTCTATGGCTATTGGCTGTAAGGGAAGTCCCACACAGCGAATCCCCACTTTTGGTCCCTCCAAATTTTCCAACAGAGCCAAATGAAAATCAGCAAGGCGAAGATGCCAAACAATATTTGCCCTCTAATGTCCTCTAGATCAGGGGTGTCCAACCTTTCACCTTCCCTGGGCCACATTAGAAGATGAAATTTGGTTTGGGCCGCACATAATATAAAATAACAGTATCGATACCTGATCATCCAAAAAAACCATAGAAAACATAGTTAACATATTAAACTTACTTGGAAATGAAGTTAGTGAGATGTTTGACATTGTTTCTCAGCCACCAATGCATCCATATTTGCTTCGATGGAACTTGTTGCAATTCTCAGTGAGTGCTCAAGGTGCTCATCAGATATTTTGGTTCTAGTTTTATTCTTTGTGTGCTTCATCCTTGAAAATAGCTGCTCACAAATGTAGGTGCTTCCAAATAGCGATGACATGAATAAGGCATGATTGTGAAGTGGCTTACCTGGAGTTAGGATGCTGGAATGAAGACTGTCTGCTTTAATGGATGCTGGTACGAGGACTGTCTGCCTTGATGGATGCTGGTATGAGGCCTGAAGTAATGGATACCTGGAGGGAGAGAAGATCTTGGTTAAATATGGAGCTATGTGGGTGGAGAATGACAGGAGACTACCAGAAAGTGGCTTACCTGAGAGTTCGGATGCTGGGATGAGGACTGTCTGCCTTTATGGATGCTGCAGTGAGGACTGCCGTTAAGGATGCTGCCTCTTGTTGTGCGTAGATGTGTGCCTGGTATGATAATGTACAAGATAAGACAGTAATGGGGTATAAGGGCCACAACATTGCAGAGGAGACAGAGGAGGAACAGGGCTGCGGACATTGTATACTGGGAATAATAAATCCTGCAGAGAGATGGCGGCCTACGCAGCAGTTAAAAGCCGCCATCAATCACGGCAAAAATTAGCTAATTTATTGCAGGTCGGAGCCCACCGGGTGTTTCATTAGGTCCCCGGTGGGCCAGTCCGACTCTGCAAAATAGTGGGGGAGCGCTGCGTGATAGTGATAGCCGCAGCGCAATACAGTTCAACCGGCTCACCTACACTCCGCACAGGCAGCAAGATGTGGCCTGTAGGAGCTTCTAAAATGGACGGGGGGCAGGTGAAGCTGGCGCGCTGGCGTGCTGGCGTCACTTTTGTGACACGCTCACCCATACTTCGCACAGGCCGCAAGATGTGGCCTCTCGGAGCTAATATAATGGATGGGGCGGGTGAAGCGCGCTGGCGTCACCGTTGTGACGTGCCCCGGCCGCATTCCGGCCGCAAGCGCCGGCAGTGTAACTTGAAACTTTAGAATTTCTTAAAAAATAAAAAATTGCACTGGGCCGCATTACTAGCCGACCTGGGCCGCATGCGGGTTGGACAAGCCTGCTCGAAGGTGCTGTGATTCAAAAACGTTTGGGAGCTACTGTGCTAAACACATACACAAGCATAACCAGGGCTGTTTCTAGCCAATTTGGCTCCCAGTGCGAGACTTAAAAATGCGCCCCCCCCCCCTTGACATAACAAAAAATGCCCCCCCCCCCATAAATATAAAAAGAAAAAGATATGCGCGCGCGCTCCCGGCAGAGGGTGTGTGGCCTTGATTTAAAAAAAATGGGCGTGGTCTCTGTAAAATGGGCGTGGCCTCGGCTGAAAAGACTACCTTACACCCCAGTTTTTGACCTTGCACCAACAGATCACGGCGAGCACAGGAAAAAAATTTAAATTTATATATTATGCCATACACCGCAATGCCCTTGATACATTAAATCCCCATTACGGCAGGCAAGAATCCCCATTTTACACAATACGGCAGGCAAGAATCCACATTTTACACATTACGGCAGGCAGGTGTCCCCATTTTACACATTACGGCAGGCAGGTGTCCCCATTTTACACATTACAGCAGGCCGGTGTCCCCATTTTACACAGTGCGGCAGGCACGTGTCCCCATTTTACACATTACGCAGGCAAGTGTCCCCATTTTACACAGTGCGGCAGGCAGGTGTCCCTATTTTACACAATACGGCAGGCACGTGTCCCCATATTACACAATACGCAAGGCAAGAGTCCCCATTTTACACATGATGGCAGGCGGGGGGGAGAGAGAGAGAGAGGGAGAGGCTGACTTACTTTTGAAGCGGTTCTTCCCGCTCTTCTGCAGCCTCTCCCTCGTCTTCGCGCGCTTGGCTCCCCCTCCTGGCCTCCCCCGAGTGCCCAGCTCAGGGGGCGGAGTTTCGCGGAATGACGCGGGTGCGTCGTGACGTCACGACGCACTCGCGTCATTCCGCGAAACTCCGCCCCCCGAGCTGGGCACTCGGGAGGAGGGAGGAGGAGTGTCAAATAACACAAGAAGTGCCGCGGCGGGCGCCCCGTACGGTTGCACGGCTCGCCCGCCGCAAGAAACGGCACTGAGCATAACGCAGTTATACAGAGAATTACAGCCAACAATGAAATGCAAACAATTATTGGTACAGTAGCTCTCAATGGTCAGCCTGTTGCTACCAACATGGAAGTTTGTTTATTAAAAGCAGTGTTCATCAATAACCAGAGGTGGATTTAGGGGTCAGGACTCCCCTAGGTACAACATTATTGCCGCGGCCCCCCCTCCCCCCATCTAAAAAAAAAAAAAAATTCTCTTATTGTTACCTCCCTCAAAATCTTCCCATATCCTTCTCTTTAGTCCTTTTAGATAGTAGCTCCCTCCAGTTCCCTCCATAGCTCACTGCCCTCCTCCCTTCCACAGCTCACACTGCTCTCCTCACACCTCACCGCCACCCACAGTTCACATTTCCCCCTCACACCTTACTGGTCCCCCCTTCCCCAGCTCACTACCTCATCACACCACACTGTCCACATAACTGCTCCCCCACCCTTCACTGCCCCCCTACAGCTCCCATTGCTCCCATCACAGCTCACTGCCCCATCACCCCCCTCCCCCACACACTGTCCCCATACTGCTCACACTGCACGCACACGCTGTACACACATTGCAAACATACATACACACACACTGCACACATGTGGTGTCGAGAGGGGAAGGTACAAAATACCTAGGGACCAGGTCTGATTGAAGGGCCTAGTGGAAGCCCAGTTCCCTCCCTTAACCATTACCTAGCAGCTGCAGCTCTTCTCCTCAGCATAGCACATGCTGCTGTGTGCTGTGTCGCCCTAAACAAGTAGCGCCCTAGGCACATGACTCACATGCCTAGTGGGAAATCCATAATTGTCCTTATCACAAGGTTAAATAGTGGAGTGAACACACATTTTAGTGGTTACATAGTGGAGTGGACATACAAGTGCAGTGGTTACATAGTGGAGTGGACACACAAGTATAGTGCCAGACCATATCTTGTTAAACAAACAAAATAATTTTATTGTATGAAGGTTACAAGCACATCACCCTCTTCCACCTACACATTACTTTCTGCAGATGCTAAATGCAATTAGTTACACAAACTCCTCCACCAGCACACTATTCATCACGGTTGCAAATAGAAATGAATTTACTATTGACACCTCATACAAACATCTCAGTGCAGTATTATGTCACAGCAATAAAAGCCGTGTGTCTTTCCCTTTCATTAAAATGTCACATAGCAGGGAACTTTCCAGGGATTCTCCCTTCACTCTATGCTGAATGGGGGCAATGCTCCCCCTGGACAATACCATGGAGCTTTTCCCCGTCCTCTCCACAGGTTCAATGTAAAACTGCTTTACAGGGCAGCCATTCTCGCCTATGTCACTGGGGATGGGGTTTGTTCCAGAACTGTCTTCAGTTACAGCAGTCAATGCTGAGTTGTCACCTAGATCCCTCACAAATATATGTCCCCATGTACTTCCAGGGATATTTCCAGGGATTCTCCCGTCTTCTGTATGGGGCTCCTACCCTTACTGTATTATGTAGTCACTCACAACATTTACATTCAGGGTGGCCTCTCATCTGAACTCACGGGAGGCCTCTCACTGACCTTCAACTGTGGCCCCCAGAATTCCAACACTGGTCCTCAGCAGGGGTTTTACTGTGCAAGAGCTCTCTCGCTCCACTGCACACACTTGGGTTGCAGGCACCCTGTACATGGGCAGCATTTTTTTCTCTCCTACAGTAGTTGCCACTTCCTCCTTACTGTAGGGGTCTCTTAGTTACTGCAGGGCCTCACTTTCCCTCTCTGCAGACACTCTGCTCACTGGTAGCCATGTGCTGCATGGGGGCAATGTTCTGCTCTCACTATACCATGGAGCTATTCCCCCCCCCCCCCCTCCATAGGTCCAATTTAGCACTGCTGCACCAGGCAGCCGTTCTCGCCCAATTTACCAGGGATGGGGCTTTCCTCAGCACTATCTCGGGCCAGATATTCCACAGACACTAGATTGTCATCCTCTCTTACGTTCTTTGTGTCTGTCTGCCTCTCAGTACAGTGCAGACCTTTGTAGAACCTTCATCATCGCTTCTCTCTGCTTCATGCTTTCCAGTAAGCTGTCCTCTGCGACAGGGGCTGGATGGACCATGGCTGGCAGCAGAGCTTGTCTGCTTACATAATCTTACTTTAATAATCCTCAACTGCCCAAATCCCGCAGTTTTTTGGCCACCTTGGAACTTATCTCTATGTTGTTTACTGGTGTAGTTATGCTTAGTTAACCTGTACTTGTCCTATATTGTCTTCAACTGTAAGTCACTGTTTTCCTGTTTTGATTATGTGCTTATGTACTCTTTAATTGGGCGCTGCGGAACCCTTGTGGCGCCATATAAATAAAGGATAATAATAATAATAATAATAATAATAATATGTTGTCGCAGCCAACAGGCAGATGTTATATACCATGGCAAATATCATTTTCCTAAACACAAATAAGATGAACAATATTATTAATACAATGCTCTGCTCAAGAAAGAGGGCTGGCCTCAAAAAAAAAATTTTTTTATACACACACATATATAAATATATATATATATATATATATATATATATGTTACAAGGGCGTAGCTACCATAAGTGCAGGGAGTGCAGCTGCTATGGGGCCCAGAGCTGAGAGGGGCCCACCCAGTGGCGGAACTAGCGAGCGGTGGGACCAGATGCGACAAAATGCTTTGAGCTCCCCCCCCCCCCCTCATCCCATACAAGCCCACTCCCTCACCCCTGGAGAGGATCTGGTGAGGGGGACCTGCTCAGGGCCAGAGAAATGGATACCTAGCAACAGAGCCGTAACTAGACATTTTAGCACTGTGTGCAAGAAACGGCATCGGAGCCCTCCCACCTCCATGTAAAACAGTGGCATTGCGCGCCGTGGGCGCGTGCAAAAAATATATGGGCCTGGCTTCGTGGGGAAGGGGTGTGGCCACAAAATAGTACCAATTCATATAACGGTGCACAGTAGTCTCCATTATTCAAATTACGCCGCACAGTAGCACCACTACACCAGGTAGTGCCCCTTTTACACCTTATGGCGGACAGATTCCCCTTTTTTACACCTTACGGCAGACAGCGTCCCCTTTTTACACATTACGGCAGACAGCGTCCCCTTTTTACACATTACGGCAGACAGCGTCCCCTTTTTACACATTATGGCAGACAGCGTCCCATTTTTTACACATTACGGCAGACAGCGTCCCCTTTTTACACATTACGGCAGACAGCGTCCCCTTCTTACACAGTACGGCAGACAGCGTCCCCTTTTTACACATTACGGCAGAGAGCATCCCCTTTTTACATATTACGGCAGACAGCGTCCCCTTTTTACACATACGGCAGACAGCGTCCCCCTTTTTACACATTAAGGCAATCAGTGTCCCCCTTTTTACACATTAAGGCAGACAGAATATATAGAAAAAAAGAAAGAAAGAAAGAGAAAGAAAGAAAGAAAGAAAGAGAATTATACTTACTGTCTCTGCTGGCTCAGGCTTCTCGGTGCAGCTTCTGGCAGAGATCCCGGGCAGGAGAGAAGGTGGAGGAGGGAGCCGCAGCAGCGCAGTGTATTTGGTGGAGGCGCTGCTGCTGCTGTCCCTTTCCTTCCCCATTGGCTGTCCTCCACCGCTGTGACTGCTGTGATGCGCTTCCCAGCATTCACAGCAGCGGACAGCCTATGGGGAAGGAAAGGAACAGCAGCAGCAGCGCCTCCACAATTACAGTGCGCTGCTGCGGCTCCCTCCTCCACCTCCCTCCTCCTCCTTTACCCCTGTAACCGCTGCGCTCCTCTCCTGTCCTTGGCGGCGGCTGTGTGCTGCGGGCGGCGGTTGCCCGCAGCACACAGCGGCATGTAATGAGTCAGTTTGACTCATTACATGCCACGCTGCTTTGGGCACCTAGACAGTGGCGGGCCCCAGTGCAAGGCACTGCTTGCACTGGCAGTAGTTCCGCCACTGGGCCCACCTTCCCTGTCTCAGTTACATGTGTTATGGACATTTGTCACCATTGGGTGGTACATAAAGGCACTTACAGACCTTTGCCTTGAGGCCTACAATATATCAAGTGACACCCCTGGACCTACTCATTGTAATGTGGTATAACTGGAGGGTTACATTACATGAACTGGGACACTGTACTGTGGCATAATATGAAGTAGAGGCACTATAGTGTGGCATAGTATGAACTGGGGCACTGTAATGTGGCATAATATGAACTGGGGCCACTGTATGTCATAATGTGAATTGGGGGTATTGTTTCAAAATGTGTACTGGCAGACCTACACTGTGACATAATGTGTACTAGTAGACTTGCAATGTGACATAATATGAACTTAATATGAATTTTTTTTACAATTATTTATTTATCACCAGTTATTTATATAGCGCACACATATTTTGCAGTGCTTAAAAGAAAATATTTGCCGATTCACATTAGTCCCTGTCAGCAGTGGCGTAACTAGAAATTTTTCTCCCCCAAGCCAAAACATTCTCTGGCGCCCCCCCCCCCCCCCCCCCCTATAATTGCCACTAGCAAAGTGATGAGGCTGCGTACGTCTTCACAAAAAGGGGGCGTGGCCTTGCTGAAATTGGTGTGGCTTTCCATAAAGGGGCGTGGCATTGCAGGAAAAGACTACCTTATACCCCAGTTTTGCAACCTGCACGCCCAGACGTTAGCCACCACAGGAAAAAAAATAATCCTGATTCATGCCCCTTACATTATTTGTCATTTCTCCTCCTTATAGTAATGCCCAGTATACATTATGACACATACTGCAATGGCCCTTAGACATTATGCCACACACAATAATGCCCATGACACAATATGCCACACACCGTAAAGCCCCTGACACATTATGCCATACACCGTAATGCCTGTGACACATTATGCCACACATCGCAATGCCCATTATACATTATGTTACACACTGCAATGCCCCTGAGACATTATAGCAGATACAATGCCTGTGATACAGTACACCACACACCGTCATGCCTGTGACACATTATGACACACACCGCAATGCCCGTTATACATTATGCCACATACTGCAATACCCCTGAGACATTATACCACATACCACAATGCCTGTGATATAGTATACCATACTGCGTAATGCCAGTGACACATACCGCAATGCCGTTATACCTTATGCCATACACCACAATGCCTATTATAAATTATGCCACACACTGCAATGCCCCTGAGACATTATACCACATACGACAATGCTCGTGATATAGTATACCACACACCGTAATGCCTGTGACACATTATGACACACACCGCAATGTCCGTGATACATTATGCCACACACCGCATTGCCCATTACACATTAAGCCCTACAGTAAGGCTTCTAATTACTTTGAAATTACCTGCTCGTTGCCAGAGCTTTCATGCTCTTGGTTCCATGCACGGTGCCAGGGGTTTTCATGCTCAGGGTGTCATGTTCGTTGCCAGGGGTTTCATGCGCTAGATGTTATGCTTGTTGCCAGAGGTATCATGTACTGGGTGTCAACCTCGTTGCCAGGGGGTAATATTCATTGCCAGGGGTTTCATGCACTGGGTGTCATGCTCGTTGTTAGGGGGTAATGCTTGTTGCCAGGGATTTCACGAGCTGGGTGTTGTGCTTGTTACCAGGGGGGTAATGTTTGTTGCTAGGGCTGTGCTCCAGTGCCACATATGCCCACAGTGCCATATATTCCCCCACAGTGCCAGATAAAAATATGCCCCCATAGTGCCAGAAACACATATGCCCCCTGTGCCAAATAAGCCCCCCCAGTGCCAGATACACATATGCCCCCCAGTGCCCCATATTACCCCCCATTGCCAGCTACACATATAACCCCAGTGACAAATATGTCCCCCCAGTGCCAGGTACACACCCTCCCCCACTGCTGTGAGTCCAGGAAGGAGCCGGAGGGCACAGCGCGCGCCTCTCCTGGCTGTGTCGATCCTGTGTCTCCAGCGGCGTGTCTGTCAAATAAAGTGCCGGTCCGCAAGCTCTGATTGGCTCACAAACCGGCACTTCCCAAAACTCACAGCAGCAATCAGTGGCAGCGGTGCCCCCGCAGCCCTGCATCTCCAAGCCACCGCAGTGGCTGCGGGGGCAGGAGTCACGCCACTGGTCCTTGCCCCAGTGGACCTTACAGTCTATGGGCCTAATTCAGATCTGATCACTTGGCTGAGTTTTTTGCGATTGAATCCTGTTGATCGGCCGGAGCTGATTCGAGACACCCTCCCTGAAAACGCTTGAGGCCGCCTGCGTTTTTCCAGACACTACCTGAAAACGGTCAGTTGCTACCCACTAGTGGCCTCTTCCTGTCAATCACCTTGTGAACACCCGTGCGAATGGATCCTTTGCACCATCCTGTCGCTGATTGCAGATGCCCATTGTAGCCATCCGACACGCCTGCGCATTGTGGCTCAGACGCATGCACAGTTCGGATCTGATCCCCCGCTGTGCGAAAATGCACAGCAGCGATCAGATTTGAATTAGGCCCAATATTACCTGCCACATGAACCCACACACTAGGGTTCATTTCGTTGGGAGCCAATTAACCTAACAGTATATATTTGGATTGTGGGAGGAAACCGGAGTACCCGGAGGAAACACACACAAGAACGGGGAGAATATACAAATTCCACATACAGTATTTAAGGCCACGGTAGGTATCGAACCCATCACCCCAGTGCTGTGAGGCATTACCCGATCTGTGCTGCCCAATGCAATGTAAATGTTGACAGAATTGCATTAAAAAGACCATGTCAACGTTTCAACTATGTTGAAATTAGTGATGAGCACCGGAAATTTTTCGGGTTTTGTGTTTTGGTTTTGGGTTCAGTTCCGCGGCCGTGTTTTGGGTTAGAACGCGTTATGGCAAAACCTCGCCGAAATTTTTTTGTCGGATTCGGGTGTGTTTTGGATTCAGGTGTTTTTTTCAAAAAACCCTAAAAAACAGCTTAAATCATAGAATTTGGGGGTCATTTTGATCCCAAAGTATTATTAACCTCAATAACCATAATTTCCACTCATTTTCAGTCTATTCTGAACACCTCACACCTCACAATATTATTTTTAGTCCTAAAATTTGCACCGAGGTCGCTGGATGACTAAGCTAAGCGACCCAAGTGGCCGACACAAACATCTGGCCCATCTAGGAGTGGCACTGCAGTGTCACGCAGGATGGCCCTTCAAAAAACTACTCCCCAAACAGCACATGACGCAAAGAAGAAAAAAAAGAGGCGCAATGAGGTAGCTGTGTGAGTAAGCTAAGCAACCCTAGTGGCCGACACAAACACCTGGCCCATCTAGGAGTGGCACTGCAGTGTCACGCAGGATGGCCCTTCCAAAAAACACCCCCAAACAGCACATGACGCAAAGAAAAAAAGAGGCGCAATGAGGTAGCTGTGTGACTAAGCTAAGCGACCCTAGTGGCCGACACAAACACCTGGCCCATCTAGGAGTGGCACTGCAGTGTCACGCAGGATGGCCCTTCAAAAAACTACTCCCCAAACAGCACATGACGCAAAGAAGAAAAAAAAGATGCGCAATGAGGTAGCTGTGTGACTAAGATAAGCGACCCTAGTGGCCGACACAAACACCTGGCCCATCTAGGAGTGGCACTGCAGTGTCACGCAGGATGGCCCTTCCAAAAAACACCCCCCAAACAGCACATGACGCAAAGAAAAAAAGAGGCGCAATGAGGTAGCTGTGTGACTAAGATAAGCGACCCAAGTGGCCGACACAAACACCTGGCCCATCTAGGAGTGGCACTGCAGTGTCACGCAGGATGGCCCTTCCAAAAACTACTCCCCAAACAGCACATGACGCAAAGAAAAATGAAAGAAAAAAGAGGTGCAAGATGGAATTGTCCTTGGGTCCTCCCACCCACCCTTATGTTGTATAAACAGGACATGCACACTTTAACCAACCCATCATTTCAGTGACAGGGTCTGCCACACGACTGTGACTGAAATGACGGGTTGGTTTGGACCCCCACCAAAAAAGAAGCAATTAATCTCTCCTTGCACAAACTGGCTCTACAGAGGCAAGATGTCCACCTCATCATCATCCTCCGATATATCACCGTGTACATCCCCCTCCTCACAGATTATCAATTCGTCCCCACTGGAATCCACCATCTCAGCTCCCTGTGTACTTTGTGGAGGCAATTGCTGCTGGTGAATGTCTCCACGGAGGAATTGATTATAATTCATTTTAATGAACATCATCTTCTCCACATTTTCTGGATGTAACCTCGTACGCCGATTGCTGACAAGGTGAGCGGCGGCACTAAACACTCTTTCGGAGTACACACTTGTGGGAGGGCAACTTAGGTAGAATAAAGCCAGTTTGTGCAAGGGCCTCCAAATTGCCTCTTTTTCCTGCCACTATAAGTACGGACTGTCTGACGTGCCTACTTGGATGCGGTCACTCATATAATCCTCCGCCATTCTTTCAATGGGGAGAGAATCATATGCAGTGACAGTAGACGACATGTCCGTAATCGTTGTCAGGTCCTTCAGTCCGGACCAGATGTCAGCATCAGCAGTCGCTCCAGACTGCCCTGCATCACCGCCAGCGGGTGGGCTCGGAATTCTGAGCCTTTTCCTCGCACCCCCAGTTGCGGGAGAATGTGAAGGAGGAGATGTTGACAGGTCGCGTTCCGCTTGACTTGACAATTTTCTCACCAGCAGTTCTTTGAACCCCAGCAGACTTGTGTCTGCCGGAAAGAGAGATCCAAGGTAGGTTTTAAATCTAGGATCGAGCACGGTGGCCAAAATGTAGTGCTCTGATTTCAACAGATTGACCACCCGTGAATCCTTGTTAAGCGAATTAAGAGCTCCATCCACAAGTCCCACATGCCTAGCGGAATCGCTCAGTGTTAGCTCCTCCTTCAATGTCTCCAGCTTCTTCTGCAAACGCCTGATGAGGGGAATGACCTGACTCAGGCTGGCAGTGTCTGAACTGACTTCACGTGTGGCAAGTTCAAAAGGTTGCAGAACCTTGCACAACGTTGAAATCATTCTCCACTGCGCTTGAGACAGGTGCATTCCACCTCCTATATCGTGCTCAGTTGTATAGGCTTGAATGGCCTTTTGCTGCTCCTCCAACCTCTGAAGCATATAGAGGGTTGAATTCCACCTCGTTACCACTTCTTGCTTCAGATGATGGCAGGGCAGGTTCAGGCGTTTTTGGTGGTGCTCCAGTCTTCTGTACGTGGTGCCTGTACGCCGAAAGTGTCCCGCAATTCTTCTGGCCACCGACAGCATCTCTTGCACGCCCCTCTCGTTTTTTAAATAATTCTGCACCACCAAATTCAAGGTATGTGCAAAACATGGGACGTGCTGGAATTTGCCCAGATTTAATGCACACACAATATTGCTGGCGTTGTCCGATGCCACAAATCCACAGGAGAGTCCAATTGGGGTAAGCCATTCCGCGATGATCTTCCTCAGTTGCCGTAAGAGGTTTTCAGCTGTGTGCGTATTCTGGAAAGCGGTGATACAAAGCGTAGCCTGCCTAGGAAAGAGTTGGCGTTTGCGAGATGCTGCTACTGGTGCCGCCGCTGCTGTTCTTGCGGCGGGAGTCCATACATCTACCCAGTGGGCTGTCACAGTCATATAGTCCTGAGCCTGCCCTGCTCCACTTGTCCACATGTCCGTGGTTAAGTGGACATTGGGTACAACTGCATTTTTTAGGACACTGGTGAGTCTTTTTCTGAGGTCTGTGTACATTTTCGGTATCGCCTGCCTAGAGAAATGGAACCTAGATGGTATTTGGTACCGGGGACACAGTACCTCCAACAAGTCTCTAGTTGGCTCTGCAGTAATGATGGATACCGGAACCACGTTTCTCACCGCCCAGGATGCCAAGGCCTCAGTTATCCGCTTTGCAGCAGGATGACTGCTGTGATATTTCATCTTCCTCGCAAAGGACTGTTGGACAGTCAATTGCTTGGTGGAAGTAGTAAAAGTGGTCTTACGACTTCCCCTCTGGGATGACCATCGACTCCCAGCAGCAACAACAGCAGCGCCAGCAGCAGTAGGCGTTACACGCAAGGATGCATCGGAGGAATCCCAGGCAGGAGAGGACTCGTCAGAATTGCCAGTGACATGGCCTGCAGGACTATTGGCATTCCTGGGGAAGGAGGAAATTGACACTGAGGGAGTTGGTGGGGTGGTTTGCGTGAGCTTGGTTACAAGAGGAAGGGATTTACTGGTCAGTGGACTGCTTCCGCTGTCTCCCAAAGTTTTTGAACTTGTCACTGACTTATGATGAATGCGCTGCAGGTGACGTATAAGGGAGGATGTTCCGAGGTGGTTAACGTCCTTACCCCTACTTATTACAGCTTGACAAAGGCAACACACGGCTTGACAAATGTTGTCCGCATTTCTGTTGAAACACTTCCACACCGAAGAGCTGATTTTTTTGGTATTTTCACCAGGCATGTCAATGGCCCTATTCCTCCCACGGACAACAGGTGTCTCCCCGGGTGCCTGACTTAAACAAACCACCTCACCATCAGAATCCTCCTGGTCAATTTCCTCCCCAGCGCCAGCAACACCCATATCCTCCTCATCCTGGTGTACTTCAACACTGACATCTTCAATCTGACTATCAGGAACTGGACTGCGGGTGCTCCTTCCAGCACTTGCAGGGGGCGTGCAAATGGTGGAAGGCGCATGCTCTTCACGTCCAGTGTTGGGAAGGTCAGGCATCGCAAACGACACAATTGGACTCTCCTTGTGGATTTGTGATTTCGAAGAAAGCACAGTTCTTTGCTGTGCTTTTCCAGCTTGAGTCTTTTCATTTTTCAAGCGAGAGGCTGAGTGCTTCCATCCTCATGTGAAGCTGAACCACTAGCCATGAACATAGGCCAGGGCCTCAGCCGTTCCTTGCCACTCCGTGTGGTAAATGGCATATTGGCAAGTTTACGCTTCTCCTCCGACAATTTTATTTTAGATTTTTGAGTCCTTTTTTTACTGATATTTAGTGTTTTGGATTTTACATGCTCTGTACTATGACATTGGGCATCGGCCTTGGCAGACGACGTTGATGGCATTTCATCGTCTCGGCCATGACTAGTGGCAGCAGCTTCAGCACGAGGTGGAAGTCGATCTTGATCTTTCCCTATTTTTGGAACCTCAACATTTTTGTTCTCCATATTTTAATAGGCACAACTAAAAGGCACCTCAGGTAAACAATGGAGATGGATGGATACTAGTATACTTATGGATGGACGAGCGACTGCCGACACAGAGGTAGCTACAGCCGTGGACTACCGTACTGCGTCTGCTGCTAATATAGACTGGATGATAATGATATAAAAAATATATATATATCACTACTGCAGCCGGACAGGTATATATTATATAATGACGGACCTGCTGGACACTGTCAGCACTGCAGACTCCTAAAGTAAGCTACTAGTATCAAGAAGATAGAAAAAAAAAAACACCACAGGTAGGTGGTATACAATTATGGATGGACGAGCGACTGCTGACACAGAGGTAGCTACAGCCGTGGACTACCGTACTGCGTCTGCTGCTAATATAGACTGGATGATAATGATATAAAAAATATATATACATCACTACTGCAGCTGGACAGGTATATATTATGATAAAGCTAAAAATTTATCGTATATAAAACCCTTTGTGAGGTCTAAGAACACTGTACGCTATTTACGTATGAAGTACCGTAAGGGTACGCTTGTTGCGTAACAATCGCTTAGCCGTGGTCGAGACGCTCAAGCGTCACGTTCGCTCACGGCCAAGAGATCACAGGCAGGCACGCTATTGGCTGCTGACTAACGTAATGGTTCACTATAGCATAACGGACGCTGTATCGGGAGCGGGCTGCTCGAGCGATACAGACGCTCACGAGAATACGCTGTTGGTATCGGGCACACTTATAGGTGAGCCACTGCCGTAATGCTACGCTATCAGCGTAGCGGACGCTCGAGACCACGAGGAGATCACGAGCGGCGCTGACGCTCACAATGTTAAACCTTTAAATCTAAACCATAAACAGTATATTATGCAGTAAAACCTTAGTGTAGTGATAGTGTGTAGATGCAACCTTGTGTAACCTGATTAACTTAAAAGCTGTTTGAGCGTCACCGACGCTCTGAGAATACTAGACACTATAAGAAATACACAGATACCTGGGCTTAGGGTCCAACGCCTAATATATATATATTATGAATGATATACTTGCAAAAGAATTAATACAAATACAAATCATACACTACAATATAACATAGACTACCTAACCAGATAACTACACAGGAAATACAATACAATTACTATCTAAGGGAAAATAAGAGAGAAAGAGAAGAGAGAGAGAAATGGCTCATAATAACAAGAAGATCAATATAGTTGCGGAGAAACACTTACGCACAAGGGGAAACGATCGCATGCGCCTCGATATCCAGCTCCCGATTATCAGCAATGAGAACCGTTGAAGAGAGTGCACTGGATATGGTCGGCCTGCCTATTTATGCCCCACACACAATGCAATTCAATGGTCCCTACAATCTCATTGTTCATTGGACACAGGAATTCGGCTTCGCATTATAACAAAAGGTCATAGGTTGATTCATACAGGTGGGCTGTGACTGCTTCCAACTGTTCAGGTGGGTGGGACACTGAGTTTCCCGCCGCATGACTAAATAAGAACAAATAATAGTAAATGGACATAAACTTCTTATGTCCATAACTATTCGCACGAGCGATTAATCCGCTCCAAACCGACACCGGAATATTGCTATTTAAATACTCTTCCGATGGGTACCAAACACCACTGTATGACCCCTGTTAGACCCTTCGTACAATACAAAGAGGGATCTCTCTGTTCAGGAACATGCTATGTTAACTAAACTTTCAGAATCTATCAAAGGGACCATGATCTACAAAATACATTATATAGTGAAAATATGTAACGATTGAGTCGCACGCTACGATCACATAAACTCTACCGTAAATACGCATACCGTGCGCCTGCGGGTGCCCGCGACTGTGAGTATGCGCACGTACGGGAGAGCGCACGCATGCGCAGCACGGACCTGTGTGAGGTGCAAATATGGTAGTGTGCATAGAGATATTTTTCTGACTTTGACAGTCCACCCTTTGGCAGTCAACAATAACTGCCACCTTCTAAAACATTTCAAAAAGAGAAAAATATATGTCAGGGGTTAATACATTTACATGGTTGGGTAGGGGAGGAGAGGAGAAGGTAGGAAAAGGGTATGACCTAGTGAGATAGCAGAAGCATGTGTGTATAAGTCCATGTTTGGGGGGTCATGTATCATCGTGCCGTACGTGTGGTACATCAAGCTTCGAGGTATTGCGAAGTATACATTTGAATTCCTTCTTATCCCGTGGTACGGGTCTGTGGATGGGCTGTCAAACTTTACCGAGCTCTTTTCGGCTTTGGTTGTAACAAAATGGGGGAGCACATTTTAGTTGATGATACATGAATGGGGGAGATATGTGATTGCTGATATCTGTGCCTGTATTCCCTATCGACTATGTGTGTCATTACCTGAGGGTTGTAGAAATGAAGAAAAGACATAATTACGGTAAATGCAGTGGTATTCTATGTCAGGTTAATGAACATTCGTCGATTGAGGTCTTGTTCGGTGTCTGTTGAATGCAGTCTTCTTTGTGCTTTTGCCCATAAGGTGCGAGCAAAAGCTGTCAATGTCCATAGATTTACAAAAGTGTTGGGCTAGCGTAATTTTAAAATTTCTAGGGAAACTGGGGATCCATGGCATAGTTCATCAAAAATCTGTGTATCAGGTTGTCAAAACTTCTTCTTTAATCTCTCTGTTGTCTGTATATCGGCTCATCAAATTCCTCGTCCAAGTGGGTCTTTTTACCTTGGAGGAAACGGAAAAACAGGTGAAAGAAACAGACCGTAGAAATCGCATTTTCATCCCATCATTGTTTCTACATTTGGGTCATAAATCAAATCCATTGGAATTACAGTTTCCTCATTCCTTAAACTCATTACCTCAGGTAGTACTTTTCCAATATAACACAATCCTTCAGAGTTTGGGGCAAGCCACTTTATACGCCTCTCTCCCGCATATGAAATATGCATCATCGGGGAGAACATATGGGACGGAGTAGGACATAACCATATTACACACCTTCCATGTGAAATCTCCTAACCCTAATTCTTCCATCTGCTTAGTACACGTATCAGGTTGTACGATATGTGCACAGTATCCTGGTGATACCTCTCCAACTCTCGTAATCCTATTTCCTAAGGTATACCTATACCGGAAAGATTTTCCTCTACTGGCTATGTGGCGTATAAGCTCTGTATCTGTAGGCATTCTATCTGCTCTATGCGAAAAGGTCATGGTTTGATTACTCCATGACACTTCCCAATTTCCTGGCTTTCGGGGATTGGAGATGTTAAAACATAATAGGGACCTATCCACATGGTATTGGTGGAGCTTCAAACTAGGAGGGCTGGAGATATTAAACCTCCTGTCCACCGGTCTCCCACCACTTAACTCAAGTACCTCCCCTAACGTTAAAGGAAATGGTACTAGCCCTGATTTGCTATGACCTTGAGGTACTTGAGAGCATACCCAACAATCTGTTTGATTTAACACGCTACCCACTAAGGAGTGATAGTCACTCAAGGGATGCCGGTCCATATGGATATTAAAACTGGATTGGCATTTCTTGATGCACCCATCCTCAACTACATTGTCACAGAGCCTACAGATACAGTTCTCTTTTCAGCTAACAATCCTTAAGAGAAAAATGTTTACAACTAACATGGCTAGATCGTTTCTGGTACTCGCCTTTTGCTTGGTGGTTGTATTGCTATTGGAAATTTACACCTCCGTCTCAGTCATCGGAACCTTTCTGGATCCTTTCTCGACCTCCATGGTACTCTCGCCGGAACAGACTGCTCTGGTCAACATCATGGTCAACAGGAAAATCCATATCACAGTCTCTTGGGGCAAGTCCATCTTACAGGAGGAGAAAAGAAGAAATTTGTAATGGGGTACAGAAAATCAGTTTGAGGGGGATAGAAACTTGTTACGATAATTAGTTCTCTCGTCTTGTTGTTCCTCTTGTTCTGCTGTCTTCTCAAAGGTGCTGTCTCTCAGTCTTCCAAACGAACATTCTGGTGATGCAATATTCCCTCCAAACCAGCGATCTTTCTGTAAGGAGCAAAAATCTTGCATTACCATTTGTCTAACTGATGGGTGACATACCATCTTCAAAACATGAAAGCATGAGTGAGAAGAGAGAGAAAACAACAACAGTAAAAAAAAACAAAGAGAGAGAACAATTTATATGCATGTGTATATTACCTAAATCAACAATAGCCATCAATAGGAAAAGAGAAAAAAAAACATTTTTCAAACATTTCAAAACACTGTCAGATCATCAGGCTGTCACATCCACATGTCCAATGGTTTCCCTGCGCAGTCCCTCCCCCCAGCACTTCCATATTCCATTGTCTGTATCTGGCCAGAATACATTGGTGCAGATAGGTCATGCTGGGGTTTGGTAGACTTCTGCAAAGACCAAGTATATATGCAATGTTTGAATCCTACCAATAATCGTCAGAGATGGGGAGAGAGAAAAAGAAACATTTCACAGATACATTTACAACGTTTCACCCGGTCATTCCTGTGTCTTCAGGGAATGACCTCCCAATTTCTTAACTATAACCTCAGGCTTACCATCAGTCCTAATGATCACCTTTCCTGACTGCACATTATGGGTGTGGGCCAAAATTTTTCCTATATGATCCCTGATTATAATTTTGTGTGTTATAACTTTGCTCATTTCTTGGTCTAGGCGGTCTAACTTTATGTGGGTTATTACAGTTGTTGGCATAATGCCCTTCTCTTCTACAATGATAACAAATCCTTGGCTTTCTCCATGTGCTAGGGGCCTGGGGTTCCGGTCGACTTGATGCCTCCTCTAGTGCTTGGATGTTCAGTGCCATTAACCGCTCTCCCTGCGCTTCCCTGGTTCTTTGGATATTTTGGTCATGCTCGATAGCGGACTCTCTTAATGCAGCGACCGAGATACCTCTCCAATGAGGTATCGAGGTTTGTACCCTAATTTTTAGTGTGTCTTTTAAGTTGTTCATTAATACAGACACAGCTACCTCTCTGTGGTGTACATTAGTGTCAATGTCATCTATACCCGTGTACCTAGCCATATCCTGCAGAGCCCGGTGAAAATACTCTGATGCGGATTCACCTTCTTTTTGTTTTATTGTAAAGATTTTATTCCACTTTACTACTGTAGGAAAATATTCTTTCAACTGTAGATTAATTCTTTTTACATTATCTTGGTTATACTCGTCTGTTAGTGGCACTTCCTCATCTAGTTTACAATCAGCGATAAATTTCAATGAATCAACATTGGGGGGTAAACATGTCCTCAAAACTGTCCTCCAATCTTTGTTATTTGGCTCTGCAGTATGTCCTAGCACTCTAATGTATTTCTGACAAGCAACTAAGTCTTTCCTGGGATCAGGAAATTCAGACAGAATTGTTCTTAATTTTGTCCGGGAAAAGGGGCAGTACATGGCGATGTTCCTGACGGGAGTGACTCCTGAAGAGTCAGTTTTCCCATTTGGTACTGCAATTACCCTGACAGGATTAAGTCCAGTAACGTCATTCTGAATTGATTCTACGATATAAGGTACATTTGTTTGTGCGTGATGTATAATACCATACGTACCTGTGGACACGACCTCACCTGACCCTCCGTTAGGGGGTTTGATTACAGTCTTTACCGATTTGGTCGCGTCCACCTGGATGTCTTGTGTGATGGCTTCTGGAAAAGGCTCCGACATTGTGCTGGGCTCACTTTCTTGTTGTTGTTCCTGAGGAAAGTTTAACATGGGGTGCGACTTGCATGGGTTAATAGTTGTACATTCAACAGTATTACAATTATCATTGTTACATTTATTACACTTATTCTTATCATCTATACTACAGTTGCTAAGAGCGTTTTTATTGTTCACCCTTGTGCTTTTCTCCGCAACCACAATCCTCTCCATTGCCATGTCTCTCCTCTCAAGATGAAAGTTAGGTGTGTAAGTTACATTTCTTTGCATTTCACTTTCCTGTTGCCATAACTGCAAACAATCATAATGTTTAACTCGTTGTTTCCAGAATTTTATGAGACAGATCCTCCGCCTTAAATTATGCAACACCTCTGTGTCAAAACTACCTATCCCGGGAAATGGTGCCTTATCCCCCGCAGTCATTCGTGTCCATTCATCACAAAAGGTCTCAGTGTGGGGACCATATTTCCCCCACATTACTAACCGAGCAGACCCTCGGGGTCTGCAAGCCTCTGGAGTCTGAATCCTGACTGCTGAACGTCTCTGTGTTGTGCACTTGGCTGCCATTGTGGACCTTACACAGAAAAACTTCCTAAAATGCACCAAACACAGAAATTTACGTTGGAAATCCTTAAAGCTCTTCCACTGAACTTCTTCTGCTCCGAGTATCTCCGGTCCGCCTTCTAGCAGACACGTGTAGCCGTTGCAGGCCCTATCTCTTAGAGATTTTCCTGAGAAAATTCCCTTCCTTTTTCTTTACACAAATCACGCTTGCATGTGCACCCTACAACACGTATGAGGGCAAGATTTACGCATGGATATACGACCTCATATCACGTTGCGTTATTGGTCACACATACAACCGTGCGGTCCAATCGTACCACTTATAGACACTTGTTGCCCATAAATGGTAGGATCATTGGAGTCTCCCTACTGTGCTCCAAAACAGCCAGAGCGTAATACAACGAAAACTTTATCACACTCTGTTGCACGTTTTCACTCAGACCGTGCTCATCACGTTCCACCAAAGATCACACAGATCACAAAGTCCACAAAGCGGAATTCAATACCGTTTTATCACATAGATCACAAAGTCCACAAAGCGGGATTCAATACACTCATACCGTTTTCAACCCACTATCATTCTTATAGTTTTCTGATCAGAAAAATCATTTCCCGTAGTCTGATAGCTCTCCCCAGAGGCGTTACAGTAAAGTAAGGTATTTAAACTAAGTTTTGGAAAAAAACTGAAATCAATTTGTGCTATTTATCGCCTTGCGTTATTTACCGCGTTGCGCTATTTATCGCCTTGCGTTATTTACCGCGTTGCGCTATTTATCTCCTTTTAAAAATAACACTTGTGGTTTGAGTTACGTGGGCGTACCCGTACGCTCCGTTGCGTAATATACGCTGCGTGCGTCGGCCCTTGGATTGCGTACACAAGTCTCAGTCCTTTGTTAGAGACACGTGTACGCAAAGCAAAGATCCACCGTAACACAACTTATACGTTTATCAATGTAGATGATCCTCGATCATCTACCGCGCACCACACTGACCTCCTTGTCTCTCAGGCACAGCTGTGTTTGTCTATACTTTAACTATGTTACCTTTACTCAAACTATTGAAATAGCGGAAAATCTCTCTCAGCACGTTTATCAATTATAAAAAGGCAAACAGAAGAGTGATATACGAAAATACACAAATGAAAAAAAAATGCAGATATATATGTGCGTGCGTGTGTACGCAAGACAGAAAAATAAACAGTTTTAAAAGAGACTATCGTTTTGTTCTTACCTCCGGTCCCGGATTCCTTCAGCACCCTTTACTAAGAGAAGCAGACGCTTATCCCGACAGCACTACGAGGAATATAACCTCCCGCCCTTTGCTGATGGATAATGTCTGCTGTATCTACCTAGTGCAGATATGTGAAGGACGGGCGAGCCGCCAATTGATAAAGCTGAATATTTATCGTATATAAAACCCTTTGTGAGGTCTAAGAACACTGTACGCTATTTACGTATGAAGTACCGTAAGGGTACGCTTGTTGCGTAACAATCGCTTAGCCGTGGTCGAGACGCTCAAGCGTCACGTTCGCTCACGGCCAAGAGATCACAGGCAGGCACGCTATTGGCTGCTGACTAACGTAATGGTTCACTATAGCGTAACGGACGCTGTATCGGGAGCGGGCTGCTCGAGCGATACAGACGCTCACGAGAATACGCTGTTGGTATCGGGCACACTTATAGGTGAGCCACTACCGTAATGCTACGCTATCAGCGTAGCGGACGCTCGAGACCACGAGGAGATCACGAGCGGCGCTGACGCTCACAATGTTAAACCTTTAAATCTAAACCATAAACAGTATATTATGCAGTAAAACCTTAGTGTAGTGATAGTGTGTAGATGCAACCTTGTGTAACCTGATTAACTTAAAAGCTGTTTGAGCGTCACCGACGCTCTGAGAATACTAGACACTATAAGAAATACACAGATACCTGGGCTTAGGGTCCAACGCCTAATATATATATATTATGAATGATATACTTGCAAAAGAATTAATACAAATACAAATCATACACTACAATATAACATAGACTACCTAACCAGATAACTACACAGGAAATACAATACAATTACTATCTAAGGGAAAATAAGAGAGAAAGAGAAGAGAGAGAGAAATGGCTCATAATAACAAGAAGATCAATATAGTTGCGGAGAAACACTTACGCACAAGGGGAAACGATCGCATGCGCCTCGATATCCAGCTCCCGATTATCAGCAATGAGAACCGTTGAAGAGAGTGCACTGGATATGGTCGGCCTGCCTATTTATGCCCCACACACAATGCAATTCAATGGTCCCTACAATCTCATTGTTCATTGGACACAGGAATTCGGCTTCGCATTATAACAAAAGGTCATAGGTTGATTCATACAGGTGGGCTGTGACTGCTTCCAACTGTTCAGGTGGGTGGGACACTGAGTTTCCCGCCGCATGACTAAATAAGAACAAATAATAGTAAATGGACATAAACTTCTTATGTCCATAACTATTCGCACGAGCGATTAATCCGCTCCAAACCGACACCGGAATATTGCTATTTAAATACTCTTCCGATGGGTACCAAACACCACTGTATGACCCCTGTTAGACCCTTCGTACAATACAAAGAGGGATCTCTCTGTTCAGGAACATGCTATGTTAACTAAACTTTCAGAATCTATCAAAGGGACCATGATCTACAAAATACATTATATAGTGAAAATATGTAACGATTGAGTCGCACGCTACGATCACATAAACTCTACCGTAAATACGCATACCGTGCGCCTGCGGGTGCCCGCGACTGTGAGTATGCGCACGTACGGGAGAGCGCACGCATGCGCAGCACGGACCTGTGTGAGGTGCAAATATGGTAGTGTGCATAGAGATATTTTTCTGACTTTGACAATTATATAATGACGGACCTGCTGGACACTGTCAGCACTGCAGACTCCTAAAGTAAGCTACTAGTATCAAGAAGATAGAAAAAAAAACAACACCACAGGTAGGTGGTATACAATTATGGATGGACGAGCGACTGCCGACACAGAGGTAGCTACAGCCGTGGACTACCGTACTGCGTCTGCTGCTAATATAGACTGGATGATAATGATATAAAAAATATATATATATCACTACTGCAGGACAGGTATATATTATATAATGACGGACCTGCTGGACACTGTCAGCAGAATGCGTTTATAGAATAAAAACACCACACGACGAGTGTTTAACTTTTTCAGGCAGACAATCACAATATACTGGTGGTCAGTGGTCACTGATCAGTCACACTGGCAGTGGCACTCTGGCAGCAAAAGTGTGCACTGTTAATGTACTCCTGCTATAACTGCTCCCCAGTCTCCCCCACAATTAAGCTGTGTGAGCAGTGAGCACTCAGCACAGTCAGATATACATAGATGATGCAGCACACTGAGGCTGAGCACAGATATGGTATACTGTGTCACTGTGTATCGTTTTTTTTCAGGCAGAGAACGGATTATATTAAATAATAATAAAACTGCACTGGTGGTCACTGGTCAGTCACTAGTAAACTCTGCCTCTCTGAGTACTCCTAAGCTCCAGTAAATCAAGTGTCTCACTCTCACTCTCTATCTATTTCTATTCTAAATGGAGAGGACGCCAGCCACGTCCTCTCCCTATCAATCTCAATGCACGTGTGAAAATGGCGGCGACGCGCGGCTCCTTATATAGAATCCGAGTCTCGCGATAGAATCCGAGCCTCGCGAGAATCCGACAGCGGGATGATGACGTTCGGGCGCGCTCGGGTTAACCGAGCAAGGCGGGAAGATCCGAGTCTGCCTCGGACCCGTGTAAAAAGGCTGAAGTTCGGGGGGTTCGGATTTCGAGGAACCGAACCCGCTCATCACTAGTTGAAATAGCAACAGTGTCGATATGCTGATTGTTGACATGGTCTATGGGGGTTATTCAGGTTTGTTAGCAACCAAAAAAGTACTCTAATGGTCAAAACCATGTTGCACTGCAGGTGGGGCAGATATAACATGTGCAGAGAGATTTAGATTTGGGTGGGTTATATTGTTTCTGTGCAGGGTAAATACTGTTTGCTTTATTTATACACTGCAATTTATATTACGATTTTAACACACGCCATACCAGGTCCTAAACTGCCCCAGCAGCAGCCATTTCTAAATCTTTCTGCACATGTTTCATCTGCCCCACCTGCAGTGCAACATGGGGTGCGTGCACGTAACGGACGCGCGCGCACCGCAGACGCTGCGATGGGCGTGCCTAGGCGGGCACTCCCATGCACAGACGAAGCCCCGATTAGCGTGGCTTCATCTGTAGTTTGTATTTATTATTTCTCTATATGACTTTTATAAAACATGTAGTAAATAGGAATAATAGCTGCATAGAACATGGGCCCTCATTCCGAGTTGTTCGCTCGGTAAAATTCTTCGCATCGCAGCGAATTTCCGCTTAATGCGCATGCGCAATGTTCGCACTGCGACTGCGCCAAGTAAATTTGCTATGCAGTTAGGAATTTTACTCACGGCTTTTTCATCGTTCTGGAGATCGTAATGTGATTGACAGGAAATGGGTGTTACTGGGCGGAAACAGGCCGTTTTATGGGCGTGTGGGAAAAAACGCTACCGTTTCCGGAAAAAACGCAGGAGTGGCCGGAGAAACGGGGGAGTGTCTGGGCGAACGCTGGGTGTGTTTGTGACGTCAAACCAGGAACGACAAGCACTGAACTGATCGCAGATGCCGAGTAAGTCTGAAGCTACTCAGAAACTGCTACGAGGTGTGTAATCGCAATATTGCGAATACATCGTTCGAAATTTTAAGATTCTAAGATTCACTCCCAGTAGGCGGCGGCTTAGCATGAGCAAATCTGCTACAATCCGCTTGCGAGCGAACAACTCGGAATGAGGGCCATGATGTTGTAAATAATCCTGTTTATCATGGTGATTTTAGGCTTACAAAAAGCAGCTTTCATAGGTTTCCAAATGAAAAACAAGCACAAATAAGGCCATGGGCTTGATTTACCCACACGCCATACCAGGTCCTAAACTGCCCCAGCACGCAGCCATTTCTAAATCTCTCTGCACATGTTTCATCTGCCCCACCTGCAGTGCAACATGGTTTTGCCCATTAGTGTGCTTTTTTGGTTGCTAACAAACTTGAACAATGGCCTACGTCAACATTATGAGCATGTCGACCTGTTCAGTTTCAACATTCTCCTGTTGACAAAATGAATGTTGGTATTGTGAATGCGCAGAAAATTTCCCACCCGTACTGTACGTACAGTATGTCTACCCCAGTATGAATAAATGCCAATACCAATGTATGACTCTTGTTCACTGAGTAATATGGACAGGCAGATGCATCAGGCTAGTGCAGAAGTTAAAACTGTTGTGTGAGACTGATCTGTGTGCAACACAAATGTCTGCCAATAACCCATGGGAGATAAGTAATAATAAAATGTGAACATGTATAACTTATACCGACGTCTGAAAAATCTCCTTCTGACGTGTTCTATTAGAAGACAGGAGCGGAAAAGTCATTGCTGGGCCCCTAAACAAGTGTACCTATGAGACCCAGTGATATTGCTCTAGGCTCCTGAGATTTCCTTGGTCTATTACTAAGACCATTCTTCCCATCACACCCCATCTACTACATACCTTATTTAGCACAGCAGCGATGGTAGGTGATGAGCAGAGGCTGCGAGGTCCGAATCCTGAGATTTGAAAAATTTAAAGAAATTGGATCCTGAAGAGTCAGGAAGCCGGTTATAGATGGTATTAATACAACAAGAACATTAATTTCAGTGGAGGAAATCAGGAAAAATAATCTGCAGATTACGCTCTAGTAATTGTAATTGTGTTACCAACACAACTAACACAGACCAGTGTCTCTGAGTAGACTAAGCACCTGCATAAGCAGTGACTCTATAGAATCTTACCCTCTATAGAATCTTACCGCATCACAGAACCCTAGTGTCAGAGCCTTTGTGATGTAATCCACATAATGTCACATGGTCTGTACTGAGCATGGCTCCTGTTTCCTCTGTATGGAGAGGGAAATACACTGAATTTATAGGTCCCACCTACAGATGGAGCTGCACTCATTTAGTGCAGCTCCATCGCAGGCATACACTACCGGCGGGACTAAGCGATCCGGCTCCTAGTCCCGCTATGGGAGTGCACAGAGACGCTCCCATTAAAGTGAATGGGGCGCGTGCACGTAACGGACGCGCGCGCACCCCAGACGCTGCGATGGGCGTGCCTAGGCGGGCACTCCCATGCACAGACGAAGCCACGATTAGCGTGGCTTCATCTGTAGTTTGTATTTATTTCTCTATATGACTTTTATAAAACATGTAGTAAATAGGAATAATAGCTGCAGAGAACATGATGTTGTAAATAATCCTGTTTATCATGGTGATTTTAGGCTTACAAAAAGCAGCTTTCACAGGTTTCCAAATGAAAAACAAGCACAAATAAGGCCATGGGCCTGATTTACCCACACGCCATACCAGGTCCTAAACTGCCCCAGCACGCAGCCATTTCTAGAACGCCCACACCCCTTTTCTATCACGCTATATGATACATGTCTGATTGTCCCATACAAATTCAGACTGTATGTAGTTATACACAGGGTTTAAAGTGGGGAGGAACGGGGTGGAACTGAATTCCACCACCTATAACGATAGGTGGAACTAGTTCCACCATCTCCACGCTTCTGCACAGTAACTCCAAAAGCCCGACCCACCACCCTTGTCAATAAATGATGCATTCAGCGCTAGTGTCACTGACGAGCTGCAGCTACCTCCCCCTTCCTCAGGTCATTGCAGATCCCGGTCCTTTCCCTGTGGCCCACCTTCCCTGGTACCTACATAAGTTGTGTCTGTAGGGTGGCATTCATCCACTCCTCAGGGCCCAGTGGCTTCATTTTCTGGCACAGTGTATGTGATGTCATACCATCACCTTTGCTGAAGTGAAGAGCCGCGAAGAGGTGCATGCTCTGTGCAGGCTGAAGACAAGCTGAGAGGGGGCTGGAGGGACACAGAGAGGTGGAGAATCTGCTGGAGGGACACAGGGCATGGAGCTGCTGGAGGGACACAGGCAGTGAGCTGCTGGAGTGACAGAGGCAGAGAAGTGTATAAGGGGCACTGCTGTGGGGATTATGTGTATAAACACCCCTACTGTGGGCATTATGTGTGTAAGCACCACTACTGTGGGTATCATGTGCAAAGGGTACTACTGATTGGGGTTCACTACGGCTGGCCGGCGGTCGGGCTCCCGGCGACCAGCATCCCGGCGCCGGGAGCCCGACCGCCGGCTTACCGACAGCGTGGCGAGCGCAAATGAGCCCCTTGCGGGCTCGCTGCGCTCGCCACGCTACGCGCGCCACACTGTTTTATTCTCCCTCTATGGGGGTCGTGGACCCCCACGAGGGAAAATAAGTGTCGGTATGCCGGCTGTCGGGCTCCCGGCGCCGGTATACTGAGCCCCGGGAGCCCGACCGCCGGCATACAGAAGACCACCCACTGATTGATGTAGCGTGAATAAGGGGCAGTAATCTTTCATGTAATGTGAATAAGGGGCACTACTGTGTGTTGCAACATGAATAAGGGGCACTAGTATGTGGTACAATATGAATCAGGGTGACTATGTGTGGTGTAATGTGAATAAGATTGTTCTACTGTGTGGTATAATTTGAATATGGGGGTACTATTGTGTGACCACACCCATCCTGGTAAGACCACAGCCCTTTTTTGCAACCAGGGGGATGCCTAAACCCTAGCACTGGTTTCCCCTAATGGGAGGTTGGAGTAGGTGGTGGGGGAAATGAGTTCCACCACCTCTCCAGGACCACTTTAAGCACTGCATGCGACCGCGCCGCCTCACTGTGTCACCCAGTTTTTGATGACATTCAGCAGATGTGCATAATATAATATTTCAATATTTAAAAAAACACTTTTGAAACTATATTAAATAACAAAAAAAGTTTTAAAAAATTGTAAGCGGGTTTGAAGGGAAGAATATGTAGTAGGCGGAGCTATAAGAACCGTAATCTTATTCTTCTAGCTAAGAGATGCTTTCTAGCAGTGACAGCTATTTCAATTTCAAAAGTGACGGGGGAAAAAAATCTATGGCCCTCATTCCGAGTTGATCGCAGCCAGCAGCTTTTAGCTGCTGCTGCGATCAACAGTCCACGACTATGGGGGAGTGTATTTTAGCTTAGCAGGGCTGCTAAGCTAAAAAAATTACAAGCAGTTTCAGAGTAGCCCTGGACATACTTACCCTGTGCGATGATCCCTGCGATGCTGAAGTCGCTTCTGACGTCAGACATCCACCCTCCGTTGGACTGGACACGCCTGCGTTTTTCGATCCACTCCCCGAAAACGGCTGCCAACACCGTGGAGAAGCCAAGGAACGCCTTCTTCCTGTCAATCTTCTCAGCGGTCCGCTCTGCGACCACTTTGTTCTTTGGACGCGTCGTAACCCGGCGACCTCTGTCGCCGGGCAACGTCGCGCACGTACATTCCGAAACTATTTGCACCGCAGCGATAAACCGCTGCATGCGAACGGGTCGGAATGACCCCCTATGTGGGATTGTAGCTTTAGCATTGCAGACTATGGACCGCAGTCAGGAGAGTCCAGTTCTGTATTGTATATGTTTAGCACTATCAATTATTTCATTATCTTACTTTGAACTTTAAGACAGGAATAAGTTCTGTCATTTTTCAAACACAACTTGTAAAGTGACAGACTATGATCACTGGGCTGCTAAAATTGTTATTCTGCGATCAGATAGTCACCGCCCAAGGAGAGTGTATATTCGCCATGCAAGTGTGCGATTGCATGTGTACGCCGAGCTGCTAAAAATCCCTCATTCAGTGGACAGCTGGAAATCCGTTTGCACCTCACTCACCATTGAATGTTTTTACCACTGTGTGCAGTCTGTGCACAGCCCAGGACTTACTCCTATAGTGGTATGAGAACTAGAGATGTGCACCGGAAATTTTTTGGGTTTTGTGTTTTGGTTTTGGGTTCGGTTCCGTGGCCGTGTTTTGGGTTCGAACGCGTTTTGGCAGAACCTCACCAAATTTTTTTTGTCGGATTCGGGTGTGTTTTGGATTCGGGTGTTTTTTTCAAAAAACCCTAAAAAACAACAGCTTAAATCATAGAATTTGGGGGTCATTTTGATCCCAAAGTATTATTAACCTCAATAACCATAATTTCCACTCATTTTCAGTCTATTCTGAACACCTCACACCTCACAATATTATTTTTAGTCCTAAAATTTGCACCGAGGTCGCTGGATGACTAAGCTCAGCGACCTAAGTGGCCGACACAAACACCTGGCCCATCTAGGAGTGGCACTGCAGTGTCACGCAGGATGGCCCTTCCAAAAAACACTCCCCAAACAGCACATGACGCAAAGAAAAAAAGAGGCGCAATGAGGTAGCTGTGTGACTAAGCTCAGCGACCCTAGTGGCCGACACAAACACCTGGCCCATCTAGGAGTGGCACTGCAGTGTCACGCAGGATGGCCCTTCCAAAAAATACTCCCCAAACAGCACATGACGCAAAGAAAAAAAGAGGCGCAATGAGGTAGCTGTGTGAGTAAGCTAAGCGACCCTAGTGGCCGACACAAACACCTGGCCCATCTAGGAGTGGCACTGCAGTGTCAGGCCGGATGGCCCTTCCAAAAAATACTCCCCAAACAGCACATGACGCAAAGAAGAAAAAAAAGAGGCGCAATGAGGTAGCTGTGTGACTAAGATAAGTGACCCTAGTGGCCGACACAAACACCTGGCCCATCTAGGAGTGGCACTGCAGTGTCACGCAGGATGGCCCTTCCAAAAAATACTCCCCAAACAGCACATGACGCAAAGAAGAAAAAAAGAGGCGCAATGAGGTAGCTGTGTGACTAAGATAAGCGACCCAAGTGGCCGACACAAACACCTGGCCCATCTAGGAGTGGCACTGCAGTGTCACGCAGGATGGCCCTTCCAAAAAACACTCCCCAAACAGCACATGACGCAAAGAAAAATGAAAGAAAAAAGAGGTGCAAGATGGAATTGTCCTTGGGCCCTCCCACCCACCCTTATGTTGTATAAACAGGACATGCACACTTTAACCAACCCATCATTTCAGTGACAGGGTCTGCCACACGACTGTGACTGAAATGACGGGTTGGTTTGGACCCCCACCAAAAAAGAAGCAATTAATCTCTCCTTGCACAAACTGGCTCTACAGAGGCAAGATGTCCACCTCATCATCATCCTCCGATTCATCACCGTGTACATCCCCCTCCTCACAGATTATCAATTCGTCCCCACTGGAATCCACCATCACAGCTCCCTGTGTACTTTGTGGAGGCAATTGCTGCTGGTGAATGTCTCCATGGAGGAATTGATTATAATTCATTTTAATGAACATCATCTTCTCCACATTTTCTGGAAGTAACCTCGTACGCCGATTGCTGACAAGGTGAGCGGCGGCACTAAACACTCTTTCGGAGTACACACTTGTGGGAGGGCAACTTAGGTAGAATAAAGCCAGTTTGTGCAAGGGCCTCCAAATTGCCTCTTTTTCCTGCCAGTATACGTACGGACTGTCTGACGTGCCTACTTGGATGCGGTCACTCATATAATCCTCCACCATTCTTTCAATGGAGAGAGAATCATATGCAGTGCCAGTAGACGACATGTCCGTAATCGTTGTCAGGTCCTTCAGTCCGGACCAGATGTCAGCATCAGCAGTCGCTCCAGACTGCCCTGCATCACCGCCAGCGGGTGGGCTCGGAATTCTGAGCCTTTTCCTCGCACCCCCAGTTGCGGGAGAATGTGAAGGAGGAGATGTTGACAGGTCGCGTTCCGCTTGACTTGACAATTTTCTCACCAGCAGTTCTTTGAACCCCTGCAGACTTGTGTCTGCCGGAAAGAGAGATACAACGTAGGTTTTAAATCTAGGATCGAGCACGGTGGCCAAAATGTAGTGCTCTGATTTCAACAGATTGACCACCCGTGAATCCTTGTTAAGCGAATTAAGGGCTCCATCCACAAGTCCCACATGCCTAGCGGAATCGATCAGTGTTAGCTCCTCCTTCAATGTCTCCAGCTTCTTCTGCAAAAGCCTGATGAGGGGAATGACCTGACTCAGGCTGGCAGTGTTTGAACTGACTTCACGTGTGGCAAGTTCAAAAGGTTGCAGAACCTTGCACAACGTTGAAATCATTCTCCACTGCGCTTGAGACAGGTGCATTCCACCTCCTATATCGTGGTCAGTTGTATAGGCTTGAATGGCCTTTTGCTGCTCCTCCAACCTCTGAAGCATATAGAGGGTTGAATTCCACCTCGTTACCACTTCTTGCTTCAGATGATGGCAGGGCAGGTTCAGGCGTTTTTGGTGTTGCTCCAGTCTTCTGTACGTGGTGCCTGTACGCCGAAAGTGTCCCGCAATTCTTCTGGCCACCGACAGCATCTCTTGCACGCCCCTCTCGTTTTTTAAATAATTCTGCACCACCAAATTCAAGGTATGTGCAAAACATGGGACGTGCTGGAATTTGCCCAGATTTAATGCACACACAATATTGCTGGCGTTGTCCGATGCCACAAATCCACAGGAGAGTCCAATTGGGGTAAGCCATTCTGCGATGATCTTCCTCAGTTGCCGTAAGAGGTTTTTAGCTGTGTGCGTATTCTGGAAAGCGGTGATACAAAGCGTAGCCTGCCTAGGAAAGAGTTGGCGTTTGCGAGATGCTGCTACTGGTGCCGCCAGTAGTTGGCTCTGCAGTAATGATGGATACCGGAACCACGTTTCTCACCGCCCAGGATGCCAAGGCCTCAGTTATCCGCTTTGCAGCAGGATGACTGCTGTGATATTTCATCTTCCTCGCAAAGGACTGTTGGACAGTCAATTGCTTGGTGGAAGTAGTAAAAGTGGTCTTACGACTTCCCCTCTGGGATGACCATCGACTCCCAGCAGCAACAACAGCAGCGCCAGCAGCAGTAGGCGTTACACGCAAGGATGCATCGGAGGAATCCCAGGCAGGAGAGGACTCGTCAGAATTGCCAGTGACATGGCCTGCAGGACTATTGGCATTCCTGGGGAAGGAGGAAATTGACACTGAGGGAGTTGGTAGGGTGGTTTGCGTGAGCTTGGTTACAAGAGGAAGGGATTTACTGGTCAGTGGACTGCTTCCGCTGTCGCCCAAAGTTTTTGAACTTGTCACTGACTTATGATGAATGCGCTGCAGGTGACGTATAAGGGAGGATGTTCCGAGGTGGTTAACGTCCTTACCCCTACTTATTACAGCTTGACAAAGGCAACACACGGCTTGACACCTGTTGTCCGCATTTCTGTTGAAATACTTCCACACCGAAGAGCTGATTTTTTTGGTATTTTCACCAGGCATGTCAATGGCCATATTCCTCCCACGGACAACAGGTGTCTCCCCGGGTGCCTGACTTAAACAAACCACCTCACCATCAGAATCCTCCTTGTCAATTTCCTCCCCAGCGCCAGCAACACCCATATCCTCCTCATCCTGGTGTACTTCAACACTGACATCTTCAATCTGACTATCAGGAACTGGACTGCGGGTGCTCCTTCCAGCACTTGCAGGGGGCGTGCAAATGGTGGAAGGCGCATGCTCTTCACGTCGAGTGTTGGGAAGGTCAGGCATCGCAACCGACACAATTGGACTCTCCTTGTGGATTTGTGATTTCGAAGAACGCACAGTTCTTTGCTGTGCTTTTGCCAGCTTAAGTCTTTTCATTTTTCTAGCGAGAGGCTGAGTGCTTCCATCCTCATGTGAAGCTGAACCACTAGCCATGAACATAGGCCAGGGCCTCAGCCGTTCCTTGCCACTCCGTGTGGTAAATGGCATATTGGCAAGTTTACGCTTCTCCTCCGACGATTTTATTTTAGATTTTTGAGTCCTTTTTTTACTGATATTTTGTGTTTTGGATTTTACATGCTCTGTACTATGACATTGGGCATCGGCCTAGGCAGACGACGTTGATGGAATTTCATCGTCTCGGCCATGACTAGTGGCAGCAGCTTCAGCACGAGGTGGAAGTGGATCTTGATCTTTCCCTATTTTTGGAACCTCAACATTTTTGTTCTCCATATTTTAATAGGCACAACTAAAAGGCACCTCAGGTAAACAATGGAGATGGATGGATACTAGTATACTTATGGATGACGAGTGACTGACGACACAGAGGTAGCTACAGCCGTGGACTACCGTACTGCGTCTGCTAGTATAGAGATGATAATGATATAAAAAATATATATATATCACTACTGCAGGTATATATAATATAATGACGGACCTGCTGGACACTGTCAGCAGACTCCTAAACTACTAGTATGAAGAAGATAGAAAAAAAAACCCCACCACAGGTAGGTATACAATTATGGACGAGCACTGACGACACAGAGGTAGCCACAGCCGTGGACTACCGTACTGCGTCTGCTAGTATAGAGATGATAATGATATAAAAAATATATATATATCACTACGGCAGGTATATATAATATAATGACGGACCTGCTGGACACTGTCAGCAGACTCCTAAACTACTAGTATGAAGAAGATAGAAAAAAAAACCCCACCACAGGTAGGTATACAATTATGGACGAGCACTGACGACACAGAGGTAGCTACAGCCGTGGACTACCGTACTGCGTCTGCTAGTATAGAGATGATAATGATATAAAAAATATATATATATCACTACTGCAGGTATATATAATATAATGACGGACCTGCTGGACACTGTCAGCAGACTCCTAAACTACTAGTATGAAGAAGATAGAAAAAAAAAACCCACCACAGGTAGGTATACAATTATGGACGAGCACTGACGACACAGAGGTAGCCACAGCCGTGGACTACCGTACTGCGTCTGCTAGTATAGAGATGATAATGATATAAAAAATATATATATATCACTACTGCAGGTATATATAATATAATGACGGACCTGCTGGACACTGTCAGCAGACTCCTAAACTACTAGTATGAAGAAGATAGAAAAAAAAAAACCCACCACAGGTAGGTATACAATTATGGACGAGCACTGACGACACAGAGGTAGCCACAGCCGTGGACTACCGTACTGCGTCTGCTAATATAGAGATGATAAAGATGATAGAGATGAACAAAAAAAATATAACACTACTGCAGGTAAATATTTATATAATATAATGAATGACGGACCTGCTGGACACTGTCAGCAGAATGCGTTTATAGAATTAAAAAAAAAAACACAGGAGTGTTTAACTTTTTCAGGCAGACAATATACTGGTGGTCACTGGTCAGTCACACTGGCAGCAAAAGTGTGCACTGTACTCCTGCTATAACTGCACCCCAGTCTCCCCCACAATTCAGCTGTGTGAGCAGTGAGCACTCAGCACAGTCAGATATACATAGATGATATTATTGTTAGGGTCTCCTGCCCTGTGCTGCCACGTCGTCATGGCAACCGGGAGACAAGTGCTAGCGGAGTAACCTGAGCGCAGCTGATACTCCGGTTCGGGTCTTTTGCTGTGCAGTGGTTACAGGCTCTGTGCACGGCAGGGGATCCGGTGCTGGTTTTTGTGCTCACAGTCTGTGAGGTCTGAGTGGGGCGTGGACAGCACCTGCTTTATAAGGCCTCTTCTCAGGTTAAGCAGATGCTGCTGAATCTTTGTTGGTTAGTCAGTTCCTGAAAGTTAGCCAGTACTGTGTAGCTTTGTATTTGTTGTTGCTTACGGCAAATAGGCCTGGGGATTTGGTACTACACTCTGCCAATCCAGACCTAGCAGTAAGACTGGAGTCAGTCGTTTAGCTTGCTGGGGTTCTTTTACTACTCTGTGAACTTAGCAAGTTTGCGGCTGTATTCTAAGACTTGCCTGCCTAAATCCTGTCTCACTGTGCAAGGTGTCAGGTGTCAGTTTAGTGGCAGTAAGCTGAACCTGTGCACTGCAAGTGAGAATTAGGATTGTGGAGACTCTCCTTGTGTCTATCATTCCATCTCTGACCAAGGAGTTTACTGCCACACCCGTTGGTAACCCTTTAGGGTTTTGCTATTGCCCTTAGCAACAGCATTTCGGGTTCTCTACGTATTAAAACACAACATCTTGCTTTTCCCATCTGAGCATTACTAATACTAGGGAGACACCCAGTTCCTTAGCCTCTGGGCTTCTCTGTTCACTTTGTGTGTATTTTGTTACCCTATCACCTTCTGTGTACGTAATGTCATATTCCCCAGTCTGTCTGTGAGTTCATTTGTTTTGCATACCTATCCGTTCAGACACCAGTACATTCCTGCAGGCACTGGAGTGCATAACAGTTCTGACACCAGTACATTCCTGCAGGCACTGGTGTGCATAACAATTATCATGCAGCACACTGAGGCTGAGCACAGATATGGTATGTGACTGTGTATCGTTTTTTTTCAGGCAGAGAACGGATTATATTAAATAATAAAGTGGTCAGTCACTAGTAACTAACTATCAGCAAAACTCTGTACTCTGAGTACTCCTAATGCTCCCAAAAATTACTAAGTAATCAACTCAAGTGTCTCTATCTACTAACGGAGAGGACGCCAGCCACGTCCTCTCCCTATCAATCTCAATGCACGTGTGAAAATGGCGGCGACGCGCGGCTCCTTATATAGAATCCGAGTCTCGCGATAGAATACGAGCCTCGCGAGAATCCGACAGCGGGATGATGACGTTCGGGCGCGCTCGGGTTAGCCGAGCAAGGCGGGAAGATCCGAGTCTGCCTCGGACCCGTGTAAAAAGGCTGAAGTTCGGGGGGGGTTCGGATTCCGAGGAACCGAACCCGCTCATCTCTAATGAGAACAGGCTGATCGGGTGCGGAGCTGACGTCACACACCCTCCCTGATAACACTTGGGAACGTTTTCCCTGACACTCCCAGAAAACGGTCACTTACCACCCACAAACGGCCTCTTCTTGTCAATCAGCATGCCAATGGCTGTGCAAATTAAATTTTTGCACCAGCCTGTCGCTGACAGGAAATGCCTGTTGTTGGCTGACGCGCATGCACCTTGCGGTGCATATGCATGCGCAGTCTATTGCTGATCGCCTGCTGTGCGAAAACGCACAGCAGCAATCATGTCTGAATCACCCCCTTTATCTTTTTCCACTTTATCTCTCACCAAGCTTTGATCTCACATAGAGCATTGGGATGTGCATAAAAATTATACAGTGCTTGGGAATAGCTGATATTGAGATATGCAGGTGCTGAAATCGGGTAGTTGATGATAATACGGCATTGTTGTTCTCTCCTGCTCTTGTGTTTGCTGGATGCAGTCCTCAGCATCTGTTTTTGTTATGTACTTATTGACAACTCTTCTGTAAAACATTTCTTTTTAAGTTAATTGGATGCATTTATCAATGCCAGTTCTTGTTTTGTGTACTATAGTAGGATATTTGCCATGCAACTGTACAACTGTAGTATTCATATAACTGTCAAGAAGCAGTTTGCGTAACCTTGCCTGACATCATGTGTTTAAAAAAAACAACAGAATGTAAATACTTCTCCCTCCCCTTTAATAGCAGATGGTACAACTGAGCATCAACCTCAGGGGGGCTCTGGGTCAGACTGGCCCAGAGGGGCTGGGGTATCGACAGCTCTGTCAGGCCCCTGTAATGGAAGGGGAGTGGCCAATGGGAGAGTTGTGGCAAGGCTTCCTCTTTGCAAAATAAGAAATATTCTTAATGTGCGGTCGCGAAGTACATGCGCTTGCGGGGGTTGGTACCTATGTTGGATTTGGTGGCGGCCAGCAAGGGGCAGGTGTGATCGCCTCCCCACCGCACATAGGGGAGAGGCTGACTGCGTGTGCTGCACTTGGGAAGAGAGGCTGCTGAAGCAGCAGCAGTGAGTACTCTCTAACTGCCTGCCCACTGTCTGCAATGGGAAAAGGAGGGGCACCGGGACCCGGGACCCTCCAATAGGCCCGGTCCCATGGCAAAGAGTGCCTCCCTTTTGGCGCTACTGCATAGGGATTCAGGGGAAACCCCTGGTGGGCCCCACTACCTGTGGGTCCATTCCCTCCTCTAGGGATCAGGTTCCAGACTGTACATTAAAACTATACATTATACATATTGTGGCAGGGACAGCATAGTTCCACATAATGTTAAACCTCAGCCCAGTATGGTGAAAGTAGTCCTCACTTGGCCTAAGCCCTTATGTAAATCACAACTCATGACATTTCTTAGTCTGACGAGCTATTACTGCAGGTTATACGGGATTTTGCCACTGGATTAGCTTCAGTAATATCCCTTTCACACCACACAAATAACCTGGTATATCGACACGGGTTGCTGTGCGGTGTGAAAGGACCAATGGCGAATTCGCAGGTCGCTTGACCCAGTAAATCAACCTGGGAATAAAGCAGGAGACATGGGCACTTTAAGACTTTAAATGGGTGTGAACTGGCTCCTTCCTCTATGCCCCTCCTCCAGACTCCAGTTAGATTCTGTGCCCAGTGAGACTGGATGCACATTGAGGAGCTCTCCAGAGTTTCTCAGAAAAAAGACTTTTTGTTAGGTTTATTATTTTCAGGGAGACCTGCTGGCAACAGGCTCCCTGCATCGTGGGACTGAGGGGAGAGAAGCAGACCTACTTCTGTGAGTTTCAGTGCTCTGCTTCTTAGGCTACTGGACACCATTAGCTCCAGAGGGTCTGATCGCTAGGTACGCCTAGATGCTCGTTCCCGGAGCCGCGCCGTCAACCCCCTAGCAGAGCCAGAAGTCAGAAGCCGGGTGAGTAGAAGAAGATCAGAAGACTTCAGTGACGGCAGAAGATTTTAGTGACGGCTTTTGAGGTACCGCACAGCGGGCGCGCTGCGCGCCATGCTCCCATATACAAAGCGGCACTGCAGGGTGCAGGGCGCAGGGGGGGGGGGGGCGCCCAGGGCAGCATAAAACCTCATTAGCGACTGGCACAAGTGTATACAGTGCCTGGGCACTAAATACAGACCCCTGCCAGTATAAATATATATAAAAATAAGCGGGACTGCAGCGCGCCATTAAGGGGGCATGGCTTAGCCCTTACAGCTCTGACCAGCGCCATTTTCTCTTCACAGCTGCAGAGACGCAGAGCCTGGCCTCCCACACTACTGTACAAGTAACAGGGTGCAAAACGGGGGGGGGGGGGGGGAGGGGTCACAAGGGATTTGGTGCTAATTTATTGAATTTAAAAGCGCTAACAGGTCTGGGCAGTATATTACACGCTTCAGAACCGGGATAGGCGCTGGGTTGTGGGCTGGCAGAACTCCCTCTGTGTTTCTCTAACAGGCTTTGCTGTGGGTCTGTCTCCTATAGCTCCAGTGTGGTTGTGGGTGTTGGTACGCGTGTGTCGACATGTCTGAGGCTGAGTGCTCTTCCCAGGAGGAGGCTAAAGTGGGGACAGAAAAGGCTGTGGGAGTGACCGTGTCGGCACCGCCGACGGCTGATTGGGTAAATATGTACAGTGTTTTGAATGCAAATGTGGCTTGGTTGACTAAGAGATTAGATAAATCTGAGTCTAAGAACCAGACATGGAGAAAATCCATGGAGGATGCATTGTCGCAAGCTCAGACCCCTTCGGGGTCACAGAAACGTGCATTTACCCAGATAGCAGATAGACATACCGACACGGACTCTGCTTCCAGTGTCGACTATAGTGATGCCAGATTAAATCCTAAACTGGCTAAGAGCATGGCCTGGTTCTAGAACATCAAAGATGGCTCATCCTCTGGGATTTCAATGCATGGGTGGATGATGAGCTCTCACGCCTTGGCCAAGACCTCCTGTGCACAATGAATGGTCTGGGCTTCACACAGGTCATTCCTTTTGCCACACATAAAAGTGGTCACACTCTCGATCTTGTCTTTCAGATTGGATTAGAAGTCACTGACCTAAAAATAAACCCAGTCATCTGGTCAGACCACTACTCTATTTGGTTCTCAGTTGCAACCCCTCAAATAAAATCTCTGCCCGTGGAGTTGACCAGGTATCCAAGGAGGGGTATGACTCCCCAGGCTCTTGCAGCAAATCTGGATCTCTCTGCTATACTGGGTGCCTGTGAAGATCCCTGTTCCCTAGTCCGTTATTATAATAGGGATGTTATGGCTGCAATTGATATTATCGCCCCTGTGTGTATAAGACCTCGTAAACCACAACGTCAAGCTCCATGGTTCGACAACAGTGTTAGTGAGCTCAAGGAAAGGGGGTGTAGACTGGAAAGATGATGGAGGAAGACTAACCTAGTGGAGTACAAAATAAAACTAGTAAAGCATAACGAAGAATATCAATCAACAATCACTCGTAAGAAATCACAGTTCCTGTCAAATGAGATCACAGCAGCAAACAATAGGCCAGCTCAACTTTTCCGCACAGTGGAGATGCTTTGCAAGCCAGCATGCCTGCAGACTGATGAGACCCTCTCCCAGGCAAGATGCAACGAGTTTGCAAACTTCTTTGCAGATAAAATATCCACCATACGGGCTGGAATCTCCACAGTGCCATCAAAGAAGTGCCAAACTACAAAGCCTGCCAATATAAGCTACCTGCCTTCATGGACCAGCTTTGACCCAGTGGATGTAAATGACACTGCTAAAATTGCTCGGATTTTGTGTCCCACCACCTGTGATCTGGACCCGGCCTCAACACCAGGCTTCTAATAGGTTGTATGGATATAATTGGTCCTGTCTTTGCAAAAATTGTTCAAGGCTCTTTGCAGACAGGCATCTTTCCTGGACCCCTAAAGGAAGCAATTGTTAGACCGCTTCTTAAAAAACCTAATTTAGATCCCGACTGCATGACCAACTACAGACCGGTATCAAACCTTCCTTTCCTAGGAAAGGTTATTGAGAAAGTGGTTGAAAAACAACTGGAAACCCGCCTGACAACCCATGATATTTATGATCCATTCCAATCAGGATTCAGGAGAAGACATAGCACTGAAACAGCCCTGGTGTGTGTGTGTTAAATGATCTTCTGATGGAAAGAGACAGAGGTGACTGTTCAATATTAATCCTTCTGGATCTCTCTGCAGCATTTGATACCGTGGACCATGGGCTTCTGATTGAGCGACTGATACATTTCTGTGGTCTGGATGCAGTGGATGGCACAGTCCTAAGCTGGTTCAAATAATTTCTCACAGGCAGGTCACAGAGATTATCGTCTGGATTATACTCATCACCCCCAGTGCCATTGCCATGTGGTGTCCCACAAGGTTCTATTACTATTCCCTATGCTTTTTGCAGTATACATGCTCCCATTGGGCGAAATAATCAGGCGCCATGGTCTGGTCTACCACTGCTATGCAGATGATCATGATACACAACTGTACTTATCCTTTGCTCCGGGCACTGATAACCCAATAGCAACCCTAAATGGCTGTGTAGCTGAGCTACAGGAGTGGATGAGTGCAAGTTGGCTGCGACTGAACCCGGATAAAACAGAGGTCCTTATGATACGACCGCAACATCAAAGGACAAGACCGCAGCATAGCCAACCAACTGGACTTACACTCTGGGATTCAGAATTACAGACCAGTGATCGTGTGCGGAATCTTGGTGTTGTCCTGGATGGTGGCTTGACACTTAAACATCAGATATCAGCCACAATCAAGTCCTCATTCTTCCACCTGAGGAACATAGCCAGAATCAAGCACTTAATTCCCTCAGATGATCTGCCAAAAGTCATACATGCATTTGTATCATCTCGATTAGACTACTGTAATGCCCTCTACCTTGGTCTCCCAGCAAAAGAATTGCACCGCTTACAGCTGTTGCAAAACACAGCTGCCAGGCTGTTAACCAACCAGCCCCATTCTAGCCACATAACACCCATCCTCTACTCCCTTCACTGGCTGCCTGTAAGATGGCGAATCATCTTCAAGATTGGCTTACTGAGTTTCAAAGCATTACATGACCAGGGCCCAAGGTACCTGTGCAGCTTCTGACCCCATACTGCCCCTCTCGATTACTGTGATCTGTAGATGAAGGACTTTTAGCAGTACCTAGAATCTCCCGTAAGTCATCTGGGGGTCGAGCTTTTAGTCTATGGAACTCACTTCCCTGCACAGTGCAAGAGGCCCCAATTATAGAATCCTTCAAAAGTAGACTCAAGACTTTCCTGTTTACTCAAGCATTTCCATAATGTCCCTTTTAGTATCTTCATGCTTCTGTATTTTATGAAAATGTACTTCATTATTTTCTGTACTATATTATGCTATGTATCTGTTAAGCGCCTTGTGTCCTATTGAAGAAAGAGCGCTATATAAATAAAATTATTATTATTATTATTCAGAACATGATTGTGGCGATAAAAGACGTATTACATATCATGGAGGACCCTTCGGTTCCTGATACCAGGGTCTGTATGTTTAAAGGAAAGAAACCTGAGGTAACGTTTCCTCCCTCTCAAGAACTGAACGCTCTTTTTGAAAAGGCTTGGTAAAATCCTGACAAGAAGGTACAGGTTCCCAAAAGAATTCCGGTGGCATATCCGTTCCCCTCTGGGGACAGGGAAAAGTGGGAGTCAACCCCCACGGTGGACAAAGCTCTATCGCGTCTGTCCAAAAAGGTAGCGCTTCCATCTCCTGACACGGCAGCCCTAAAGGATCCTGCGGATCGTAAGCAGGAAAATACACTAAAATCCATTTATGTCACTACAGGTTCGCTACTGAGGCCTGCCGTTGCTTCAGCATGGGTGAGTAGCGCTATTGAAAAGTGGGCAGATAACTTGTCATCTGAAATAGATACACTGGACAGGGATAGCGTGCTTTTGACTCTGGGTCATATCAGGGACGCTGCAGCATATTTAAAAGAAGCTGCAAGGGATATTGGCCTTTTGGGATCAAGAGCCAATGCCATGGCAGTCTCAGATAGGAGGGCATTGTGGATTCATCAATGGAATGCTGATGCTGACTCTAAGAAGGCTATGGAGTCTCTAACGTTTAACGGTAGTGTCTTGTTTGGTGACGGCCTCACTGACCTGGTATCTATGGCTACCGCGGGTAAGTCATCATTTTTACCTTATGTTCCTGCACAACAAAAGAAAATGCCCCACTATCATATGCAGTCCTTTCTGCCCAATAAATACAAAAAAGGACGAGGGTCCTCCTTCCTTGCTGCAAGAGGAGGAGGAAGGGGAAAAAGATCACAGGCTGTGGCAAGTTCCCAGGAACAGAAGTCCTCTCCGGCTTCTACCAAATCCACCGCATGACGCTGGGGCTCCTCTGCGGGAGTCCGCACCGGTGGGGGCACGTCTCAAACTCTTCAGTCAGGTCTGGGTTCGCTCGGCCCTGGATCCTTGGATATTAGAAATAGTAACCCAAGGGTACAAATTAGAGTTTCAAGACGTGCCCCCTCACTGATTTTTCAAATCGGCCTTGCCAGCTTCTCTTCTAGAAAGGGAGGTAGTATGCGCTGCAATACTAAAGCTGTGTCAAAATCAAGTCATTGTCACGGTACCTCTGTCACAACAGGGGGAAGGCTTTTATTTGAGCCTGTTCGTGGTCCCGAAGCCGGATGGCTCAGTCAGACCGATTCTGAACCTAAAATCCCTCAATTTCTTTCTAAAAAAATTCAAATTCAAGATGGAATCTCTCCGAGCAGTGATCTCCAGTCTGGAGGAGGGGGATTTTATGGTGTCGGTTGACATAAAGGATGCCTACTTACATGTCCCCATATATCCTCCACATCAGGCTTACCTGAGGTTTGCTGTTCAGAATTGTCATTACCAATTTCAGACGTTGCCGTTTGGTCTGTCCACGGCTCCGAGGACTTTCACCAAGGTTATGGCGGAAATGATGGTACTCCTGCGCAAGCAGGGAATCACAATTATCCCATACTTGGACGATCTCCTCATAAAGGCGAGATCCAAGGACCAATTGCTGAAAAACGTTGCGCTCTCACTGACGATTCTGCAACAACATGGTTGGCTCCTAAACTTGCCAAAATCACAGTAGGTTCCGACAACACGACTGTCGTTCCTGGGTATGATTCTGGATACAGAGAGAAAAAAGCTCTGGAAATACAGAACAGGGTAAAACAGATTCTGAAACCGGCAAGAGTGTCGATTCTTCAATGCACTCAGTTGCTGGGGAAGATGGTGGCGGCCTACGAGGCCATTCAATTTGGGACGTTCCATGCCAGAGTGCTTCAGTGGGACCTGTTGGACAAGTGGTCCGGGTCTCACCTGGACATGCACCGGAAAATAATCCTATCTTCCAGGACCAGGATCTCCCTCCTGTGGTGGCTGCACGGTTCTCACCTTCTGGAGGGACGCAGGTTCGGGATTCAGGATTGGATCCTGATGACCACAGATGCAAGTCTCCGAGGCTGGGGAGCAGTCACACAGGGGAGACATTTTCAGGGAAAATGGTCAAGCCAGGAAGCTTGTCTGCACATAAACATTCTGGAATTAAGGGCCATTTACAACGGCATTCTGGAAGCGGAACATCTTTTTCGCGGTCTGCCCGTCTTGATTCAGTCAGACAACATAACAGCAGTGGCGCACATAAACCGCCAGGGCGGAACAAAGAGCAGAGCGGCGATGGCCGAGGCCATGAAAGTTCTTCGCTGGGCGGAGAGACATGCAAGCGTTCTGTCAGCAGTCTTCATTCCAGGAGTGGACAACTGGGAAGCAGACTTCCTCACCAGAAACGATCTCCATCCAGGAGAGTGGGGTCTTCATCAAGAGGTCTTTGCAGAAGTGACAAGTCTTTGGGGAACTCCTCAAATAGACATGATGGCGTCTCGCCTCAACAAGAAACTTCAGAGATATTGTTCCAGGTCGAGGGACCCTCAAGCAATAGCGGTGGATGCCCTAGTGACACCGTGGGTGTTTCTGACGGTCTATGTGTTCCCTTCACTTCCACTCATTGCAAAGGTGATAAAGATCATAAGAAGAACAAGGGTTCAGACGATACTCATTGTTCCAGACTGGCCAAAGAGGGCCTGGTATCCAGATCTTCAGTAGTTGCTCATAGAAGATCCCTGGCCTCTTCCTCTATGGGAGGACCTGTTACAACAAGGACCGTGCGTGTATCAAGACTTACCGCGGCTGCGTTTGACCGCATGGCGGTTGAACGCCAAATACTAGCCCAAAAGGGTATTCCCAGTGAAGTCATTCCCACACTTCTTCAGGCTAGAAAAGACGTAACGGCAAAGCATTACCACAGTATTTGGAGGAAACATGTGTCTTGGTGTGAATCCAAGAAGGCTCATATGGAGGATTTTCAGCTGGGGCGTTTGCTCCATTTTTTGCAAGCAGGTGTGGATGCGGGCCTAAAGTTAGGCTCCATTAAAGTACAAATTTCGGCCTTATCAATCTTTTTTCAGAAAGAATTGGCCTCCCTTCCAGAAGTTCAGACCTTCGTGAAAGGCGTGCTGCACATCCAACCTCCTTTTGTGCCCCCAGTGGCACCATGGGATCTTAATGTGGTGCTGCAGTTCCTGCAGTCTCATTGGTTTGAACCTTTACTTAAGGTGGAGTTTAAATTCCTTACTTGGAAAGTAGTCATGCTGTTGGCCTTGGCATCCGCAAGGCGGGTGTCTGAATTGGCGGCTTTGTCTCACAAAAGCCCCTATTTAATCTTTCATGCAGATAGAGCGGAGTTGACTCGTCAGCAATTTCTGCCAAAAGTGGTTTCATCGTTTCACGTAAACCAGCCTATTGTGGTGCCAGTGGCTACTGACGCCTTGGCGGAATCAAAGGCTATTGATGTGGTCAGAGCTTTGAAAATCTATGTCGCCAGAACGGCTCAGATTAGTAAAACAGAGCCTCTGTTTGTCTTGTGGGCTCCCAGCAAGATTGGGGCTCCTGCTTCCAAGCAGACTATTGCACGCTGGATCTGTAATACGATTCAGCAAGCTCACTCTATGGCAGGATTGCCGTTACCGAAATCTGTGAAGGCCCATTCTACCAGAAAGGTGGGCTCATCCTGGGCGGCTGCCCGAGGGATCTCGGCGTTACAGCTTTGCCGAGCTGCTACTTGGACGGGATTAAACACTTTTGTGAAGTTTTACAGGTTTGATACACTGGCTGAGGAGGACCTCTTGTTTGGTCAGTCGGTGCTGCAGAGTCATCCGCACTCTTCCGCCCGTTCTAGAGCTTTGGTATAAACCCCATGGTTCTTGAAGCATCCCCAGCACCCTCTAGGACGTATGAGAAAACAGGATTTTAATACCTACCGGTAAATCCTTTTCTCTTAGTCCGTAGAGGATGCTGGGCGCCCGTCCCAGTGCGGGCTGTATCTGCAGTTATTGGTTATGGTTACACACATGTTGTGTTGAGTTCAGTCAGTCTGTGGCTGATGTTATTCATGCCGTTGCATACGTTGTTGTTGAATGCCATGTTGTACGGCGTGTTTGAGGTGTGAGCTGGTATGTATCTCACCTTAGTTTAAAAATATTAAATAAATCCTTTTCCTCGAAATGTCCGTCTCCCTGGGCACAGTTCCTATAACTGGAGTCTGGAGGAGGGGCATAGAGGGAGGAGCCAGTTCACACCCATTTAAAGTCTTAAAGTGCCCATGTCTCCTGCGGATCCCGTCTATACCCCATGGTTCTTGAAGCATCCCCAGCATCCTCTACGGACTAAGAGAAAAGGATTTACCAGTAGGTATTAAAATCCTATTTTTGCTGCCCATGACTCCAGTTTGAATAAATCGTTCTGGAGAGACTCAGCAACTCCCTCCGAATTTATAACCTTACATAGTTGGTATTGTCTGCAAAAATTGACTCCATGCTCTCCAGACCTTCTGCTAGACCGTTAATGAAAATGTTGAACAGTAGTGGTCCAAGTACAGACCCTTGTGGCACACCACTTAGTACTTCAGTCCAATTTGAAAAAGTTCCATTTACCACAACGCGCTGCTCCCTATTATCTAACCAATTTCTAACCCAAGTGCATATTGTGCTCCCTAGCCCCAGTTTTTGTAAATTATATATAAGTCTCATGTATGGTACTGTGTCGAAAGCCTTAGCAAAGTCTAAAAAGATTACATCCACCTCCTTACCCTGATCATGGTTCGCACTAACTGTTTCATAAAAGCCTAGTTAGCTTGTTTTACATGCTCTATCCTTCGCAAATCCATGTTGGTTACTAATAATAATCTTTTTGGCTTCAAGGATCTTCTGTACACTATCCCTTAGAATGTTTTCTAGCACTTTCACCACTATAGATGAAAGACTAACTGGTCTATAATTGCCTTAAGGTGAGCTTTGTGTGCTGAGCCTGTTTTCAAGCTCCTGATTTCAGCAAGCAGTTTATGCTGCAGACCGATGCCTCAGGGTCAGGTTTAGGGACAGCCCTTTCCCAAGTGGCAAAAGGTGAAGAAAAACCCATTCTCTACCTTATCCGGAAATTGCTGCCAGAGAATGCAAGTACTCAACTGTAGAACAGGAGTGCTTGGCAATTAAGTGGGCAGTAGACTCATTAAAATATTATTTGATGGGGCGGGAGTTCTTGCTAATTACAGATCATGCCCCCTTACAGTGAATGCACTCGAACAAAGAAGTGAATGCTCATGTGACCGATGGCTCGTTTTTGGCCTTACAGCCATTCAAATTTGAGGCGCAGCACTGTCCGGGTAAACAGCACCTCAATGCTGATGCCCTTTCCAAAAGGTTTGTGGGTCCCGATACTCCAGGCAACCCTTTGGTGAAGCTATGGGGGAGGAGGAAGAGGGGGAAGAAGGCAAACTCTGGAAAATGGTAGCGGGTTGTGTACTGAACGGATGACACAAATAAATGTGAGTGAGGCAGGGAGCTTGCCTAAAAAGAGTTCTTAGCTTTACCAGGGTGGTTGAAGCTAAGGGGGGAGGAGTGTGGCAGGTACAGCATAGTTGAAAATGGAGTTACTGTGGAACAGCATGATTTCTCAGCTTTAGAGCAGCAGCAGGTTTTGCCTCAATCAGTTGTCAGCCAGAAACTAGGCTAATTAATTAACAGCACCTGTCATTTGCCTTTAAATATGTGTTCAGTCAGGGACACATTGATTCTGATGCTGGACCAGCAAACTGGACAACAGGACTATGATGTATTTTCTAACAGCAATGCACAGTAGGAAATACATTATAGTTATGTGCAGTACAAGCCGCTTCATTTTTCTCACTCAGAAGCACATCATCAGATAACTTTTCGACCCCACACGGTTTATGCTAGAAAGCCATTTGGGATGTACTACCAACTTGTCTGTAACCTGTGAACAACTTGTCTCTGATTTGTGAACTGCCATGCTATGAAGCCTATGCTGTTGAAAAGTTACCCGATGCTGTCCTTCTGAGTGATAAAAATAAAGGAAGTGGCTTTATTTTACCAGTGTATGTGACCATGTTTACAATATGTTAATTGTTAAATTATACTGCACATGACTATGGTGTATTTGCTATAGTGCATCGTTGTTATTATTCTGGTTATGGTACACTATCATGCATGGGCTAGCAGTATTCTATATATATATATATATATATATATATATACACAGAGATGGTCGGCGGTCACTTTTCGAGTTTTGTGTTTTGGTTTTGGATATGAATCCCCACTCATGTTTTGGATCTGGATTGGTTTTGCCAAAACCACCCTTTCGGGTTTTGGCTTTGGTTTTGGATCTGGATGATTTTTGAAAAAAACATAAAAACAGCTAAAATCTCAGAATTTGGGGGTAATTTTGATCCTACGATATTATTAACCTCAATAACATTAATTTCCACTCATTTCCACTTGAAGAAAATTTAACCTAGCCTCAGGTACCATTGTTGGTCTCATTAACATTTGTCTTAGATTTGCTCCTATACTATAAGCCATCATAGGCGGATCCATGTGGGTAAATGGTAACCCTTGATCAGATTTCAAAATAGGCCAATGTTTCCGTAAGGTTTTTCTCGTAAATTGTGCATAGTTGTCAAACTTAGTGGAGAAAACCATTCAGGTTTTTTTTGGACAGGCACCCTACGGCTGGTTCCCCCAAATATATTCCTTACTTTGCGGAGGCTACTCTTGATCACTCTAGAAGAGTAACCTCGCTCACCAAATCTCAACATCATCTCACTCAACTGCTTTTCCCTCATTCGTCCATCACTATTGATGCGCATCATGCGCAAAAACTGCGAGACAGGTAAGTTATCCTTCAGCGCTGGAGGGTGGAAGCTGCTAGTCAGTAAGGTGGTGTTTCTATCTGTAGGCTCCGCCTGGAATGTTTAACGATATTGGCTTTTATATGTAATGACGCTCTGGATTTCCAGCTGCACGGTACACTTCCGGTCTCGGGTATTTAAGTCCACACTGTGAGAATGTTAGTTGTGTGGCTGTAATTTGATCTGGAGGTTGATGAGGCATCTATTGGTGAGTACAGAGTGTCTTTTAAGGTTATGCGGGTAGTCCATGTTGTTTTGTATATGGACCCTTTATGATTTATACTTTTCTATTGATGACTTATTCTGGTATGTTCTTATAGCAGTGATGTCTTTACCTAATCTCCATATGAGCAAGCTGGCAGAGATTGGCTTTAGTAGACTGTGAGTATCCCCTTTTATCTGCATTGGTGGGTGGTTTGTGACTACCCTTCTTTGTTTTAATGAGTCTTATATTGTTTGATTCATTATAGTGGATATGTTGAATAGAACTACATTACACTGCCACTGTACCTTCTGAGAGCCCTATGCTGAATTGATATAGTAAGTGAATGATTTTTGAAAGTGCATGGTAACACTGGTGTTGGTAACTTGAATATACTATAAAGTTGTTTGTAGGGGATTTAAGCACTGTACTTAGTTCACATGGTGATAATATTAGTGTATTTTTGTGTACATGGTGAGCTTGGTTCTTAAGTCTGTTATCATCTAGAGGTCACATATCTTAAAATGATATATGAATTTGACCAAATTGAAATGTATTTATCATGTATGTTAAGGGACCTGGGAGACTTAGTTTGTGTTCCTATTGTGTCTTTATTCTGTTTATGTCATTTAATTTTTGTAGTGGAATCATCATTGTGTGGTGCTTTAAAAAATTTGCATCACGGAAGCTTGTCTAGATAAAAATTCAAAATACTGGATCGAAACATCGACAACAATAAGCCTGATTTCGACTGAAATAAAGTTACTGTGAAATTGAACCTGTTGAAGAAATTATTAGTGGAAGAGTGCATCTCCAATTTGTTGGACTTTGTGTATATATGTGGCTCCGCCCATCGAGGCGGATCTCCACTAGGAGAACCCCACCATTGTTTGTTATTGATGTGAGTGCAGGAGTTTTCGCGATATCTATCTATCTATCTATCTATATATACTGTATGCATATATATTTATATATATATATATATATATACATACATCCATACTCCCAAATTCCGGCACTCCACAGGTGCACTTATAGAATAACTTTCCCAGGTGCCCTCAACGATGGGTGTCCTGCACGGACGCGTCCCCATACAATCTCTAATATGTCAGCACTCCGGTGAATAATCAATGTCCACAAATAGGCTTGTTTATAAACATTTCAGCGTCATTTAATAACGCTTTTGTCAAGCAGTATACATATTATATGGCTGTGGTTCATCAAATCGACAGTGTCTAGGTCGACAATGTTTAGGTCGACCACTATAGGTCGACAGTCACTAGGTCGACATGGATGGAAGGTCGACAGGGTTTCTAGGTCGACATGTGCTAGGTCGACAGGTCTAAAGGTCGACATGAGGATTTTTTTTTTTGGGGTGTCGTTTTCTTCGTAGAGTGACCGGGATCCCAAATTAGTGCACCGCGTCCCCTCGCATGGCTCGCTTCGCACGCCATGCTTCGGGCATGGTGCCTTCGCTCCGCTACCGCTTCGCTCGGCACACTTTACCGTTCCAATCGTAGTCCACGTGGATCGTTAAGTATGAAAAAATTCAAAAAAAGAAAAAAAATGTGAAAAACTCATGTCGACCTTTAGACCTGTCGACCTAGCACATGTCGACCTAGAAACTCTGTCGACCTTCCATCCATGTCGACCTAGTGACTGTCGACCTATAGTGGTCGACCTAAACATTGTCAACCTAGACACTGTCGATCTTCAGACCGGATCCCATATTATATATATATATATATATATATATATAATATAAACATACAACCTGCCTCTGCATTTTCATTAATCCCGGACATCTCTGTAGTACATATAATATCTATCTATCTATCTATCTATCTATCTATCATCTATCTATCTATCTATCTATCTCTATATATATATTACATACATTACTGTATACTGTATTTGTATCATACACACTCGCATTCACACATCTGGGGCTATATCATAGTAGAATTTGAGGAGCAGGAGCAGGAGCAGCAATTTCCATGTGCTGCTGTCAGAGCCGGCCCAAGCCTAATTTTTTTGGTAAACGAATCTATATTTTGGTGGCCCTGGGTGGAATATACTGTATAGGGGTGTTGTTTCGTGGGGAAATGGCATCCCTCTTGAGTCAGCCCTGCGTCGGAAGGCCTGGCAAGTTAAGTAGTATCAATTGGAGGGAAGAAGAGGGGACCCTCCCATACTCTGGTTACCAGCGGTGCAAGTGTGCGGGTACGGGTCGGTACGGCATACCCTTAAGAATTTAGCCGTGGGTACGCCGTACCCACACCGACGGGCCGCCGCTCCTCGTCCCTCCCTCCCTCTGCTGCTCACCGCCGCTCCCCGCCACTCCCCGCCGCACTGCCGCTGATGTGAGGGGAGGAGAGCGCAGCCTGAGCCTCTCCTGCCCCTCAGTGTCTTCGTTTAATTCAGTTCCGCCCATGAGCCAATCAGAGCTCGCGGACACGAGCTTTGATTGGCTCAGGGATCGGCACTGAATTGAACTGAGCCACCCGCACCCGCCTGACACTGAGGGGAAGGAGAGGCGCAGGCTGCGCTCTCCTCCCCTCACACACACAGGACAGCACAGCAGCAGCAGCGGTGAGCAGCAGGGGGGGGGGGGAGCTTTGTGTATACCTGGCAAGGGGGGCATGTATACCTGGCACTGGGGGATATCTGGCACTGGGGGCATATCTGGCAATGGGGGGACATGTGTATCTGGCACTGGGGGCATATCTGGCACTGGGGGCATATCTGGCAATGGGGGATATCTGGCATTGGGGGCATATCTGGCAATGGGGGGACATGTGTATCTGGCACCGGGGGCATATCTGGCACTGCGGGGACATGTGTATCTAGCACTGGGGGCATATCTGACACTGAGGGCATATCTGGCACTGGGGGGACATGTGTATCTAGCACTGGGGGCATATCTGAGACTGAGGACATATCTGGCACTGGGGGGACATGTGTATCTGGCACTGGGGGCATATCTGACACTGGGTGCATTTCTGTATCTGGCACTGCGGGGCAATGTATATCTGACACAGTGGGGGCATTTGTGTATCTGGCACTGTGGGGCAATGTGTATCTGGCACTGTGAGGCAATGTATATCTGGCACTCTGGGGGCATTTGTGTATCTGGCACTGTGGGGCAATGTGTATCTGGCACTGTGAGGTAATGTATATCTGGCACTCTGGGGGCATTTGTGTATCTGACACTGTGGGGCAATGTGTATCTGGCACTGTGAGGTAATGTATATCTGGCACTCTGGGGGCATTTGTGTATCTGGCACTGTGGGGCAATGTGTATCTGGCACTGTGGGACAATGTGTATCTGGCACTGTGGGGCAATGTATATCTGGCACTGTGGGGCAATGTATATCTGGCACTGTGGGGCAATGTATATCTGGCACTGTGGGGCAATATATATCTGGCACTATTGGGGTCATATGTGTATCTGCCCCTCCCCCATATGTGTATCGCGCCCCCATTTTCATTGGCCACGCCCCATGTGGCATTTGGCCACACCCATTTTTTGAAGGGTAGGTGTGAAGGCTTCCAAATGGCAAGAGAAAGATGGCTGCCAGCACTTGCCTATAAATACTGTGTCAACACTCCTCCTACAAATTACCTAATAGGCTAAACTGGACACCTGACCATAGCTGTCAATCACTGAGTCTAGCCCTGCCTTTTACCAACAAAATAGTCCCAAAAAACTAGGGCGCTTATGTGGCATCGCGCTTATGTAGCTCTCCGCCTGCTTATGTCGCCCATAATTTTATTGTGACACACTTAACATCTATAACTTAGCTAGCTTAGCACTATAATAATAATAACCACACAGACACCAACAGTTAGATTTAAAAGGTCAACAGGTATTTATTGTTTGGTGACCTAGATTTAAACTAATTAGTGGAGGATGGCAAAGGAAAGGCGATACCAACTCACCAGCACTACTCAACTATAATAATACCAATTAAACTAGGAGGGGACTTACAACCGCCTCCTAAACAAAATAAACCACACTGTGCAGTACTCACCCCCTTTACTCTAGCAGATCCTTGGACGAAACCGCACGGGAACGTCCATAGTCCACCCGCAGGGGGAGGACACACTCGCCGTCTTACCAAAAGGGGGTGCCCCACAATGACCACTCATGTAAATTTTGACAGCTGGCTGGTAACGACTTTCCGCCACAACAAGATTTCCTAAACCGCAGACCGCCATCCAACAAGACACCAAAACGTAACTAGTCAAAACGTTAAAAATACTCTCCAAAAACACACCAATACCCGCAGGGAAAAGGTGAACACCGTCTTCCCTATAGAACTGTGAATTATGGAGTACCAAAAGCGGATGCTGCACTACCAAACCACCTATGAGCTTTTTCTATGGCTGCAAAATGAACCATACCCCGCCAGTGAAAATGGGGCACGATGTCTGACCATACCACTGTCACTTGAGGCCAGGAAGCCCGCAATGCGACCAAGTTCGCCTTGACACTCAGGATGAGGTCGATGCCCTTAACTCGACCCATGTCATTCCACCCTAGGTGAATGACGATCCAGTCGGGTCGGCACCACCTTCGTTCATGGCGGAATAGAAGCCGAAGCAAACCAACCCAACGCAAACCCCTCACACCTAACCATCTGACTACTCTGTCCCCAAAAAAGTCAGCCATTTGCCTTGGCATAGGATGCCTCTCCGCCCAAAAAATTTAAAGAATGGCCAATAAGCCAAATCTGCTCCGAGATATCCAATGCGGCTGAAAAAAGAAAGATCCTAATATCAGCAACTATTCAACACATTTAAATACAAATGAAACAGCATGGATAAAAGAACCCAAGTGAAGGAGAAAACCCAAAAAAACTCCCGTGGACCGTAATGAAGCCAATTGTAATTCGGCCCCCTCGGAGGAAAATTTAAAAATTCACTTCACACCCTCAATTCCTGAAACAGCCATTCAAAAACTGACAGGTAAAACGCGTTTTTGGGTTAGCGCAACAGGCGCAACAAGCTAAAACTTAAGCAAATCCAACATGACACCTCACGGCCCGGTCCCCAGACCGGCTGGTCCCGCTCCGCCTCTGCACCCGAGCAGCTGTTCTTACCCGCATGGATAGGACCCACTCACCGCAGCACTGAAATAACGTCTCAATACAGACGCCCAACCTGCACACTGCCAACCTGTAAACAAATATAACCAACCCAAGAACCACCTCCCACTCCCAAGGAGGGGGGGCGGAGGGAACCTCCCTCCATGCTGAACAACACAAAAAAGGAGCTCGCCAGCGAGGCATCCCCATCGGATTGGGTACTGAAAAACCTTTTGCAGGCGCAGAACCCCGTCAGAAATTTTGCCACGTAACTATCTCCTAAACTACTCAATGAGCTCCCGTAGGAAAGGTGGAGTTGGTAAACCAGACAATACTGCGTCAGGAACAAGCTCCCGGAATTTTGCGAACTCAAAACAGGAAAGCGAGTCCGCTATTCTATTGTCTACACCCGGGACATGCTTGGCTGTGAAATGAATATTGTGTTTCAGGCACTTGAGCACCAAATACCACAACAAGCGCAAGGCCTGGGGAGAGGAGGAGCTCTAATTATTAACTGCATGCAGTACACCCAAATTATCGCAGCAGAAAACGATACTGCGATCGGACAAACTAGAGGATCACAACTCTACCACCACAATTAACGGGAAAAGTTCCAAAAGAAGCAAGTTTTTGGTGAAACCCTGTGTGATCCAGGAATTAGGCAAAGGAGTAGCACACCACTCCCTCCTAAAGAAGGCTCCAAAACCCGAACCACCAGCGGCGTCCGTAAAAAGTTGCAAGGAACCATTCGAACAACGCTCGGCCATAACACCTCCCGGTTAAAAGAAACCAGGAAAGTGGACCAGACCCGTAAATCATCCTTGATCTCGCGCGAAAGGTATACCGTATGGTGTGGCTTACGAACACCCGCCGTGGACCTCTCAAGCCTACGGCAGAAAACTTGCCCCATGGGGATGATCCTACATGCAAAATTGAAAGAACTGAGCAACGATTGAACCTGTTTAAGACTGACCCTACGTCTGCTGAGACATTCCTCTATGAGACCCAAGAGTTTGTGAACTTTGTCAACAACAACCGGCCCCCGAATCGATTTCATTGCCCAAGTAACAAAGGCCACCCGTGGGACCTTCGGTCTTATCGGGGGCCACGGGGACCCCAAGAAGACGGGACACCTGCTGGGCGAGACCCAGCACATCACCGCAAACTGAGCTATCCTTTGGGCCTACGAAGAGAAAATTGTCTAAATAATGGGCGACTCCTGGGTGACCACAGGCCGACTGTATACACCAGTATAAAAAAGAGCTGAATTTCTCAAAGTAGGCGCAAGATACGGAACAACCTATCGGCAAGCACCTGTCGACGTAGAAACTACCGCCTAATCGGAAAGCCAGGCACCGCAGGGAATTGGGGTGGATTGGAAGAAGGCGAAAAGCAGACTCAATGTCCAATTTGGCCATGAGAGCACCGGGGCCCACCGCCCTAACTAACTGCAGGGCTTCATCAAAGGATTGGTACCGAACTAGGCAGGCGTCGGACGGGATAGCATCGTTGACCGAACCTCCATGGGGGTGTGACAAATGCTGAATAAGGCGGAACTGATCCGGGGCCTTCTTGGGAACCACTCCCAAAGGCGAAATACAGAGCCCCAGCATGAGGGGGGATGGGAATGGGGCGCACATGCGCCCCAAGCGAATTTCAGACTGAACCTTACGAGAGACCACTAGTGGGAAATCGCACGCGGACTTCAAATTGCGGCGGGAAACCATGACGACGGAATCCGCAATGGGTAGCCTAACCCCGTAATGGAAACCATCGAACAAAAATTGACCGGAGGGGATATCCAGATAAGAAACCAACCACTTGGTTAATTCCTCAATGCTAATGGGGAAAACGCCTTAATTACCACTTCCGGGGGCGTAGGCAGCATCAGGGGGCTGGGCGCCGGCAGCGGAAGTGCAGTCTTTTGCCGGGTGCCCCCCACCACACACTTTACATGAGTGGCGAAAACGACAACTAGTCCCTCTGACACACTTGCCATCTTTGAAGGCAAAACACTTTCCTTTATTCCCAGCGGCTGGACTCGGGGGGGGGACGCCCGAGAGCGACTTGTTGCCCTGGGAATCTACGGGGGGGCTTACTGTGTTGCGTGACCTCAAGCCACACCTCGAAGTCCTTAAACCCCAAGGGTAAGGTCGGGTTGCCGTCCTGGTTACAGCGGAACTTTTCGTTATACTCCCGCCAAGCGTAACCCTTGGAGGATAAGTACATTTCGTGGACCAGAAATAAATATTTGACTGTGTTATGATATTCGGCATGTTTTCGTATCGGCATAGCACACCGCAAAGACCAAGAAACCGCAGAGCCACTGATGGAATTGCGAAAAGCATTTTCACCAATGCCCCCGACCTTCTTAGCCCTATCAAAAGCCTTCCTCATGTTATCCGTAAGGGTGAACATGTCGAAATATTTACCCTTCCTAATCTTTTTCCTCATCTGTTTTCGCAAACCTCTAGTGACAGCCGTGTTCGCGCAGTGGACCATTTCGGTAAAAAGGGGAGGCTCCGATGCGACTGCAGCACCCTTACCCTTGGCATTCCTATCCTTCTTGTGTATGCAATGCGCAATGAGCCTGGCTAGTTTACGCGGACGCCTAGGGGACCGGAAGACCTTGTATCTGAAGAAGAACTGGACGAAGAACTGTCGGAAGAAGAATAAGTAACCATCTCACCATTTCCAGTGGGACCTCCTGCTTCTTCGGTCATGGCAGCGGGACCGGACACATCCTCTTCAGGGACCCGAGATCCCCAGCTTTGCCTGCTCTTGAAGTTCCACTCCGCTGCGTCGATGACCTCCTCTGCACGGCACCGGAACCCAACTCCGCCGAGGTCGCGGATGACCTCACGGGAGGGGAGAACCCACTCATATCACCGACACCTAACATCAGTGCCGGACTGGCCATATGGCACTTCTGGCAAATGCCAGAAGGGCCGATGGCCACGTGGGCTGGTCCAGCGCTCACTGAGACACGCTGCCGCTCAGTCCGGCGGCAGCGCGTCTCAGCGCTCAGGGGAGGAGAGCACGCCAGCACGGCTATGTCTGGCAGCGTATAGTGGACTTCAAACCAGCCGCCGGTTCGTGAGCCAATCAGAGCTTGCGGACCGGCAACCATTCAGGAGTCGCCGCTGCCGGTCCACGAGCTCTGATTGGCTCACGAACCGGCGGCTGGTTTGAAGTCCGCTACACGCCACCAGACATAGCCGAGCTGGCTTGCTCTCAGCTCCTGACAGCCTCAGTCACATCCCAGCTGGAGGAGCCGGAGGAGCAGCAGCAGCGGTAAGCAGCTGCAACACTATTGTGGGGGCAATTGGCTGGCACTGTGGGGGCATTTGTATACCTGGCACTGTGGGGGCAATTGTTTACCTGGCACTGTGGGGGCATTTGTATACCTGGCACTGTGGGGGCAATTGGCTGGCACTGTGGGGGCAATTGGCTGGCACTGTTGGGGCAATTGTTTACCTGGCACTGTGGGGGCAATTGGCTGGCACTGTGGGGGCATTTGTATACCTGGCACTGTGGGGGCAATTGTTTACCTGGCACTGTGGGGGCATTTGTATACCTGGCACTGTGGGGGCAATTGGCTGGCACTGTGGGGGCATTTGTATACCTGGCACTGTGGGGGCAATTGTTTACCTGGAACTGTGGGGGCATTTGTATACCTGGCACTGTGGGAGCAATTGTCGATCTGGCACTGCACTATTGGGGGCATATGTCTGTGTATCACGTCCCATTTTAATTGGCCACACCCATATTTTTGGCACGCACACAGTACCTCTATGGGACACTCTCTGTCTGATTGGTCGCCGCCTAGCCCGCCGGGAGTGCACACAGATGCTCTCATTCTAGTGAATGGGGCACGTGCGTGTCCATGCCCCTTTTCTGGAGCGCGCGCGTGCGTGCTTAGTTACAACCTTTATTTTTCCATACCCCCACTTCAACATTTCCACTTCAACCAATGGTTGTGTGTATTTTAATACAGAATGATGTACACTTGTATCTTGTTATAATATGAATTTATATTTGTAAGAGCATAGACTAAGAAGTAGGAGTTGTCGGGAATAGTAAGTGGAGGAGTCAGATGCTGACACAGAGGTGGGCCTGTGTGCTTCAAAAATGCCAGGGCCTATTTATGGTCCCAGTCCGGCCCTGCCTAACATGGAGACAGAAGTGGGGAATGGGGGAGGAACAAACCCGGCGGTAGCCGGGGGGGGGGGGGGGGCAGGAGGCAAGGGTGGGGGGAAGAGAGAAGGGGAAGCTGGGAAGGGGGAACTGGCAAGGTCGCGGGCTCCCCGCTTGCTGCGCTACCGGCCGGACCGAAGGCGTGCGGCCAGGGCGGTTGGGCGACGTAACCCAGGTGCAATGCGTAAGGGGCGTGCATGAAAGGTGTAGACCTGCAGGAGGGCAGCGTGGGAAAATCCTACAGATTAAGACCCTGGAAAGGGAGCGGGGGGGAGCCGACCCGGGAACCATAGTGACGGGCCGTGAGGTTAAAGAGCCCTGCGGGTGCGGAAGCATCCCAGCAAAATAAGGGGAAAAAAGGGGGCCCGAGACACGGGCAAGCTAGGCGATATGGCCGAACTCATGGTGGGAAAATGTTGGGCCCCCGACCAGACCCCCGACACAGAGGGAGCCGGCGGGAAACCCGAGGGAGCCGCGTGAGCTACGGTGTCCGGCACCGTAAAAGTGGCGGACATAGCACTGTGAGCCGACATCACCTGCAGTAGTAAACCATGCTGGCCAGCAGGTGGCGTATCCACTCCATGCAATGGGCCTTTGGATGGCGGCAGCCGGATCTGGAAAACCGGAAGTGCCCCCAGGTGCATCCCAAATGCCAGACCGTCGGCCATAATCGCCATAATCGCCGGTGCATGTACTACAGGTGGACCAGTGAAGGGAAGCAGGGCGCTGGACTCATCCACCCTCCCTGCCACCCTCGGACCCAGGGAGATGGCAGGGAGGTCTGCAAGCAGCCAAGCACCCACAGGGGAGCTTGCTGGTGATGCTGCCGTGCGGCCGTCGTGTCACCGGTGCCGCAAGACCCGCTGACCGGTCATCCACCATAGCCCCCACCGCTGAACCAGCGATCGTGGATGGAGCTCCGATGCCGGCGCGTGCGGCTCTAAAGCCGCGCCTACTTCCAGATGCCGCAGCCGCTGAGGCAGCACCCCTGCCCCTGGAGAGCACTGACTGCTCTCCGGCAGGCGGCGCAGGAGAGGACGGGAGCACGCGCACACGAGGCAGGCCATAACCTGCTGTAGTAAGCGGGCGTGAGGCCTCGGCCAGGCGGCGGGGAGGGGGGCGGACCTTCGTGGACGGAGCATCCTTGGTGCTGGGAGATGAGGGGACACAGAAACGCTGCACAGTTGGAAGGGGAGAGGGAAAAAAAAAAAAAAAAAAAAAAAAAAAAAAAAAAAAAAAAAAAAAAAAAAAAAAAAAAAAAAAAAAAAAAAAAAAAAAAAAAAAAAAAAAAAAAAAAAAAAAAAAAAAAAAAAAAAAAAAAAAAAAAAAAAAAAAAAAAAAAAAAAAAAAAAAAAAAAAAAAAAAAAAAAAAAAAAAAAAAAAAAAAAAAAAAAAAAAAAAAAAAAAAAAAAAAAAAAAAAAAAAAAAAAAAAAAAAAAAAAAAAAAAAAAAAAAAAAAAAAAAAAAAAAAAAAAAAAAAAAAAAAAAAAAAAAAAAAAAAAAAAAAAAAAAAAAAAAAAAAAAAAAAAAAAAAAAAAAAAAAAAAAAAAAAAAAAAAAAAAAAAAAAAAAAAAAAAAAAAAAAAAAAAAAAAAAAAAAAAAAAAAAAAAAAAAAAAAAAAAAAAAAAAAAAAAAAAAAAAAAAAAAAAAAAAAAAAAAAAAAAAAAAAAAAAAAAAAAAAAAAAAAAAAAAAATATAAAAAAAAAAGAAAAAAAAAAAAAAAAAAAAAAAAAAAAAAAAAAAAAAAAAAAAAAAAAAAAAAAAAAAAAAAAAAAAAAAAAAAAAAAAAAAAAAAAAAAAAAAAAAAAAAAAAAAAAAAAAAAAAAAAAAAAAAAAAAAAAAAAAAAAAAAAAAAAGAAAAAAAAAAAAAAAAAAAAAAAAAAAAAAAAAAAAAAAAAAAAAAAAAAAAAAAAAAAAATAACAGAAGCCAAAGTAATACAGTGACAAGAAAGAACAATACAAAGCTATAACTGTACCTTAATGTTCCAAATGGCAAGAGAAGATGGCCGCCAGCAATTGCCTATAAATACTGTGTCAACACTCCTCCTACAAATTACTTAATAGGCTAAACTCAGTGGCGTAAGTTCGTCCCAGACACCCGGAGCAAGATAAATATTGGTGCCCCTCCCCCCACCTCTATGTTTAGATAGATTTTATATATATATAT